>NW_021703778.1:42975953-43156634 GCF_005190385.1 Monodon monoceros
ATCAGATCAGAAATAAATGAAAAAGAAATGAAGGAAACAATAGCAAATATCAATAAAACTAAAAGCTGGTTCTTTGAGAAGATAAGCAAAATTGATAAACCATTAGCCAGATTCATCAAGGAAAAAAGGGAGAAGACTCAAATCAATAGAATTAGAAATGAAAAAGGAGAAGTAACAACTGACACTGCAGAAATACAAAAGATCATGAGATTACTACAAGCAACTCTATGCCAATAAAATGGACAACCTGGAAGAAATGGACAAATTCTTAGAAATGCACAACCTGCCAAGACTGAGTAAGAAATAGAAAATATAAACAGACCAATCACAAGCACTGAAATTGAAAATGTGATTAAAAATCTTCCAACAAACAAAAGCCCAGGACCAGATGGCTTTAAGGCGAATTCTATCAAACATTTAGAGAAGAGTTAACACCTATCCTTCTCAAACTCTTCCAAAATATAGCAGAGGGAGGAACACTCCCAAACTCATTCTACGAGGCCACCATCACCCTGATACCAAAACCAGACAAGGATGTCACAAAGAAAGAAAACTACAGGCCAATATCACTGATGAACACAGATGCAAAAATCCTCAACAAAAAACTAGCAAACAGAATCCAACAGCACATTAAAAGGATCATACACCATGATCAAGTGGGTTTATTCCAGGAATGCAAGGATTCTTCAATATATGCAAATCAATCAATGTGATAAACCATATTAACAAATTGAAGGAGAAAAACCATATGATCATCACAATAGATGCAGAGAAAGCTTTCGACAAAATTCAACACCCATTTATGATAAAAAACCTGCAGAAAGTAGGCATAGAGGGAACCTTCCTCAACATAATAAAGGCCATATATGACAAACCCACAGCCAATATCATCCTCAATGGTGAAAAACCGAAAGCATTTCCACTAAGATCAGGAAGAAGACAAGGTTGCCCACTCTCACCACTCTTATTCAACATAGTTTTGGAAGTTTTAGCCACAGCAATCAGAGAAGAAAAGGAAATAAAAGGAATCCAAATCAGAAAGGAAGAAGTAAATCTGTCACCGTTTGCAGATGACATGATACTATACATAGAGAATCCTAAAGATGCTACCAGAAAACTACTACAGCTAATCAATGAATTTGGTAAAGTAGCAAGATACAAAATTAATGCACAGAAATCTCTTGCATTCCTATACACTAATGATTAAAAATCTGAAAGTGAAATCAAGAAAACACTCCCATTTACCACTGCAACAAAAAGAATAAAATATCTAGGAATAAACCTACCTAAGGAGACAAAAGACCTGTATGCAGAAAATTATAAGACACTGATGAAAGAAATCAAAGATGATACAAATAGATGGAGAGATATACCATGTTTTTGGATTGGAAGAATCAACATTGTGAAAATGATTCTACTACCCAAAGCAATCTACATATTCAATGCAATCCCTATCAAACTACCACTGGCATTTTTCACAGAACTAGAACAAAAAATTTCACAGTTTGTATGGAAACACAAAAGACCCTGAATAGCCAAAGCAAGAAAGGACAGCCTCTTCAATAAGTGGTGCTGGGGAAACTGGACAGGTACATGTAAAAGTATGAGATTAGATCACTCCCTAACACCATACACAAAAATAAGCTCAAAATGGATTAAAGACCTAAATGTAAGGCCAGAAACTATCAAACTCTTAGAGGAAAACATAGGCAGAACACTCTATGACATAAATCACAGCAAGATCCTTTTTGACTCACCTACTAGAGAAATGGAATAAAAACAAAAATAAACAAATTGGACCTAATGAAACTTCAAAGCTTTTGCACAGCAAAGGAGACCATAAACAAGGTGAAAAGACAACCCTCAGAATGGGAGAAAATATTTGCAAATGAAGCAACTGACAAAGGATTAATCTCCAAAATTTATAAGCAGCTCATGCAGCTCAATAACAAAAAAACAAACAACCCGATCCAAAAATGGGCAGAAGACCTAAATAGACATTTCTCCAAAGAAGATATACAGGCTGGCAACAAACACATGAAAGAATGCTCAACTTCATTAATCATTAGAGAAATGCAAATCAAAACTACAATGATATATCATCTCACACCAGTCAGAATGGCCATCATCAAAAAATCTAGAAACAATAAATGCTGGAGAGGGTGTGGAGAAAAGCAACCCTCTTACACTGTTGGTGGGAATGTAAATTGATACAGCCACTGTGGAGAACAGTATGGAGGTTCCGTAAAAACTACAAATAGAACTACCATATGTCCCTGCAATCCCACTACTGGGCATATACCCTGAGAAAACCAAAATTCAAAAAGAGTCATGTACCAAAATGTTCATTGCAGCTCTATTTACAATAGCCCGGAGATGGAAACAACCTAAGTGTCCATCATTGGATGAATGAGTAAAGAAGATGTGGCACATATATACAATGGAATATTACTCAGCCATAAAAAGAAACGAAATTGAGTTATTTGTAGTGAGGTGGATGGACCTAGAGTCTGACATACAGAGCGAAGTAAGTCAGAAAGAGAGAGACAGGTACCGTATGCTAACACATATATATGGAATTTAAGAAAAAAAATGTCATGAAGAACCTACAGGTAAGACAGGAATAAAGACACAGACCTACTAGAGAATGGACTTGAGGATATGTGGAGGGGGAAGGGTAAGCTGTGACAAAGCGAGATAGAGGCATGGACATATATACACTACCAAACGTAAGGTAGATAGCTAGTGGCAGGCAGCTGCATAGCACAGGGAGATCAGCTCTGTGCTTTGTGACAGCCTGGAGGGGTGGGATAGGGAGGGTGGGAGGGAGGGAGACGCAAGAGGGAAGAGATAAGGGAAGATATGTATATGTATAACTGATTCACTTTGTTATAAAGCAGAAAGTAACACACCATTGTAAAGCAATTATACTCTAATAAAGATGTGAAAAAAATAATCAAAATTAAAAAAAATAAATAAAAAATTTAAAAAAGGAAGTGGAAACTCTGAAGTCCATGCTTAATATAGAATCAAATTTTGAGCTAGACCATTCCTCTGATCCAACTCTCTCATGTTAGAAGGCCCAGGAATGCTGAGTGACTGGCCCAACATCACACAGCAAGGTAGGAGCAAAGATGAAACAAGAACCAAAGCATGGCAAGTAGAGTAATTAACAGTAGACCAACCTTGGATGTGTTCAAGGTAGAGACTTGATTTTTCAAATAGTTGCCAAACCTGCTTTGAGCTAATTGGCACAGAGGTACTGCAGAAACACCTGGATTTTATGAAAAGAGGAGCAACGATTTTACATTGCAAGTTCAAGGGCAAATATCCACATTTGCCAGCCCATGCTGAGTCTCAAGAGACTCCAAGATCGCACTTCACCTCCATGCTGACAGCTACAGAGACTGCCTGTACTCAGACTGCAGTCACACTGGGAGCCTCTCAGAGTATTTTATCCTTAATTTAAATCCTATTGATTATTCAGCATGTTCAAGAGTCATCAAAGTTTAAACCGCCTCGGTTCTGCGTACAGCAAGGCAGGAAATTAACTCCTCAGCCCTGAATCCAAGTGGAAATAAAGATGGACTGGTGAGAAACTGACCCTAGTTTTGTACATATGACTCCACCTAAAGCTCTGCTGAGAGGAAGGCAGAGGGCACACACCTCCAATAGCCCCAAAGCAGACACTGGCATCCCTCGATGCCCAGAGACAACAAGTTCTTCCGGGGGGCACACGTGTTGCTGGATGGATGGAAGAAACCTCCTGCCACCTGTTCTTCCCACACTGCAGTACTTATCTTTAATATCCCATGCAGAAAAGAGTGCAGCAAGGAGACCCCCAATTTTTGAGCCATCGTGTAGCAAGCACCTTAGAGGATGAAGGTTTTCCTGGCTCAAAGCCTGTGACAGGAACTGTTTTAAAGTAGACTCACCCTTGAAGCCTTCTATCACCGAGTGAGAGAAGATCATTTAATGGACCATGCCCTTCACAATGACGAAAGGGAGAATGCTTTGTACCAAGCATCAACCTCCCAGACAGTTAAGTAGTTTATATGTACACACATATTCGAGTATGGAAACATTGCAGGAAATGGAAAGGGCTGGGAGGATAAAAACCACATCAGCAAGACCCTCACAGAATACAAAGTTTATGTGTCTTCTCAAAAATCTGTCTTCCTGAATAAGTCTCTTCCTAAATCAGGATTAGGCCCCCACCCACCATGACCACCTCTTTTCCCTACTCAGCCCTACAGAGCCCAGCAGAGCCATCAGAGGCTGTTTTGCTAGGTGTTGGATTAGGGCAAATGGTAAAAGACAGAGTCAACTCTCAATGGGTTTTTGCCAATTGACTGAGATTAAATTACATCAGGCACCCCTGGAATTGATGGAGATGTTCACAATTATCTGTCTAAGCAGGTCCCCACTCTGCTCCAGCCACTTCTCCTGAGGGAGAGGCAACCCCATGGAGGTCTCCTCCTTCAATCCATTCATAAGATGTGTTTCAGATTATTCCTTCCTTGAGAATTTTGTCTGTTCACATGTGTTTCAGCTTTACTTGATTTTCTAAGCATTGGCTGTGGCATCTCAACCTAATAGCTGGATCAGCTGAGTGTGTAAAAGCATCACAAGATTCTCCATCCCCTCTGTCACTGTGTTGAAAATAGGGAATCTAAACATAGAATGACCTTTACTTTTGTGTATATAATTTTATTTCCTCCTATTTAAAGGAATAGTGGTTCATTAGGAAGTACTTAGAAAATACAGAAAAGAAGAAAATTCTGCAAATCCATCATAACTCTACCAAAATAAAATTATTGACTAACCCCTCCTTTAGTCTTTATTATACACATTTACATGTACATAGAAAACTAAGAGTTACATTTATTGAGTACTTTGGTAAGGGTTCAGACACGTTATTTCATTGAATTCTCACTGTAATTCTCGGTAGTAAGTACAACTATCACCATCTGTGATTATGCTGTATATGAAATTTTGTTGGAATTTTTTTTTGCTTTTAACATTAAAAATAAGCATTTTCCACTTTATTAAAATTTTTATGGCTTTTTTTTTGAGTTTTTGTGGTATTATATTTAGTCATCTTGGCTGGTTTAATCACGTTGTTGTTGTTTATTTTTTGGCCGTGCCACGCAGCATGTGGGATCTTAGTTCCCTGACCAGGAATTGAACCCACAACCCCTGCAATGGAAGTGCAGAGTCTTAACCACTGGGCTGCCAGGGAAGTCCCCTGTGGCTATCATTTTTAATGATTTTATATTTTTACTGTAGACGTAATTTACGATGTTTTTATTAAAGATTTAAGTTGCTTTCAATTTGTTGTTTTATAAATAACACTATGATGAACATCTTCATGCCTGTTTTCTGTATTTAACATTATTTCTTTAAGATAGTTTCTCAGAAATGGAACAACTAGGTCAAATGGGTATAAATATTTTTACAAGGTTTATTCAGTTATTTGCAGAACAGATCCCTGTGATTTAGAGCAATTTTATGTAATTTAAAGAATGTGATATATGTCATTATCAGAAGTTACTAATTATATTATCCTGCTAAGAGTGAAACAGCACTTGAAGCAATCTTAAAACTGTAACATTTCACCCCAAACTTTCATGCAAAACTAAAAATGCTACTTAATATAAATGAGTAAAAGCTTTTTAAAAGTGTGCTAGTGTAATACAAGCTGTTTGTGGGTAGTTTGGTAAATAAAAGCATAAAGCATCTAAAATTTAGCCATAGTCACAGTAGCACCCAGAGATTGTCAAATTTAAGATTTCAGTGGGTTTCTTTCCATTCCTTAGTAGGGAGGTTAGATAAATAGATAATAGTGTGTAATCCATTTTTTATACTTTTTTTTTTTTTACTGGATACAATACAATATAAACCTCCTAAAGGATCTTGATGCTTCTACTCATGTGATTCCCAGGGGTGTTATACAAATGAACACACTCCACAGTTTTTGGGGAGTGCAACCGCAGGCTGCCCAGCAGCTAGAGAACAGACTGTTCTCCATGGTTTGATTAGGGGATGACATAGAGTCAATCCCTTGCTACTAAAGCCCAGATCCCAGCGAGAAGAAGGTTCTCTGGCCTCTATCACTGTTGTGTCAGACCGGATGCCTGAGCATTCACGCCTGTATTAAACAAAATGCCCATCAGCTCTCTGCTGACCTGGGGAAGGTGACAGATTTCAAGAAAATGAAACTTTGACCAGGGACGGACTCCTCTTGGCTGAGCAGCGGGAACTTTGATGACTAATTTGTCAAGCCCATCAAGATAGAGTATGTGCTGCTAAAGGTAGTTTTAGAAGTCTAATCTAGCTGGGGGAGGATGGTGTTGAATCTAGTTTTGTACTTAGATTCAGCGACAAACAGTTTAACCTATCGAAAGCACCTCCTGACCTCAGCTAAGGGGAGAGGACGCCACATTGATTGCCGGGTACTCCTTCACCCCCAGGACTGTTGGTCACGGCTTGCAGAAAGCATGCTGCTCCTGCTTCTCCAGAGCCTCTGCTCACAGTTCTCAGCTGTCATCTCCATTTCAGAATGAGGAGATGCTGAGACTCAGAGGAGATCCATCTGTTCCTGGTCTCTGCAGTTTATGGTACTTAGGAGCAAGCAGTCTGCAGTAGGGGGGGCTGACAAGGACCAAGACAAAAACAAGCTTTTCAACTGTAAAAGAACAGTGACTACCCAACTGGACTCTCTAGAGTTTGTCATGGTTGGTGCAGCTCTCGTACAGATGCACCCCAGTTAAGAATTCTTGAAATTAGAGCAGGAAGAGACCTTGGAAATAATGTGGGTGAGAAATTACAAACTGCTGCCCTTCACAGATGGAGTGCCAGCAACTAATATCATCCCCAGAAGTGGATTTAAAACATTTAAATGTGTTGCCAAAATGTAAAGTTCAGGCAGTTTCACGTCAAAGTCTGTGTTTCTGGCTTACCTTGAACAATTGAGACATCTTCCAGCAGCGAGTTTCTTTCTTGCTTGACAGCATGAGCTGCACTCCTTAGGGGGTGTGTAGTCTCCAGTTTGCCACATCACCCCCTTTCCCTACTACATCACATGCTTCTTACCTAGCAAGACCCAGATTTCCTAAGACCTCTTTTGCAGATAAGCACATTGACCTCTGGAGACTCTTATGACCTGCCCAACGTCAGACAACTTATTTCCTTGCTCTTGGCCACAGGCACGCATCAGCCACAACTACATACTGCTTACGAGGTCTCTGCAAAATGTCTTCAGGGTCTTTTATAAACTTCTAGGACCTCCTCCCTTCCTTTTAATGCCCAGCTGATCTCTTTCTTCATTTCTGAATTAAAGTCCTTCTTTTATCAGTAAAGTGAGTAGGGTGGGGATGGGGGAAGATAGACCTTTTCAATAGAAAACCCCTGTTCAGTGACTCTCAACACTGGGAAGCATTTGTGGTCTCTCTAACCTCAGCTGCACATTATAATCAGATGCCCTGGCCTCACCCCAGACCAACTAAGTCAGACGCTCTGGATCCAGGTGTTGGTAAGTTTTAAGCTCCTCAGATGATTCCAATGTGTCATCATGATCTCTGCTCACTACCTGAGGTCGTGAACCCAGCTTCCCTGCTGAGGGCTCATGAGCCCTCCTGGGTAATTTACATCAGTTTGAAGCGTTCTGGAAAATGAGGAGGATAGATTAGGTTTATGATTTCCAACTTGGGATGCTTTGTCCCTTGGCATCCACCAGGGAAATTATGAGGTCATCGAGCTACTTTCTGATAGAGATTGCACACTTACCCATGTTAAGGCATATTTACCCATGTTAATAAAGATGTTAAGTTTCTTTGCTTCTGCTTGGAATTACATTTACTTGGTGTGGTGATTCTACTTGTAAAATATGGGCTTTCTGGGGTGGAGGGGAAAATGTTGGTGATTAAAAACTGAGAAGGAGGAAGGGAAGAAGGAAGGAAGGAAGGAAGGGGGGGAGGGAGAGAGGAAGATATTTATAGAGAGAAAGGGAAAGAGAGAAGAGTCTGGAACTCTGTGGTTTGATGATTACATCTGGAAAGAGAAAAATGACTTCTGAGGGAGTGCATAGTCTTTGAACATCCCTCTACCTTAAAAGAATTATATTCTAACACAATTCTTTTTAAACATAACTTCCTTCCTAGCCCCCTTCTTTGTGGAATGTTCTAATACCTGGACTCCAACACCCCTGAAAAAGATTGGTCCTTAATTCAGGGACCCCAACCCAGGAGGCCTGTTTTACCTTAATGAGCCCAGCAGTTTGACAGCCAGAACCAGGCAAGGCAACAGGTACAAAGACAATGTTGTTGGGATACATGTCAGTGGGCAGTGACAAAAAATAAAACATTTTGCTACATGACAGATAAGTGCTCCTTGATGATCTGCCTGCTTTTACTTTTTCGAAGTCTTCCTCCTGCTTTATTCTCACCCAGCCATTAAGTTATTCTAGCCAACATGACCATTTCCTCAATAAATATTTTCTTTGCCTAAAACTAGGAGGAATTTCATCAAGGAAGCAGAGGATGTGTTCATTAGGCTGGTTTTTCTCTTTGCTGCATCTCCTGGGGAATTGCCCCCTTGAGTTTCACTCTTGCAAATGAAGGCAGATCTGGTGACAATTGCTAGGCAACGTGTCATCATAAATATTTCATCAGTGAAAGAGTCTGTCTCAGAGAAGCCATCCTTCATCTGTTCTGATACTTCAGCTCTCTTTTATAAAAAGAATAGAAAAAAATAATAGAAATCCATGACCCCTACATTCCCTGATATCCATGATGAGAAACTGATGACAAAGGAATCAAGTAGAAAATTCTTAAAATCCAGGCAATGGCAATCATTAGAAAATATAATTTAAAAAAAAATCCCATTCACAATATTGTCTTAGTCAGCTTGGGCTGCTATTAGAAAAATGTCATAGACTGGGTGGCCTAAACAACAGATATTTATTTCTCACAGTTCTAGAAGCTGAAAGTCCAAGATCAAGGTTCTGGCAGATTCTGCTCTTGGTGAGGGCCCTCTCTCTGACCCTAAGTTGATTGCCTTCAATGAGATATCACCTCACACCAGTCAGAATGGCCATCATCAAAAAATCTACAGACAATAAATGCTGGAGAGGATGTGGAGAAAAGGGAACCCTCCTACACTGTTGGTGGGAATAAAAATTGGTACAGCCTCTATGGAGGACAGTATGGAGGTTCCTTTAAAAATTAAAAATAGAGCTATCATGTGATCCAGCAATCCCACTCTTGGGCACATACCCAGAGAAAAGCATGGTTCGAAAGGATACATGCACCCCAATGTTCACTGCAGCACTGTTTACAATAGCCAGGACATGGAAACAAGCTAGATGTCCATCAACAGATGAATGGATAAAGAAACTGTGGTACATGTATGCAATGGAATATTACTCAGCCATTAAAAAGAATGAAATAATACCATTTGCAGAGACATGGATGGATCTAGAGATTGTCATACTAAATGAAGTAGGTCAGACAGAGAAAGACAAATATCATATGAGATCGTTTATATGCAGAATCTAAAAACGTGATACAAATGAACTTATTTACAAAACAGAAACAGACTCACAGACTTAGAGAATGAATTTATGGTTACCGGGGAGAAGGGGAAGGGGGAGGGATAGACTGGGACTTTGAGATTGACATGTACATATTGCTGTATTTAAAATAGATAACTAACAAGGACCTATTGAAAATAAATAAATAAAAAGATGATTGCCTCCCTGCTGCATCCTCACATGGTGAGAAAGGAAGCACTGATGTTTCTCCTTATAAGGACACTAATCCCATCATGGGGGCTCCACCCTCATGACCTCATCTAAACCTAATCACCCCAAAGGCCTCACTTCTTAATACCATCACACTGAGGGTTAGGATTTCAACATATGAATTGAGGGGGGACACAAACATTCATTCTATAACAAGTATCAACTAAAAAATTGTAAATTATGCTCATCAAACATTTGCAGTGAAACATTGGCACATTATTATGAAGAAAATAAAGGATTTGATGGTGACTGAACACTATAATTACAGCTATTTCTTTTCAAAAAAATACCAAAACATAATGGTGACAAAAATCTAGAACATAACCAAAATATCAAGAGAAGTTGTCTTAGGGGATTTGAACTATGGGTGTAGTAGAGAGAATTCTAAGGTGGCCTTCCCAAGATTCCCACCTTCTCATGTGTATGCTACATAATCCTTCACTTGAGTGTGGGCAGGACCTAAAAATATAATGGAATATCACTCCTATAGTTATGTTATGTTATATGGCAAAAAGGGATTTTTCAGATATAAATAAGATTCCTAGTTGATTGAATTAAAAGGAAGATTATCCTGGGTGGACCTGACCTAATCAGGTGAAAGAAAGGCTATGAACTGCCTATGGGGACCATGTGGCAAGGAACTGTGAGTGACCTCTAGGAGCTGAGAGTAATCCCCAGCTGACACTTAAGAAGAAAATAGGGACTTCAATTCTACAATGAACTGAATTCAGCAACAACATTGAATGAGCTTGGAAGATGACCCCAAACTCCAAACGAGAACCAGAGCATAGCCAACACCTTGATAGTGCCCCCTGAGACCCTGAGCCAAGACCCAGGTAAGCTATGCCCAGACTCAACCCACAGAAACTATGAGATAATAAATCTGTGTTGTTTTAAGATGCTTGTGGTATTTTATTATGCAGCAATAGAAAACTAATATGGGGGGATGATTGCCCTTTTCTGTATTTCTTGTATAACAAACTGAGTACAAAGTTGAAGGCTCCATTTGGAACACAGAATTTTTAAAGACTAAGTACATCATCATTGGTATCCTGAGCAGATAAAGTTTCCCCCTAATTTCCTGGCCCTTGGGCCACTTTCACAAACTTCCTTTCTGACCCTCAGTAAGTGAGAGAGTTTCATCATGGCACTAACTCAGAATCTATTTTTTTAGAAGTATGCCTTGTAAATGGACCTTACTCTGGGATAAACTTCCTAAGGAAATAATTAGAAAAGATCATAAGAATGGATATAAAGAGATGTCCATCACTATCTTCCTTATGAAGATAAAATTCAAAACATACAAAGGGTCTAGTAATCGGAGACTGATTAACCAAAGTATGTTTCATTCATTCAATGGAATACTATGCACCCATTTTAAAGATTATATACCTCAGTGTTATTAATATAATGTTTCTGATATAGGGTCATGAGTAAAAAAAAAAACAGGTTACAAGACCTTATGTTTAACAGAATCTCAATTTGTTAAAAAAAAGATAGATATGTATATTGATACACATATGGATCTAGAGATAGAGATAGATTAAAAGGTACCTGAAAGGAGGTACATCAAGGTGAAAAGAGTAGTTATCTCTAGAGGTTGTTATATGGTATTTTTCTTTTTGTTCATTTGGACATTCTAATTTTTCTTCAATGAAAATAGATTTACTGTTCAATTTTTCAAATGCAAAGAAAAAATTAACTGTTCAATAGATTAAAAATGTAGAAGATACATGAGACAGCTCATTATAAGAAAGATTTCCATTTCTATTTAATAGTTGATACCTTTGGCTTTCCTTAAGTTTTGTTAATATTCCTGTTTGTCCTCATGTTTACAGTAACGGTTATGTCGATGGATTCTAAGAAAGATTTGGTCTCCATAATACTCAAATAAGTCTGCTTTTTAGCATTAATGGCATATTTTCCAGATGCAAATCTTGGAAGTCAGTACTCAGTTATGCTTGTTGTTGTGGTTTCAAAACATACAAAAAACACTGGGAATGCCACATCCATGATATTTACCGATGCTTCCGTTATGAAACTCCCAGTAGAAGACAGTCTTACGGAGAAAATAAACCCTTTCAATCATCTTCCATTCACCTTAAACTGAAGTGCGGGTAATAATCTGACTTTTTCAGGTTCAGAGTTCTCATGTTCTCTGCCAAAGCCATCAAAACAAAAGCCACTTAAAGGCATGGGATTGCACTTCAATATGGCAGAGGAGTAAGACATGGAGATCACCTTCCTCCCCACAAATACATCAAAAATACATCTACATATGGAACAACTCCTACAGAACACCTACTGAACTCTAGCAGAAGACCTCAGACTTCCCAAAAGGCAAGAAATTCTCCCACCTACCTGGGTAGGGCAAAAGAAAAAAGAAAAAACAGAGACAAAAGAATAGGGACGGGACCTGCACCTCTGAGAGGGAGCTGTGAAGGAGGAAAAGTTTCCACACACTAGGAAGCCCCTTCACTGGTGGAAAAAGGGGGTGGGCTGCAGAGAAGCTTTAGAGCCATGTAGGAGAGCGCAGCAACAGGGGTGCAGAGGGCAAAGTGGAGAGATTCCCGCACAGAGGATCAGTGCCGACCAGCACTCACTAGCCTGAGAGGCTTGTCTGCTCACCCGCCGGGGCAGGTGGGGCTGAGAGATGAGGCTCGGGCTTTGGACGTCAGATCCCAGGGAGAGGACTGGGGTTGGCTGCATGAACACAGCCTGAAGGGGGCTGGTGCACCACAGCTAGCTGGGAGGGAGTCTGGGAAAAGTCTGGACCTGTGTAAGAGGCAAGAGACCATTGTTTCGGGGTGCGCGAGGAGAGGGGATTCAGAGCACCACTTAAACGAGCTCCAGAGATGAGCATGAGCCACGGCTATCAGCGCAGACACCAGAGACGGGCATCAAATGTTAATTCTGCTGCTGAAGCCACCAAGAAGCCTGTGTGCAAGCACAGGTCATTATCTACACCTACCCTACCAGGAGACTGTGCAGCCTGCCACTGCCAGGATCCCATGATCCAGGGACAACTTCCCCGGAAGAACACACGGTGTGCCTCAGGCTGGTGCAAAATCACGCCAGCCTCTGCTGCTGCAGGCTCAGCCCGCATTCTGCACCCCTCCCTCCCCCAGGCCTGAGTGAGCCAGAGCTCCCTACTCGGCTTCTCCTTTAACCCCCTCCTGTCTGGGCAAAGAACAGATGCCAGAGGGCAACCTACACGCAGAGATGGGGTCAAATCCAAAGGTGAACCCAGAGAGCTGTGCGAACAAAGAAGAAGAAGGGAAATTTCTCCATGCAGCCTCAGGAGCAGTGGATTAAAGCTCCACAATCAACTTGATGTACCCTGCATCTGTGGACTATCTGAATAGACAATGAATCATTCCAAAATACAGGCAATGGACTTTGGGAGCAACTGTAGACTTGGGGTTTACTGTATGCAGCTGACTAGTTTCTTATTTTTATGTTTATCTTAGTATAGTTTTTAACGCTTGTTATCATTGGTAGATTTGTTTATTGGTTTGGTTGCTGTCTTCTTTTTTTTCCTTACTTTTAAATATTTTTATTTTAATAATGTTTCTTTTAATTTATTTTATTTTAATTTATTTCTTTTTTTTTTCTACCTTTTCTTCTGAGCTGTGTGGCTGACAGGGTCCTGGTGCTCTGGTGGGGTGTCAGGCCTGAGCCTCCGAAGTGGGAGAGCTGAGTTCAGGACATTGGATCACCAGAGACCTCCCGGCACCACATAATATTAATCGGCAAGAGCTCTCCGAAACATCTCCATCTAAATGCTAAGACCCAGCTGCACGCAACGACCAGCAAGCTCCAGTGCTGGACACCTCATGCCAAACAACTAGCAAGACAGAAACACAATGCCACCCATTAGCACAGAGGCTGTCTAAAATCATAAGTTCACAGACACCACAAAACACACCACCAGATGTGATCCTACCCACTAGAGAGACAAGATCCAGCCTCAACAGCCAGAACACAGGCACCAGTCCCCTCCACCAGGAAGCCTGCCCAGCCCACTGAACTAACCTTAGCCACTGGGGGCAGACATCAAAAAACAATGGGAACTATGAAACTGCAGCCTGCGAAAAGGAGACCCAAACACAGTAAGTTAGCAAAATGAGAAGAAAGAGAAATACACAGTGGATGGAGGAGCAAGGTAAAAACCCACCAGACCTAACAAATGAAGAGGAAATAGGCAGTCTACCTGATAAACAATTCAGGGTAATAATAGTAAAGATGATCCAAAATCTTGGAAATAGAATGCAGAAAATACAAGAAAGGTTTAAAAAAGACCTAGAAGAACTAAAGAGCAAAAAACAATGATGAACAACGTGAAAAATGAAATTAAAAATTCTCTAGGAGGAATCAATAGCAGGATAACTGAGGCAGAAGAACGGATAAGTGACATGGAAGATAAAATAGTGGAAATAACTACCACAGAACAGAATAAGGAAAAAATAATGAAAAGAATTGAGGAGAGTCAGAAACCTCTGGGACAACATTAAATGAACCAACATTCAAATTGTAGGGGTAACAGAAGAAGAAGAGAAAAAAAGGGTCTGAGAAAATATTTGAAGAGATTATATTTGAAAACTTCCTTAATATGGGAAAGCAAATAGTCAATCAAGTCCAGGAAGCACAGAGAGTCCCATACAGGATAAACACAAGGAAAAACACACCAAGACACATATTAATCAAACTATCAAAAATTAAATACAAAGAAAAAATATTAAGAGCAGCAAGGGGAAAACAACAAATAACATACAAGGGAATCCCCATAAGGTTAACAGCTGATCTTTCAGCAGAAACTCTGCAAGCCAGAAGGGACTGGCAGGACATATTTAAAGTGATGAAAGGGAAAAACCTACAACCAAGATTACTCTACCCAGCAAGGATCTCACTGAGATTTGACAGAGAAATTAAAACCTTTGCAGGCAAGCAAAAGCTAAGAAAATTCAGCACCACCAAACCAGTTTTACAGCAAATGCTAAAGGAACTTCTCTAGACAGGAAACACAAGAGAAGGAAAGACCTACAAAAACAAACCCAAAACAATTAAGAAAATGGTAATAGGAACATATATATCGATAAATACCTTAAATGTAAAAAGATTAAATGCTCCAACCAAAAGACATAGATGGCTGAATGGATACAAAAACAAGACCCATATATAGACTGTCTACAAGAGACCCACTTCAGACCTAGAGACACATACAGACTGAAAGTGAGGGATGGAAAAAGATATTCCTTGCAAATGGAAATCAAAAGAAAGCTGGAGTAGCCATTCTCATATCAGACAAAATAGACTTTAAAATAAGATTATTACAAGAGACAAAGAAGGACACTAAATAATGATCAAGGGATCAATCCAAGAAGAATATATAACAATTATAAATATTTATGCATCCAACATAGGAGCACCTCAAAACATACGGCAAATGTTAACAGCCATAAAAGGGGAAATCAACAGTAACACAATCATAGTAAGGGACTTTAACACCCCACTTTCACCAATGGACAGATCATCTAAAATGAAAATAAATAAGGAAACTAAAGCTTTAAATGACACATTAAACAAGAGGGACTTAGTTGATAATTATAGGACAGTCCATCCAAAAACAATACAATACACTTTCTTCTCAAGTGTTCATGGAACCTTGTCCAGGATAGAACATATCTTGGGTCACAAATCAAGCCTTGGTAAATTTAAGAAAATTGAAGTTTTATCAAGTATCTTTTCCAACCACAGCACTATGAAATGACATATCAATTACAGGAAAAAAATTGTAAAAATTACAAACAAATGGAGGCTAAACAATACACTACTAAATAACCAAGAGATCAATAAAGAAATCAAAGAGGAAATCAAAAAATACCTAGAAACAAATGACAATGAAAACACGATGACCCAAAACCTATGGGATGCAATAAAAGCAGTTCTAAGAGGGAAGTTTATAGCAATAAAATCCTACCTCAAGAAACAAGAAAAATCTCAAATAAAATACTTAACCTTACACCTAAAGCAAATAGAGAAAGAAGAACAGCAACAACAACAAAACACAAAAGTTTGCAGAAGGAAAGAAATCGTAAAGATCACATCAGAAATAAATGAAAAAGAAATGAAGGAAATAATAGCAGAGATCAATAAAACTAAAAGCTGATTCTTTGAGAGGATAAACAAAATTGATAAACCATTAGCCAGACTCATCAAGAAAAAAAGGGAGAAGACTCAAATCAACAAAATTAGGAATGAAAAAGTAGAAGTAACAACTGACACTGCAGAAATACAAAGCATCATTAGAGATTACTACAAGTAATATATGACAATAAAATGGACAACCTGGAAGAAATGGACAAATTCTTAGAAATGCACAAACTTCTGAGACTGAACCAGGAAGAAATAGAAAATATTAACAGACCAGTCACAAGCACTGAAATTGAGACTATGATTAAAAATCTTCCAACAAACAAAAGCCCAGGACCAAATGGCTTCACAGGTGAATTCTATCAAACATTTAGAGAAGAGCTAACACCCATCCTTCTCAAACTCTTCCAAAATATAGCAGAGGGAGGAACACTCCCAAACTCATTCTACAAGGCCACCATCACCCGGATACCAAAACAAGACAAAGATGTCACAAAAAAAGAAAACTACAGGCCAAAATCACTGATGAACATAGATGCAAAAATCCTTAACAAAATAGTAGCACACAGAATCCAACAGCACATTAAAAGGATCATACACCATGATCAAGTGGGGATTATCCCAGGAATGCAAGGATTCTTCAATATACACAAATCAGTCGATGTGATACACCATATTTATGAATTGAAGGATAAAAACCATATGATCATCTCAATAGATGCAGAAAACGCTTTTGACAAAATTCAACAACCATTAATGATAAAAACCCTCCAGAAAGTAGGCATAGAGGGAACTTACCTCAACATAAAAAAGGCCATATATGACAAACCCACAGCCAACATCATTGTCAATGGTGAAAAACTGAAACTATTTGCACTAAGTTCAGGAACAAGACAAAGCTTCCCACTCTCACCACTATTATTCAACATACTTTTGGAAGTTTTACCCACAGCAATCATAGATGAAAAAGAAATAAAAGGAATCCGAATTGGAAAAGAAGGAGCAAAAGTGTCACTGTTTACAGTTAACATGATATTATACATAGAGAATCTTAAACATACTACCAGAAAACTACTAGAGCTAATCAATGAATTTAGTAAAATAGCAGGATACAAAATTAATGCACAGAAATCTGTTGCATTCCTATACACTAATGATGAACTATCTGAAAGAGAAATTAAGGAAACACTCCCATTTACCGTTACAACAAAAAGAATAAAATACCTAGGAATAAACCTACCTAAGGAGACGAAAGAGCTGTATGCAGAAAACTATGAGACACTGATGAAAGAAATTAAGGATGATAAAACAGATGGAGAGATATACCGTGTTCTTGGATTAGAAGAATCAACATTGTGAAAATTACTATACTACCCAAAACAATCTACATATTCAATGCAATCCCTATCAAACTACCAATGGCATTTTTCACAGAACTAGAACAAGAAATTTCACAATTTGTATGGAGACACAAAAGACTCCGAACAGCCAAAGCAATCTTGAGAAAGATAAACAGAGCTGGAGGTATCAGGCTCCCTGACTTCAGACTATACTACAAAGCTACAGTAATCAAGACAGTATGGTACTGGCACAAAAACAGAAATATAGATCAATGGAACAGGATAGAAAGCCAAGAGGTAAACCCACGCACATATGGTCACCTTATCTTTGATAAAGGGGGCAAGAATATACAATGGAGAAAACACAGTCTCTTCAGTAAGTGGTGCTAGGGAAACTGGACAGCTACATGTAAAAGAATGAAATTAGAACACTCCCTAACACCATAACACAAAAATAAACTCAAAATGGATTAAAGACCTAAATGTAAGACCGGACAGTATAAAACTCTTAGAGGAAAACATAGGAAGAACACTCTTTGACATAAATCACAACAAGATCTTTTTTTGAGCCACCTCCTGGAGAAATTAAAACAAAAATATACAAATGGGACCCAATGAAACTTAAAAGCTTTTGCACAGCAAAGGAAACTATAAACAAGACGCAAAGACAACCCTCAGAATGGGAGAAAATACTTGCAAACGAATCAACGGACAAAGGATTAATCTCCAAAATATATAAACAGCTCATGTAGCTCAGTATTAAAAAAGACAAACAACCCAATCAAAAAATGGACAGAAGACCTAAATAAACATTTCTCCAAAGAAGATATACCGATTGCCAACAAACACATGAAAGGATGTTCAACATCACTAAGCATTAGCAAACTGCAAATCAAAACTACAATGAGGTATCACCTCACACCAGTCAGAATGGCCATCATCGAAACATCTACAAACAATAAATGCTGGAGAAGGTGTGGAGAAAAGGGAATCCTCTTGCACTGTTTGTGGGAATGTAAATTGATAGAGCCACTATGGAGAACAGTATGGAGATTCCTTAAAAAACTAAAAACAGAACTAACACATGACCCACCAATCTCATTACTGGGCATGTACCCTCAGAAAACTATAATTCCAAAAGAGTCATGGGCTTCCCTCGTGGCGCAGTGGCTGAGAGTCCGCCTGCCGATGCAGGGGACACGGATTCGTGCCCCGGCCTGGGAAGATCCCACATGCCATGGAGAGGCTAGGCCCGTGAGCCATGGCCACTGAGCCTGCGCATCCAGAGCCTGTACTCCGCAATGGAAGAGATCACAACAGTGAGAGGCCTGCGTATCGCAAAAAAAAAAAAAAAAAAAAAGAGTCATGTACCACAGTGTTCACTGCAGCTCTATTTGTGATAGCCAGCAGATGGAAGCAACCTAAGTGTCCATCGACAGATGAATGGGTAAAGAAGATGTGGCACATATATACAATGGAATATTGCTCAGCCATAAAAGGAAACGAAATTGAGCTATTTGTAGTGAGGTGGATGGACCTAGAGACTGTCATACAGAGTGAAGTAAGTCACAAAGAGAAAAAATAAATAGTGTATGCTAACACATATATATGGAATCTAAGAAAAAAAATGTCATGAAGAACCTAGGGGTAAGACGGGAATAAAGACACAGACCTACTAGAGAATGGACTTGAGGATATGGAGAGGCGGAAGGGTAAGCTGTGACAAATTGAGAGAGTGGCATGAACATATATACACTACCAAACGTAAAATAGATGGCTAGGGGGAAGCAGCCATATAGCACAGGGAGATTAGCTCGGTGGTTTGTGACCACCTAGAGGGGTGGGATAGGGAGGGTGGGAGGGAGGGAGACACAAGAGGGAAGACATATGGGAACATATGTATATGTACAACTGATTCACTTTGTTATAAGGCAGAAACTAACACACCATTGTAAAGCAATTATACTCCAATAAAGACGTTAAAAAAAAGAAGAAAAAAAAAGAAAATATCTTCCCAGTGAGGTTAAACCCTTGGTTGGAAGAGCACATCTCTGTCCATGATCCAGGGAATAGAAAATCCTTTACTACTAGGAGGGTGGGTGTGAGTGAGGGTTTTGCTACCAGCTGGATAACCTAGACCTGTGGTTATCAACTGGGCATGATTTTGGTCCCCAGGGGACATTTGGCAATATCTGGAGACATTTTGATTATCAAATCTGGAGTGAGGAATGCGCTATTGGCATCTACTGGATAAAAGCCAGGGATGCTGCTAAACATTCTACAATGCACAGGACAACCTCACACAAAAAAGGATTTCCAGTCCCAAATGTCCATAGTGTTAAGCTTGAGAAAGCCTGGCTAGAGTGTCAGATACATACAAAACAGGTGATGTGAAGGACCTGAAAGAGGTAGGAACAGAACTCTCTCACAAGCACAGACACCCATACACAGAGCAACAGCAAAAGTTACACCCAATAGCAGACAATATGGGATAATCAGGAGCAGATTTACCCTCCTGCCTTACATGACTAAGAAGCCAGAGAAATATATCAAAAACAACATTTATCAGACATTAGACAATTTGCGGGGAGGCAGGATGAAGCTGTGCAAAATGGACCTTGAGTCTTCGGCTGGGTATTGATCTACTGCTTGAGGCGAAATGTTTCAGACATGTTTGAGTCTACCGAGGACTGGGGAAAGAACTACCAGAAGAGTGAATAGAACAATTTCCAGGGCTCACACAGGGCTGGGTATAGTTTATGTTCCCAAATGCTGGAGTGGAATAACCTCTTAATATGTGTATGATGGGTAAGCTCCTCAGAAACATATTGACTTAGCTGTGGGGCCAAATTAGCCCTAGACTAAAAGCCTCTGTGACCAGCCCTAAGAAAACTTAAAAGTAAAGAAGATGTGGCACATATACACAATGGAATATTACTTGGTCATGAAAAGGAACGACATTGAATAGTTTGTAGTGAGGTGGATGGACCTAGAGTCTGTCATACAGAGTGAAGTAAGTCAGAAAGAGAAAAACAAATACCATATGCTAACACATATATATGGATTCTAGAAAAATGGTACTGATGAACCTAGTGGTAGGGCAGAAATTAAGATGCAGACATTGAGAATGGACTTGAGAACACAGTAGGGGAAGGGGAGGCTGGGACATAGTGAGAGAGTAGCATTGACATATGTACACTACCAAATGTAAAATAGATAGCTAGTGGGAAGCAGCCACATAGCACAGGGAGATCAGCTTGGTGCGTAGTGATCACCTAGAGGAGTGGGATAGGGAGGGTGGGAGGGAGACCCAAGAGGGAGGGAACATGGGGATATATGTGTATGTATATCTTATTCACTTTGTTATACAGCAGAAACTAACACACCATTGTGAAGCAATTATACTCCAATAAAGATGTATTTTAAAAAAAGAATCAATCTGATTCCAAGTAATTGAACTGCATACCAAAACAAAATTCAATAATCTATAAAGGAATACAGCAAAATCCAGCAACCAACAACATAAAAAATATACAGTATCCGGAATCTAATTAAAAATTACCAGACAACCAAAGAAGCAGGAAAATAAGATCTGTAACCACTAGAAAAATCAGCTACCAGAAACAGACCCAGAAATCACAGAGATGACAGTAATAGGAGACAAGGACATTTAAAGAGATTTTATAATTATGTTCTATATGCTGAAGAAGGTGGAGGAAAACATGACCAAGATGAGGTAAGAAAATAAAACATAAAATACTGAGAGGGATGATATATTTCTTCACTCTGGCACTTATGAACATGTGCTGTGCTAAGCATTGGGACAAGAGAGATGATTAAGTCACGGCCTCTGTTCTGCTGAAGTTCATCCTTTAGTAGAAAAGGTAGATGCAGAAATGATTAAATATGATAGACTGAAGTATGTCAGTGCTAGAGGAACACGGAAAGGTTGTGGGCAGCAACTACCTAGGGTCTAGGGTAGGGTTCTTTATCATAGGGACAAATAATAATTATAGCCAACTTCATGCAACAATAAAAATTATTGAGTAACTATATGCAAAACATATTAGAAGCTTAGGAACAAAATGGAGACATAAAAACAGAAATGAACCCTTTCTCTCTCAAAGGTAGCATTAATTGAACCCTTAAAACTCTGTGTCATTTTGTCCTTGTAACAATGCAAGATAGGTACTATTATCACCCACTTTGATAGATCACAGTAATGTCCCTTAATCCTCTAGTCCTCTCTGTATGCATTCCTTTTGACCTGTGACTTTGAAGTTCTTCCCCTAAAGTGGCAGAGTACATTTCCCTGCCCCTTCACTTTGGTGACATGACTTGTTTGGACCAATGAAATATTAGTAGACGTGATGGGACTAAAAACTTGGAAAATGCCAGTGCACTTGGGTTTATTTTCTTGAATAGGTGCCATTACATGAGAAGAATATGCATGAAGCCAGGAAGAGGATAAGAGACAAGTGGAACAGAGTCAACCCAGCTAACCCACAGACCTGCAGTGAGAAGCAGGGTCTCTGGTGTAGATCAGCTGAACCCTAGCCCAACCCACTGATGTGTAACCTGGGACACAACCTTACTGTTGTGGCCCCCTGATATTTTGGACTTGTTTGTTAGGCATCAATACCTAACTGTTATGCACTGTCTAATGAAGAGAGGGAGGTTAGAGTGACATACAGCTACCTAGTAAACAGTAGAACCAGGATTTGAATTTACATCTGCCTGACTCCAGAGCAAGCGTTTTTACACATTTACTGCTTCCCTAGAACCTCACTCCTGGGGATTTGCTCTAAGGCAACAGTTCCATGCACATATATATGCACCAACGTTTTTCTTAGGACCTCCCAAAATTGAAAATGACCTAAAGTCTCCAAAATGAGAAAAGAGCTTAAGTAAACTGTGATATACCATCTCAAAGGAATAGCTCATGCTTACAAAATGTCAATTAAGAAGAATTTGCTACATAGAGGGAGGTCTATCTTCTAATGATAATCTTCAAAACTAAAATATATTTTGTAGGTCAACTAAAAGTAAAAATGTATGTGTGTAGATATGCATATATACGTGTTTTTATAACTATATGCAAATAGAAAAGGACAGAAAAGCAGCTTATTAAATGAAATCAATTTCATAGAGTTGTGGGATTAGAAGCGATGTATTTTAGTCTTCTAATTTTCCATTAGAGTTGCTATAATAAAAACAGTGATTAAAGTGACACACACACAGCTCTGGTGTCACACCTAATTCACTCAAAGGGCTTACACAGCCACCCACTATCTTATCCACTCCAAACCTTTGGAGCCTTCAGGGTTCCCGGGCATCACAGACATCTTTCTCTCCAGTGCTGTGAGCAATGTGCTTCTGAGAGCATCTTCCCATGACAAGCCCCCACCAGGGGTACCATGGCTTATACTCGGCCTTAACAAAAGAAGGGGGAAAGCCCTTAGTCCCCAAAGGCTTTGCATTTGTCATCCAGGATAGATTTCTCCGTCAATAAATTCTTTCACGTCAAAGTTGGAGCCAATTTTTATCCTGGTTGTCAACCTGGTTAGAGAATGAGGAGAGGGTCTGGATGTGATACGGGGGCATTTGCCTCCTTCCTTCAACCTTTTCAGTGATCATAACTCACTGTATGGAACACTTGCTGGTGCCACAGCTCTCTGCTGGGCATGGTGTATATGTCACCCCACTCAATCTCCCAGTAACGGTATCACCTCATTTTCTAGGTGGCCTTAGAGAAGTTGAGCAATTGGCACCAAGTGGCCTTGGGCGATAGTATTGGATTAATCAGTAAACAAGTTGGTACCAAATTTATCTTCCCCCAGGCAATTAAAGCCCAGTCCCCCAGTGACTCCAACTGGAAGGTCTTCACATACCTTGAAGGGAGATTGGAGAAAATACTGTTTGGGGGACATATGAGAGGGACCTTCTACTTTGATCCAGGCCATTAGCTGGCTACTAGCTCTTCCTTGAGCCATGGCCACAGAGGAGTCACTGTCTCCCTTTTTCCACCCTCATTCCCTCTAATCCATCCTCCTCTCAGTAGCTAGAGTGGTTCCTTAAAAGCATATCCATCACAGCATTCTTCTTTACAAGTCCTCAGTGCCCCCCACCCAGCACCTTTCAGTGGAATTTCAGAACACCTCAACATGATGTACTGGGACTTTGTATTTTGGCTCTGCTATCTCTTAACATCATCTTCCCTGCTCTGCAACTGAAAGTTTACCCTTCATTCACCCAGGGCTACTTAACAGACCCCCCAATACACCAATGCAGGGTTTCAGACCTTTTCCCAAGTGTCCTCTCCCCTTGGTCCGTCTGTGTTATGGACTGATAGTTTTTGTCTCCCCAAAACTCATATGTTGAAGCCCTACCTCCCAATTTGATGGTATTTGGAGGTGGGGCCTATGGGAGGTAACTAGGTTTAGATGAGATCATGAGAGTGGGGCCTCCATGATGGGATTAGTGCCCTTAAAAGAAGACAAAGAGAGAGCAGAGCATTCTCTCTCTCTCACCCATGTGAGGACACAGTTAGAAGGCAGCCAGCCATCTACAAACTAGGAAGGAGGCCCTCACCAGGAACCAAATCTGCCAGCACCTTGACCTTGGACTTCCCAGCCTCCAGAAATGTGAGAAATAAATGTTCTCTCTGTTTAACACACACAGTCTATGGTATTTGGTTATAGCAGCCTGAGCAGACTAAGTCTGCTTAAATAGACTAAAGGGAAGCTCCTTTTCTCTCTCAAATGGCACCTTTTGATTATTCACCCCTAGAGAGGGAGAGAGAATTATCCCTGTAATTATCCTGTAATATTGTGTTCTGTAAACTTTGTCCAGTGAAACAACTAGTGTGGCCTTTCTCTGGTACCACAATTATGTTTACATGTCTATTTCTCCTCCTACATTGTGACCTTCTTGAGGACAAGGACTTTTTCATTGGATTCATCTTTGTGTTCCCTGCAATAGCACATGCACAACACAGAGTAGAAACTCAATTAACACTCGTCAACTGGAACTCCACTTAAAATAGCCCCAACTCAAAGAGGCTTTATCGTTAAAATAAACTAAAAATATATAAACTAATATAAACTAAAAATATATGACAGTTCAATGTTGTTCAAAATTTCCATATATTTACTTCTACCTATTTACTGATTTTCTATTTTATCAATTATTAAAGAGGGATATTGAAATCACTAATTCTTTGCAATTCTGTTAGATTTTCTTCACGTATTTTGAAGTCCTCTTATTAGCTACATAAATATTTAGGAATCTTATGTTCTCTTGATGAATTGAGCCCTTTATTATTATAAAGTGACCTCCTTTATCCAGGACAATAGCCTTTGTTCTAAAGCCTATTGTATCTCATATTAATATAGATATGTTAGTTAGAAAAATTTTGATTAATGTTAGCTTGTTATATATTCTTTCATCACTTTACTCTTAACCTTTGTGTCTATATATTTAATGTGCTTGTTGTATACAGAATAAAGTTAGGTCTTGCTTTATATATGTCTTTTAGTGGGAGTATTTAGATCATTTACATCTAATATGATTATTATATGGTCAGAAATAAATGTATGATTGCTAAATATATATATAAAGAGAAAAAATTATTTAAATAAAGTAGCCCCCACTCAAAGAAGAGAAGGGGGACTAACCATTCATTTAGTGCCCACTGAATGCCAGGCTCTGGATTAGGCTCCTTACCATGTTGTAACCTCTGATGTCTCATTTAATCCTCACAATAGCCATGTAAGGTGGCTGTGATAATCCCCATTTGCAGATGGTGACAAGGACGTTCAGGGAGGTTCTATGACTTGCCCACAGTCATGGAGTCACTAAGCAGTGGAACCAGGGTTTACTCCCATCTCTGTTTGGCTCCAAAGCCTGCACTTAGGAACTCTCCCTGAACCCGATGCCTCGTGCTCAGAAGAGGTGCACATTCCTGCACCCACTGGATGAGCCGAGTCTTTCCAGACATTCTTCACCCGAGGAGCAGAGTCTCTACCACACTCATCTTGAGTTCCATTCTGCCTCTGGCCTGGAGGAATAAACTTCTTTAGGTGCCACCAGGAGAGGACACTTCTGCACTCGGTTTCCTGGCTGGCAGGGGACAGAGGATCCTGCTGAGCAGGCACCTTGCAAGGTTCTCATGATCAGGAGGGTGCTGAACACAAGGCACAGGGCCACAGGCTGGCCATCCAGGAGCAGAGTGATTCACCAGCTTGGGAAGCATCCTATCCACCGAGGGCACTGGTGGGAACCCCTTGAGGTTTTCAGCAGCTCCCAAATGCAAACCCAGTGCAACAGGTATTCAAGCCATCTAGGGCTTTCTACCATGCTTCCCTCAATTCTTCCAGCCTCTGCTCATTACCCATTGCCAAAGCCACTTCCACATCTGTAGGTGTTTGTTACAGCAACACCCCATTTCCTGGGAGCAGAATCTGTGTTAGTTTCCTAGGGCTGCCGTAGTGAATTGCCACAAACTTGGTGGCTCCAAACAGCAGGAACGCATTCTCTCACAGTTTTAGAAAACAAAAGTCTAAAATCAAGGCATTGGCAGGGCCATGCTCTCTCTGATGCTCTAGGGGAGGATTATATCTTGCTTCTTCCAGCTTCTGGTAGAGCCAGATGTTGCTTGGCTTGTGGCACCATAATTCCAATCTCTGCCTCTGAATTCACATGGTCTTCCCCACCACCCCCACCTCCCCACTGTGTCGCTCTGTGTCTCAAATCCCCCTCTCCTTTCTTTTATAATGACACCAGTCATTGGATTTAGGGCACACCCTAAATCCAGGATAATCTCATCCCAAGATCCTTAACTTAACAATCTATGCCAAGACCATATTTCCAAATGAGGCCACATTCATAGGTACTGGGAGTGAGGACCTGAACATATCTTTTTAAAGGATACTACTAATCTACTACAATGCCCTTTAAAATAAAAATAGAGAATCTCATTTAATTTTTTTGTTCAGGAACCAAAAGATAGAAAATTCATAAGGAAATGACGTTCTTCCTGCATCTTAAAATAATTTTGAGTCTTGTTAATGGCTTGCATTGCCCTGGTGGAATCCATGCAGCTGACTGTTGATGTATGAAATGAAAATTCCTTGCCTACTACAAGAGGGAGAAATAGTACTGAAGTTGACTCAGATGTGGTTACAAATATCTATTGGTCAAAGAATTGAGTACATTTTAAAATGGATATGAATATACGGATGGAGATTCTTATTTCTCTTGGCTATCTCTTAATCACTGTTAGATAGCAGATAGGTCTGGAGTCAGAGAGACTCAAGTTCAGATCTTGATTTTACCCCTCTTAGCTGTATGTCTTTCAGCAAGTTGCTTGACATTGCCAAGTATGTTTTCTCATTCATAAAATCGACATGAAAATAATAACAAAACATACGCTTCCAACCTCCCAGAGTTTTTCTGAAGATCAAATTGTGTATCTGTCGGCACTATGCAAATATCTGTGGCTATTTTGAGCGAGTCTTGCAGAGCCTTGGTTGCCAAAGTGAGTCTCTCATGGTAAGATGGCCATGCATATAGAAGGTCAGACACTGGAAGAGCTTAAATCCCAGTGGTGGCCTTTCCCTAGAGCCTAGTTAAATAAACTGTCGTGTTAGGCATTGATGATGAGAAAGAATTTGAAAGAATCAGCTAGCTGCCTGCTATGTTGTCTTTCCTAATCCCATTTCAAGGCTCTGTAAGTATCAGGGCAAACATTGTCTCCTCCCTTTATAACTCTAGCAGTACACGCAAAAATGTACTCAAAAATGTTTGATAACTCACAGCAAACTTACATGTACCTCCTATAAGATTATTCCCGATTTCACTGTATAAATTATGTGTTTATTTTCTACAGAGTCTTCCTCCTTCCTTTACATTATTACAGTTTTAGTATTCACTCAACAAATATTTGCTGATCACCCATACTGAGCCAAGCCTTGGGCTACCACTAATGCTATAGATCATGGAAGGCAGGGCCTCTACCCCCATGAATATCATGATCTAGTAAAGAAAAAAGACCTAAATAACAAAGTATACCATGAGGTGTGCCTTTGCAAGAGGAAGGAAAGCTTCCATGGGTTGGGGGAGAATAGCCGAGGCAGAGGGGTCATCAGGAGCACAGAAGCAAAGGGGTGAGAAAGTGAAGGCTTGATGAGAGGGTGGTCCACGTGCTGGAGCTGCCGGGTGTAGAACAGAAGGGGAGGGGAAGCATGAGGCAGGGCTTAGAAGACTAGCTGGGCCCCAACCTGGAGAGCTTTCTATGTCAAATGGGAGGGTTTCAATTTTATCCCTTAGCCAAAGGGAGCCCAGAGGATTGTAAGCAGGACAATGACCATATCAGACATGCCCTAACCCTACGAGGTGCAACTTTGGGGAACACTTCCCACAGCAAATACAACACAGCAATTATCCTGGTTGGGGAAGTCTGTTTTCCCTCGTGGGTCAAGAGAATGTTATGTCAGCAAATGACTTGGCACTCCTATAATCCCTGCAGCAATGTCCTAACACAGTTCAGAATAAAAACATCCACCTGGCTTGGTGCCCCTTAAAATCTCCTGCTGGAAATAGCACCTTGGAGAGCAAATGTATAAAGGAAGTTATGAAGGGCATCCAGGAAAGGCAACTGGAAAGTGCCACGAGACGTAGGGAGGGAGATGGGAAAGAGTGATGAAAAAACAAGCAGAGAGGGGCTTCCCTGGTGGTGCAGTGGTTGAGAGTCCGCCTGCCGATGCAGGGGACACGGGTTCGTGCCCCGGTCCGGGAAGATCCCACATGCCGCAGAGCGGCTGGGCCCATGAGCCATGGCCGCTGAGCCTGCGCGTCCGGAGCCTGTGCTCCGCAACGGGAGAGGCCACAACAGTGAGAGGCCCACGTACAGCAAAACAAACAAACAAACAAACAAACAAGCAGAGAGGTGGTCCAAAAATGGTTGGATGCTCCCTCGGTGCCCCAGGAACAAGGAGGTTGAGCAAAACATCAATAACTCATTTCCTGATCAGGGCATAACTCACAAAATTATCAGAAAGTCAAGATAAGAGACAAGCATATTCCAGAACCATACAGGAACTTCTGCCAGCAAACATACTTACAGATGGCTTTAGCAACCAACGACCGGGTAAATTAAAATGAGGTGGCTTATATTTTCCATTTGTCGCTGTGCCTCAGGTGGCTTTAGGACCCTCAGAGTAGTGCTGATGGGCTCCGAGAGCAGAAATGATAAAAGAGTAGATTGGTAGATTTGGCAATCTAAAAGACAATACTCCTACATATTGAAAATCTACAGGTGCAAAATGAAAAGGCAAATCCAGAGAAGAATAACTTTTATGCACAAAGCCGTCTTTCATAATTTCATTTATTCTCATCAAAACTTGGAGACGACCTAATAATCCAACAACCAACTTTTAAAAGGAAGTTATGAGGACCAGTAAGCGTGGAAAGCACTTACAAATGCATCTAGCTAAGTAATAAAAGCAGACGATGACGTTTTGAACATATGTTGTGATTTTAACTATGTACTAATAAAAATGCTATGCATTAAAAAATCTAGAAAAAAATTTTAAAATGTTTGTTATTTCTTATTCCCTTGGGTAAATGAAATAAACCGGAAGTAATGAAGGTTCAGTGTTAGCTGTCAAATCCTTCTATTGGGGCTTCATCTTGCTTTCGGAGTCTGATGTCTCAGCTCTGTTTGGGAAAAGCTGTCTAAGGAAATACATGTGTCCTTAGACGGAATGACATGACTCTTTTTTTGCCATCTGGGGGACGTTAATAGATGTAGTTACTTGTGCTCCAGACTGGGAATCCCCCGATGACACAGACTCTGGTGGTGCTGTTTCTCTCTCCTTTCTAGTACCTGCCATGGCCCTCATATTCTGTTCTGTGAAGGCAGGGGTGAGAACTTGAGTGTGTAGAGAAGGAACATTGCATGCATTCAAGCAAAGGGTCCCCTTGAGTATCTATGGTTAAATGCTAGCTAAAATGTATCAGAAGCATAAACAAATTAATAGGTTAAACCAGGCTTCTGGTATGAGACAAGTAAATGTCATATGAAAGTCAGAGTTTATTTCAAAAACAAACGAAAGATAAAAGACTCTGTTGGGCTCTTTTGTGTCTCTCTGGGAGAAAAAAGTTGTCACTTTTGCAAATGATGTGAACTCTCGCCTAACTCCTGCACATCTGCTCCGGCTGGCTTGTGGAATCTAAAAAGAGCATTTCCCTTTCTGGGTCAGCAGCAGCATCACATGCAGAGGCGGACGGTGGGTGTAGATGAACGTGCAGAATGGCACCAGCCCCTGGGGACTCCTAACACATGTGACACACATCCTAACAGTCATGTGCTCGTGTGGAGCAGGGACAAACTGGTTAGGACCGAAGGGAAAGACTACAGAATGGAAGAATCAAAGTTCCCCATGGAGGCAGGGAGAAATAGGAATGGACACAAACTTCTGTGATTTCCTGCCAAGGCTCTACTGCAAGAGCCTGCTTGTCACCTGCTTCCGGAGAAGATCTCTCTGGATGCATCAATGCCATTTACAAGTAGGTTGCTTCTCCCTATTCTGGCATTGATGTGGGCAGGGAGTGTGGGGGGAGTTATAAAAGGCTGAACTAGAGAACAGCCTTGCTCTATAAAGGCAGCTTGGTTCTCTTGAGTATGCAAAGACCTGAATTCAAGTCTCAGGCTGGCCCCTGGCCAACTGTATGGCCTTGGGTAAGTCCCAACTCCTACACTGACATTTTGGCATTAGGTAGAAAGTGGAGGTGATGCATTTGGGGCTTCCTACTCCTCTGGGCTGCTACTGGCATCAATTAGCAGAGTGTTTTGACAACCTGAAAACTTCCTCGGGGACCACTAGGAACCAGGGGGACAAGCACATGCAGGGTCTCCACTGTAGCACTCAGGGAAAGGAAAGTCCTGGCCTCCAAGGGTTCCGGGACCACAGAATGACTGCAGCCCCATGTGGACCATGCCCAGATGGTCACAGTTCGTGATTTATGTATCCTCCAAATATCCCCAGTGTAGCTCTCCATTTGCTTATGCAGTGGATATGTATCTAGTTCACAGAACTGAGGTCTGCAAGAAATGTGACTTTATTTTGCTACAACTCAACTTAAATTCTAGAAGCTCCATTCTGTTTGAAGGCAGAAAATGAAATCTTAGTCAATTTTATATAAATTTAGCCTTTTAGGTTTAAACTCAAACAGTTCTGGATATGCCCATCCACTTTCTTTTCCCAGGAGTAATATCACAGTTTAGGGAGCCTCACACAGCATCATAGCATTGGTCCTGGATAGGAGGAAGGAAAGAGTTCATACTCCCCAGTCCTTGTATCTAGGTGGGGAGATGTTTGTAGACCCCAAGATCCTTCCCTCAGTCCTCTGTGAGGTATCTAAGGGAAGGAGCTAGGCCTTTCCCTCCCAGTACCTCCCTTTTGGGGGATCTGTCTGCAGAAAGAACCCATTTCACTCTGCCCCTCCCAAGGAAGGGCAGCAGTGGTCTATGGCTTCTGTGAATGAATTAGTCCACTGAACACTAGCGTGCAGTACTGGAGAAGAGGTCAGGGATAAAATGACCTAAGAACCAGACTATTTCTACACTGGGTTCAGGCCCATAATTTCCACTCAAATCAGCAACATCTTCCTATCTTGCCTGTCTCACTTATAAAGATGATATTTGGATTTAGAACTGCCTGACTTCTGTGTCAATCCGTCAATTATTTCTGAACTTATGTAGGGATCTGCTGATGTATCTGTATTCCTCTCTGGTCCCCAGCACAGGGTCCCATCCAACATCAGCTGATGCGAACCCCATCATGACCAGTGCTTTTGGCTATCTCCCTTGTCAAGGACTCAGGAAATTCATATTCCTTCCCACACTCCACTGAAAACTCTTGGGGTCTCTCTGACCTTGACAGCCTCCTCCCATGCCATAGTGGTGCAAGGATGCTGCTTCCTGGGTATCTCCCTACTCTCAGAACCCTAAATTCCTCTGGGAATTGTGCTGTACAACATGTAATCGTTTCTGAAGGCTGCTGTAACAAATTAACACAAACTGGGTGGCTTATAACAACAGATACAGTTTTGGAGGCTAGAAGTCTGAAATCAAGGCATCAGGAGGGCCATGCTCTCTCTGAAGGTGCTAGAGGAGGATCTTCCTTGCTCTTCTAGTTTCTGGTATTTGCTGGCAATCGCTGGCGTTCTTTGGCTTATAGATGCGTCACCTAAGTCTCTGCCTTTGCCTTCACATGGCCTTCTCCCCTCTGTCTGTCCATGTCTCTATGCCCAGATCTCCTCCTTTTATAGGGACACCAGTCACTGGATCTAGTATGACCTCAACTTAACTTGATTTCATCTATAAAGACCTTATTCACAGGTTCTGAGGGGTTAGGACTTCATATCATTTGGGGAGAAAAATTCAACTCATAACACAGCCCCTTCCTTGAAGTAAATCTCAGAATGGCATTACCTGTCCCTCTCCATTTCCAGCTCTTCCTTCTCTTGCAACCCAAAGATATTTTAAACTCTTTTCTGGAAAACACTACCTTTGGTAGTGATTCTACTAAATCTTCTTCCCTTAGGAATGGACAGTAGTTTTTCATTTGTTTATTTCACTTAAAAGACAGAAATTTGATGCCCTTTGTTTTCTATCTTCTGGGATGCCCCTTCCTTGAGGCAACAGAGGTCTCCTGTCCAGAGGCAGGAGAGGGTCCTCAGGAAAAGGTGTGGATGGAAACACATCTTTCTCACTATTATCCTGACACACATATGTTTCTTTCAGAATATTTTCCGAGTCTTCTTGATTTTTACAATTTTTTCAGCTTCCTGCAACCACTGGGATCTTGTGGCTCTGAAAATTCCTGTTAAGAAAGAAGATAAAAGACAAGGGGCATGCCACATTTGCAGAGCTGGCCCTCCTTGTAAAGGCTTTGCAGTCTGTTGATGAGAAAGCTGGAGTTAGAACACCTCTATCTAAAGACCTGGGTCTGACAAAAGGATGTCCCAGATGGAGCCCAAGGTCCCATTTTAGAGGTTTATTTTAAGGAGTTTGGCACATGTCTCCAAGAGTCCTTTAAAATACAGACATCAATGAGAGTCATGCAAACCTTAATGATAGTTATATCCACATTTTTCACCATTTCCAAATGCAATCCCTATTTTGACAAACGTAAAAATCTCATGGCCTTCTTTACAGTTATTTGGGATTTCAAAGTGAGTAGAACATCATGACGAAAAGCAAGACAAAGCAATAACTGTTCTGATTACATTTCCTCAATCTGCATGTCTCTCCCTGAAGAGTCCAATCCCCCCACTAGAGGGCGTCGTGCCCGTCTCCCTGCTCATCGATAATTGTTACTTTAGGGGCTTTAAAATCCCGATGGTCCATTTAGATTTAGAGAACAAGGTCTTGGGAGAATGCATCCTGGACTGATAAGTTTGGGGGATAGGTGTTTGGGGGTTGGTGGAAGGAACGGCAGGAGTTCGTACAAGCAAGAGCAGGCCTTGCAATGTGTCCCAGCAGAGAGATGGGGCATAAACTCACACATCTGGAGGAGGCCTTGGGGAAGCTGGGTCTGCATCCATACGGGGGAGTGGAGAAAACGCTGCACAAGGAGTCAGAAGACCCTGGTTTGAGCCCCAGGTCTGCTGCTTACAAGTCCCATGAATGTGGTTGACTTCCCCAAGAAAACCGACAATCTCAGCACTGGCCTATGTAGTACCAGGCTGACCATTCAGAATTAACCTGGGGATCAGGGGAGGTAATTCTTTATGAAGTTGCTAATCTCCTGATTCAGACGAGCCTTTCAGTAACAATCCCTTCACCGGTGGGAGGTGGAAGGCTGAATCCAGTGTAGAAATAGTCTGGTTCTTAGGTCATTTTATCCCTGACCTCTTCTCCAGGCATGGCCCACCAATGATTTGTCCCAAAGCCATTCCTGCCATCAAACATTGGTGGCTTAGGGACAAATATGATATCACCATATGATATCACTTATATGTGAAATCTAAAATATGGCACAAATGAAACAGACACACAGACATAGAGAACAGATTTGTGGTTGCCAAGGGGGAGGGGAGAGGCAGAGGGATGGACTGGGAGTTTGGGGTTGGTAGAACTATATCCTATATCCTGTGATAAACCGTAATGGAAAAGAATATTTAAGAATGCCTATATGGGTATAATGAGTCGCTTTGCTGTATAGCAGAGATTGCCACAACACTGTAAATCAACTCTACTCCAATATAAATAAATAAATAAATAACACTCAATTTAATTTGTAGGGTTTTTGAAGTGTGTTGTGAGTTTTCCATCAATATGTTATTCTGTATCACCAAATACCTTTTAGAAATTAATCTAAACCCAAGGGGGGATTTAGGGAGGGGAAGTAGGAGAGAGATGGATTGGGAGTTTGGGATTAGTAGATGCAAACTATTATGTATAAGATGGATAAACAACAAGGTCCTACTGTATAGCACAGAGAACTGTATTCAATATCCTGTGATAAGCCATAATGGAAAAGAATATGAAAAAGGATGCATTTATATATATATAGGTATATATGTGTGTGTATGTGTATAACTGAATCATTTGCTGTACAGTAGAAATTAACACAACATTGTAAATCTACTATACTTCAATAAAATAAATATTTAAAAAACAAAAACAAACAAACATAAAACACTGGTGGCTTAGGAGCCTCTGTTCAAAAGCTTTTGTGTAACCCCCCGAGTTAGTCATATTCTGACGACAAGGGCCATCCTGAGCTGAAGTGGCAGTGTCTTTGCCATCGGATGCCTGAATACGTTTTAGCTCCAGAGGTTCTGTGGATGCTGGGAGGTGGTTTAAGCTCTACCAGGCAATGACAGGTTGCTGCCTGCAGGTAATCCCCTCATCATCAAAGTAGATGAAGTAGATGCATTCAAAGGGAGAGAAAAGAATGTTCTCTTGGGATGTTCATTACAAATACAGTTCTGGAGCCAAGCAAGGAGTTAAGCTTGCTGTTAACCTTTAGAAGCAGGAAAAAAAATAGATGGGATATAAGATTGAGATCTCCAGTTAGTGTCTTTTTAAAAACCTGTCAGATTTAATTAAATCATCACAAGTGCCTTTTAAAGGGCTCTGTGTGGTTGTCCTGCACATTTGGAGGAACCTGATCCAAGAGGCAGCGGGGTTTGCTGGCTCGCCAACTTCTGTCCTTTCCCAGGCAAAAAACACAAGTCAGCCCAGTAGTGCTCATCATCATGTGGACCCAGAAGGCCATCAAATGCAGAGCTGGCATCGGGTCCTGAGGCTCAGCACTGTGCGGGAAATTTGCCAGAAACTCTGATGCCCACATCTTTTGTCCCTCAACTGGCTAGGCTTTCTCTGCAGTGCTTTGTATCTACTGAGTTTCTAAGTTACAGCCTCCCCTTCCTCTTCACTCCCTGTAGCACCAGAGACACAATATGCAGGACTTAACTTCCATTCTGTCATCCAAGAGACAGCTACTATGTTAAATGAGAAGCCTCTATTGGTAAAAATATTATAATACATATTATTATATGTGAATGATATAGGTAAAAATGACAGTAGGAAACACTTCTTCAGGAAATCGACACTGTTCTCAATACTTCACATATTTCCAAACTCCAAGACAAATCAAAAGCTAAGTGCGAAACTGTGCGTGGTAATCAATCATGTTGTTTACCAGAGAATCCTGGTTCTCTGTTAGTTTGCAACCTCAGGAGCTGCCCAGGTATAATCTGAAACCAGCCCCATCCACAGAGGGCAGGGAGAGACCAAAGAAAGATGCAGGTTACTCCAGGTTGGTAGGTGGCAGGTTTAATAAACAAGAGGACTTCCATATCAGGGTTGTCTTGGGCACCACAAAATGAGTAGATCTTAGCACCCACCTGCCAGAATCTTAAAGTGTTTATAGAGAACTTAACAGGGTTCAGTCACATATTCCATCTAGATGGTCTCAGCAACACCCTCCTGTTTCAAGGTTGTGTCCTTGGGCAGCTTCTAGGGTGGGGAAGGCAAGCAGAATGTACATTCCAAGGACAGGAGAGGGAGTGAGGCACCTCCGATTGCCTGGGTCCAGCTCACATCCTTTCGTTGACCTCTTCCAACACTCCACACCTCATGACCAGCTCTTACCATTTCATAAGGCCCCCTCTTCTGCAATATGCCCTGAGCAGTCAGCAAGCGGTTTTACTATCATGGAGGTGGCTTTTTTGGTAGCTATCTGGCTGCATTGGAGGCAGATGTCACAGCAATAGTATAGGCACATGTAAGAGAAAACACAGATGAAAATAATGCTTCCCAAAATAAGTAATATTTATTTTTACCAAGAGCCCCATGATATGAACCACTAACTTATTAAGTCTCCTAAGCTTGGGGGGAGGGGTCTGATCACTCAGGGTACTCATGTGTGTTTTTATGTGATTTAATAAAGATGAACATTAGCAGACTCATCAGGTATGAGCACACAACATTTTAATTGGGTAATGGCACAAGTGCCTCCTTGCGAGGCAATAATGATATCTAAGGCCATTCTATTTTGGAGGACAGCTTTTCTCATTAGAGACATTTCAGTGTTAAGTGAGGACAGGCTTTGCGAGCTATCATTTAAGCCCTGCTGGGTGAATTTATATTTACATAAAGTAACCTAAAGAAAGTTTAGTATCACTTATTTGACAATGCTTTCCATGTAATTTAATGTATCAAATAAGCCTAATTAATTTAATATCTCTCTTTTATGAAAAGAAAGAACACATCTTTTGAGATGTTTCAGGGACCCTCTGGAAAAATCCCAACGTTAGTTAAAGGTCAACAAGGCTTCATTTAGAATTTGATTTTGTGGAAGTTTGTCAAAAATATCAAAAGGTTTAAACCAGTTGATTACATAGGTCACTGTGAAAGAATACTTAGTCATCCATTTAACCAAAACAATAAAGACTTCAAAGACAAATATAGAAAGTTACATAGTTATAAAAAATCTTGGTTCTTTTAATAAAGAAGGTGCAGTTTTCTTAAGTAATCAAAAACCTGATAAAGTCAACAAGAAACACAAGAAATTGTTTTGATAAAACATAGAATCTTTGTTTTCTAGGCAGATTACTTAAAAGGTAAAGAAAAACCTTTCACAATCCCATCAAGAACAGACAAATAGTCCAAAAAAACCTCCGTCCTTTTAGCAGATGAAAGAAAATTGTTTTATTTTTACGTAAGTACACTATTGATATTAACGCTTATTTTTCTTTAAGCCAGTAAAATAGAGCTCTTTTACTAATTAATTTTGGTAGTACCGCTGAAGGTAGAAAAATATCACATGTATATAACATATACCCATAGACATACATAAGCATACAAACACAACATTTGCCACAGCTACTGAGCCTGCATGCCACAACTACTGAAACCCGCGTGTCTAGAACCCATGCTCTGCAACAAAGAGAAGCCACGGCAATGAGAAGCCCGTGCACTGCAACAAAGAGTAGTCCCCGCTCGCCACAACTAGAGAAAGCCCGTGTGCAGCAATGAAGACCCAACGCAGCCAAAAATAAATAAATAAAATAAATAAATATTAAAAAAAAAAAAGACTTGCATTTGTCCTTTACCAGTAATCTTATGGAGGCTGTGGACTGATTTCGGGCAAGGGAAATTCTATAGCCGTATGTACTTTAAATAACCTCTTTTTTTCCTTCCGTCTCAGGCAATTGTGGGTAGTGTTTTCATTATCTCCTGGGCTGTGTATATTTCAGACTTGATAAGATTTACAACTTCAAGTATCAAAGGAAGAAGGCAAGTTTTCTCCTAGGATATTGGGAGTCTATTTCTCTATTATCAGAAATCTAGGGTAATTGCTATTTAACATGTTCCTTTGTATTAGGGACTGGACGACATGGGGAACTCTGTCCATTTCATTGACAATCACCACAACATCGTCCCCTTAATTCTCCTCACTTTCCCAGGGCTTCTACTTCTTAACATCTTAATCACACTTTGTCACAAGTACTCGGACCTTAATCCATGACAGCTTGTGCCCTCGAAGCTTTGCAAAATGGCAAGCTAAGGTCTCCAACTTGTTATTTTGCTCTCCCACCTTGTCTGTTAGTCCTGAAGCTAGCAGAGTAGTGGACAACTGTACATCCTTCTCTAACTTCAGCTGTTCTCCCAACTTCCTAACTTGAGCTTCAGCCTCTAGTCAGGAATGGATGGCCAGCTGAACTGCCCAGAGTAGAGGTCAACCGACTGCAGTAGCCATTTGTTTCCCTTATTTGTCACAGTGCACTATGCACAGTTTCTCAAAAAAACACATTAAAGTAGCTCATGTTTTCAGGGCATCCTGTACTCATGCAGCAGTCTACAAGCATCTAACTCAGGATTTCCCCCACAGATACTTCTTCCCCTAGGCCCATTTTTTTGGATTCCTGGCTGGCTCACCAATTGTTAGTTCACATCCTTGAGAGCTTCCTGGGAATAATCTTAAACTGGCTTCTATAAATGGAGGGCAAGCAGAGATTGAAGAATGAGGTAGACACTACAGATTGGTAAGTGGCAGGGTTAATAATCCAGGGAACATACATACAAGGCATGCCTTGGGCACCACAAGATAAGTAGATCTCAGCACCCGCCCACCAGAATCTTAAAGTTTATATAGAGGTCTTAAGTGGGTTCAGTCACATGTACCATCCAGATGGTCTCAACAACAACTTACTGTCTCAAGGCTGTGTCCTTGGGCAGCTTCTTGTACAGGGAAGGCAAATGGAATACACATTCCAAAAACAGGGGAGGGGGTGAGAAGCCTCCAACTGCCCAGACCCAGCTTTCATGTCAACTGGCAGTCACATCCTCTTGATGACCTCCTCCAACATTCTCCCCTTCTGAACACATGGTTGGTTGGACAACCTGGCTCCATTGTAGTTGGAAGGGGCTGTGTGACTCATTCTGGCCAATGAGTTTTGAGTGAAAGTGATGCATGTCACTTGCAGACTAGAGCATTTAATTGCCAATGGAAGGCCCTCCATTTATCTCTTTCTCACTGGGACAGTGACTGGCATCTTTTGGGATCAGAGCCCCCTACCAACCCAACAGGGATATGTGGCATTGTGTGTTTTTAATTTCTGAGCCACAGTTATTTGGGTTTTAGGCTAGCAAGTCTATCTGATTAAATATATATTCATAGGTTACTTCTGAAAAGAGAAAAATTTTGACAACAGTAAGAGAAGAAGAATCAGAAGTGGGAGGGATTTTATACTTTCATTTTTTGTGCTTTGTTTTGTTTAGCATGCCCATGTATGAATGCCTTCCCCCCTCCTCTACCATGAAGTTTTTAAAAATGAATGAATAAAATATACTGAGCAGCCCTATACGCTAAGCATCACACTAGGCAACTGGGAGACACACTTTGAAGCTATTCTATTTTCCTAGCCAAGGTTCTGTAGGGCCAATGTTCCCGAGTCTTCTCTGGTCATCTACATCTTGCTCAAATGGGCCCTCGGCATACCATACAGTTCTCCTCCTCCATTCACAGCCAGGGAGGCAGAGAGAATGGAGCTGGAATCTTTCTGCCCATGTCAGAGAGGTCTAAGTGAGCCTCTCCATCACCATCACTGACATCTAGGGTGGAGTGAGCTCGGGAAAGGCTGTGATGATGCCTGAAGCCTCTCAGCTCACTGTGTGGACAAGCAGTGCTGCAGCTGGGTCACTTAAGGGGCCACTTCCCAGCCATATGGACATGAGCCTGAAGCAGGCTGTGTCATGAAAAAGCTTCTGTTATAAGTGAGCCCATAAACAGCCCTCCTTGCCAGAGGCTGGGACTAGTATACCAGTTAGGATCTTCATTCAGCTACAGAAACCCAACCACAATGGCTTAACGAAATAGAGTTATTTTCCCCCATAACAAAGAGCCCAGGGGAGGCTGTGTGAAGTGGTACAGCAGCCCATGGTGTTATCACTGTCCCAGGCTTCATCATCCATATTGTGTGGCTTTCACTCCTTGCACTTGTCACCTCAAGGCCGTAAGATGATGGCTGTACCTCACACCTCCCACCGGCATTACTGGCCAGAAGAAGAAAAGAAGCCATCTCAGGAAAGCACAAACTTTCTCAGAAATTCAATTTATATTGGCTGCAACCAGCCAATTATAATAGTTAAGAGCATTGACTCTAAAAACTAACTGGGTTCAAATTCTGGCTCCACCATTTAATAGTTTGTTCTTGGGCTATTTACTGAACCCCACTGTGTCTCAGTTTTCTGATGAGTAAAATAGGAATAGTAGTACCTACATCATAGGAATGTTAGGAGGACTAAATTACAAAGTGCTTACAGTCATGCCTGGACCATAGTAAAGACAACATAAGCCACCCAAGGCCTTGGCTCTAACCTTAGCCTCTCCCATTTTCACCAACCACCTCGAGCAAAGGGCCAATCCTCAACACTAAGGGAGGATCTGCAGAGACCTGAGACCGTCCTGTAGGACACTGCATTTGTCTTCACTCAGAGGCACTTGACTGGGGCATGTGGCAATTTTAGGCAGGGCCTGGATGCGGAGTCAATCAGGAGACCTGGGGAAGGAAGGAGCTCTGAGGCAGTGCTAATGAGGCCCCTGCCACTCTTTAGATCTGTGACAACACAGAATTGGTGTATGTACATAGTAAGTGTATCTGGCAGTGATGCTGGAGAAGGGTGGTCCACTAAACTCAAAGCAAGGTCCTAGTCAGCAGTCAGGGATGCAGGATGGGATGTGGGGAATGGGGCAGAGCACTGGTTCCCAGGGGAAGGCTGGGCATGGGTCAGAACATGGCTTCAAAGACGGCTCCCTTCCAGCTAGGAACTAGAGAGCAAAACCAAAGATATCAGGAGAGACACCTGGACTCACACACATAGGGTGATACTCGAAATAGTGCACAACCAGTAAGGTGAGGCACCTGAACCAGTAACATTCTAGACTAGGAGCATGGAGCCCCTGCTGTGCCAGGACCACTGATCATTTAGTTCCTGGACCACGGAGAGCTCTGGGTGTCCAAAGGGAGCCCAGGGAAGGGGGTGAGGCAACCAAGCAATTCAAGGGCATTTAGACAGCAGACACAACTTTCCAATTGCTAAGAAAGCATTTCAGGATTTTAACATCTAGTTTATCTGTACAGGTGCCTTCTAGATAACGTCAGCCCTGCTCTCACCAGCTAAATTCCAGACACTGTCCCCACCACTTGGGTGTACATTTTTGAAGGGCCCCTTTCCCGCTCAGAATGGCTCAGGAAGAAGCAAGACTTAATCTGCAGGTACGGGGTCTCAGTGCCCACAGACCCAGGGGTAGGGCTGACCCATTTCCCCTTTGTTTTTCCTCTAAATTGTCCCATCTGTAAAGGTTCTTGTTTTCCATTTTGAGATATTTGTGGGGGATCAGATAGCTGTTTGGGGGAGTCTGCTCAATGCCCAGCCCCAAAAGGGACTGAGCAGCGGGGGCACAGGCGGGTTCTGGAGGCCCCGCCTTCCTGGAACAGGTAACACAGAAATGACAGGGCTCATCCTCTGTTAATTGCTCCATTTCTTCAGGCAACAGGATTTTTCATAAAAACCCAATCCTGTTTCTACTCTACCGCCCTCATCTCCACCCCACAAGCTGCTTTCTACCAACAACAATTTCAAAACTGATCTTTGAAATGACTCCTCACTTAAATCAGTTTCTGAGTTTTAAAGGGTAAGAAAATGTCTCTTGCTCATTTAGACTAAAATAATGTGCCTATTAACCACGTTGGAGACACACAAAGTCTACTGCCTAGAAATTATCCATTAGCCTCATTTCAGGCTCTCCCACCTGCCAGCCTTCCTCCCGCGCTGCCTCAGAGGTCTAAATCTCAAACTTCATCTTGGCGTTCCCCTCTTCCAAAGACTAATGCTCCATGGCTGTCCATTGTATTTTTAAAAAATTTTAATTAATTTATTTTTTAACATCTTTATTGGAGTATAATTGCTTTACAATGTTGTGTTAGTTTCTGCTGTATAACAAAGTGAATCGGCTATACCTATACATATGTTTCCATATCCCCTCCCTCTTGCGTCTCCCTGCCTCCCACCCTATCCCACCTCTCTAGGGGGACACAAAGCATGGAGCTGATCTCCCTGTGCTGTGGGGCTGCTTCCCACTAGCTATCCTGTCCATTGTCTTAAGGGTAAAATCCAAAATCCTCAGCCTGTGACCTAACTTTAATCTTCTTTCACCATGTCACTCCCTCTCTCTGGCCTGGGAACTCCAGGCTCCACCTCCACTAGACATATCACAACTTTATCCCAATTGTTCTGCCTTTTCCACCTGGAGAGACTTCATCCCATCTCCACCTGTCAAGTCCTAGCTGTCCTTCAAGGGAGGGAGTTAACTCCAGCCTTCTCTAAGAAGTCTTCCCAAATCCTCACGTCTTAGAAGATTAACCACCCCAAGCTCTCTCCCACCGCACCTTGTTCTCACCTATTACAGAAGCCCAGTCCCTCTCTCCTGTGCCCCAGCTCATCCTTTCTTCTCCATCTATGTCTACTCTTTGTTATCCCTTGAAGGCAACTTGCTCTAGGGTGTTTCTTGTGCCTCTGTATATGTTTATCCCTGGATGATCTTCTCTCCCCTTATCTGTCCAGCAAACTCAAACTCATCCTACTGAAGCAGTGGGTCTCAACCTTGACTGCACATTAGAATCAAATGGAGAGCATTCAAATGGGAGGTGATACCCAGGCTTCACCCCCTCCCCGCAGTAACTAAATCAGAACCTCTAGGGGTGGAATCCAGACATCAGCACTTTTAAAGCTCCCCAAGTGATTCCTACATGCTGCCAAGATTGAAGGAAGGAAGGAAGGGAAGGAGGGAGGGAGGGAGGGAGGAAGAAAGGGAGGAAAGGAGGGAAGAAGGGGGGAGGAAGGAGGGAAGGGAGGGAGGGAGGAAGGGAAGGAAAAATGGGAAAACTGATGGATGCTATGTACCTCCAGAATAATCATACACTACCTTCCACTTCTAGACTTACTCTTGGAAGGAAAGTATTAAGCCCATACCTCTAGCAAGACAACTCCTGTTGATTTCTTCGGTCTCTCCTTGCCCATACACAGAGGGCAAGGAGAGACCGAAAAAAGAGGCAGACCACCCCAAATTGGTAGGTGGCAGATTTATTAAGCAAGGTGTGTGGTTAGGCTATTCAAAATGGCTGTTCTTTTGCTCTCTGTACGTCCCCTGTTCGACCAGCCCCTGCTTCACCCACATGACTATCCAATCCTCTTAATTATAGGGCTTAAGTAGTCCCTGTAAATGATGGGCCCACCTGATGTCAATCTCCCTTATAAATGGCAGCCTCCTTATCCCCCAAGCAGTAAAGATTGCTGCCGTGTCCTGTCTGCCACGCATGGTGGGGTGTCACCCCAGGACCTTTTGTATAAGATACCCCTGTCCAATAAACCATTGATGTCTCCGTCGCTGACTCCTGGCCCTTTCTTTGGTCTTGAGACTGCAGGCTTGTAGGCCTGCGGGGTGCAGCCCAACACAAGGGAACTTACTTGTGAGGCTTGTCTTGGTTTCCACAAAATGAGCAGATCTCCACATTCACCCCGCAGAATCTTAAAGTGTATATAGAGGCCTTAATGGGGGTCAGTCACTTATACCTTCTAGATGGTCTTAACACCACCCTACTCTCTCTAGGCTGTGTCCTTGAAATAGCTCCCACTGTGGGAACAGTGGTCAGAGCGTACATTCCAAGGACAGGGGAGGGGGTGAGGAGCCTCCCATTGCCCTGGTGCAGCTGGCAGGTCAGTGGATGGTCACATCCTCTCACTGACCTCCTCCAACCACTCCCTTACACAGCACGGGTACTGAGTAAATATCTGTGGATTTAAACTGAGTCGCGGCATCACACAATTGTCAAGTTATCCACTAGAGCAGCAGTTCTCCAACTTTGCCCACAAAACACTCAGTTTTGACTTATGTCAAAAGGGACCACTACTAAAAATGAAGTGATAAAAGTCTATCTTCTCCTAATTTGCAGAGGAACTTGGAATTTACTCCATTTTATATTTGTCCTTCCAAAAATTTTCTTAAAATTTTGCCTCCCTGCTGCCAACTTTTTTGCCAGCAAGTATTGATAAATTAATATGATGACTAAACATAAGAGTGAATAAAGGAAAATCTCTAAAATATGATTAGAAAATAACATCTGGAGAATGTTTCCTCTGGCTAAATTGATTACCTGTCCTCTCCTTCCTCCCACTCTCTCTCCCTCCATCCCTTCCTTCTTTCTTTTCCTCCTTCTTTCCACAAACATTTATTTATCATGTACTAGGTGCCAGGCACTGTGCTAGGTTTAATGGCACAATACAGACATGAGCTTTTCCCACAAGAAATTTACTGCAAATATTTGAATATTCCATGCTTCTCACAAGGTATGCTATGACTTCCAGAAACTCCACCTCCTTGACAAGGTTAAGACCCACTAATATTTCACAGCCAGGGTTCCACTGAATATAACACTTGCACTTAAATGTCAGATTAAGTTGCTCTTGGTGAGTGAGCAGAACCAGAGAAGTCAGGACCAGCTTGGGGGGGGGCTTGGGCATTCCTTCTAAGGACCCTACTTTCCCTTTGGGAATGAGCTGTGGGACCCTCTCAGGATCCTGACTGCCTCCACAGTCAGGCTCAAACTTGCCCTTTTGCTCTCAGGGCCCCAGACTCCGAGATCTTCCTGGGTTCCTTGCCGTTGTACCTTCCATAACCATACCAGCAGGATCCCTGGGATTTTCCACCTCCCTGTCCATACCCATCTTATGGTAAAAAGACACACAAACTTTAAGAGTTACAAAGATCGGGGGGGGGGGGGGGGAAGAATGTAGAAAACAAAATCACAGAAACCATGAATCAATCAAGTGAGCTGGATAGATTTGTGAGCAAGGAAAACCTTTCCTCAGCCCATATTTCTCAACTCTCCCAATATCCAGCAGTGGTGCTCATTCAAATCTAGTGTGAAGCAGGTTTCTCCAAAACCTGCTTTCCATCTTTATTTGGGCCCCGGGCTTGCACTTCTAGCCTCAGAAGTCCTAGAATTTCTTACATATAATCTGTCCAGAGTAGCTCTGTCCCTAAAGCCCACTCTGTTTGCTTCCAAAAATGCGCAGCTCTGGACTACTGGTCTACGTGGCATCCCTTTGCAAAGACATCACTCCTCTTGAGGTCTGTGTGGTATGGTTTCCGGGCCTCAGGACCTCTTCATGGAATATTCAGTCAGTGTATTTGGTTTGTCTGAACCATTTACTGGTCTGCTGCCGAACTCTAGCCATGAACAAAGCCAGACTCTAGACTTTTCAATCTATTGATTTTACTGAGCACTGTGCCCACCCTCCAGTGTCTGAGGGAACATCGTGGTGGAATCCTTCTTACCTTGGGGCTCCTCACCATTGTTTCAGACCCCATGGAAAGTCACTCCTGATCGCAAAGCCTAGATTTCACTGTGGTTCACTTAGCAAATTTCTGTGTTTCATACAAGAGACACTTCTATCTTCCAACTCTGGTACAAAGTAGGAAAAAAAGCCTCTCCTCTGCTCACGCTATGGTCAAGTCATTCTCTGAAGATTCATCATTCAAGTGGAGGAAGGAATGGAATTTTCCAGAGGTCACTTAATTGCACTCTTATAGACTATGGTATTTTAAACATTAATACTCTGTAATAAAAGAAACTAGAAGAAATGTGGATTAATCAAAGGCAGAAGCTGGAAGAGAGGACACATTATGGAGATTGATGACTTGGATTAGATAATCACAGAGAGCCATGCATTCATTCAAGAAAGTAATTCTTAAGCTCTGGCCTTAAAGCACTAGGGTCCTATGGGGATGCTTCAGGTCTGCAAGGATTCCATAAAAGTTTGATTCAGAAATTCTATATACTTAACTGTTTCTCAGTCTAACAAAAACTTGCATATTCAAAGGTTATGTTTCCAAATATTACTTTTATTGGAGACCATTGGTACTTTGTGTGCTAACTCACCAACTTTAAAATAAGTATCACAAATGTGAACAGACAAAACAAATTTGCCTGTGTTACACACACACATACACAATGTAGGATATGAGGAATGTGGTGAAACATATTTTTCGTGTCCTTTACAGCTGACCACTGGGTTACTCCTAGAAAGGGAAATGTCTTTATTTGCTTTTTTCTTTCAAGGCCCACCCTCTTCCATGTTTATGTTTATTTGTTTTATTGATGAGTTCCCTTTCTCCTCAGAGCTCACGAGTCACATAGCTGCCATTTGTCTTTCCAGACCCATTCTTTTCACACACATCTTCACTCTTCTTTCTGTCCAAGAGACAGACTTGAATGGATGACATCAATGGCCTCCCTTGCCCTTTGGCTCTCTATTGAGTAGACCAGTGGGGAGCTCTGGGGAGGACAAGGGAGGGAGGAGAGTGAAGTCAAGGGAATGTATCTCTGATTCCTTTCCTTGGGGTCATTTAGGCCTAGCTGGGTCCCTCAGCAGCTGAAAGCCACTGCTGATTTCCTGGCAACCCTCTCTTTACAAGTCTTCTCCCTTTAAGTTCCACTAACCATTCCCTTCAGGCTGGGTTAAAATAATAGCCCTGGGTTTCTGTACTACCTCTTGTGGTTTCCCTACACCCACCCACACCTTTGTAAACAAATCTACCTTGAATTATCTTAATTTGGGTGTGCCATCTGTTTCTCACTGGAACCTTGACTGTACACCCTACTCCTGGTCCCCTTCCCAGAATGGAAAACATATGCACTTACATGTATGTGTTCTTGCAAAATGGTGGTGTTTTTTATGCATGTATTTGAACTTTCTCATAAATGTTATTGAGTTATATATTTCATTCTGCTTCTTACCGTTCTCACTAATTACAATTTTTTTCAAGTTCATTCATGTTACTGTGGCTACAATTCATCTTTTGTCTCTAAACTTTTGCTCCCTGCTCTGTTCTGTGCACTCCCCACGTTTATCTCTCCAATCTCCAGATGGTAGGTACCCACATGGTCCCCGAATTCCTGGCACCGCAACCAATGCCGCACAGAAGTATTGTATATGTCCCTTGGGGAGCTGTGTAAGTATTTCTTCAGACTACAGATGGAGAGGGATAAAATTGCTGAGTCATTCAGTGTACATCTACTTAATTGGACTCAGTTAAGAGATGAGCACCAGCTGTGTTCTACAGACCATCACACCATCTGCCCTCCTGGCAACAGTGCCTAAGGGTGTGCATCTCCAAATCCCCACCAACACTTGGCATTATCCAGCTTTCTAATTTTGCCAATCTACTAGATAGAAAGTGGTATATTATTTTGTAATTTGTCTTTCTTTGATTATTAATGACTTTAAGCACCTCCGCAGGTGCATTTGGTTTCTGCTTCCATAAATTACATGTTCACATGCTTTGACTATTTTTCTTTTTTTAATTACTTTTTATTGGAGTATAGTTGCTTTACAGTGTTGTGTTAGTTTCTGCTGTAAGCAAAGTGAATCATCTATACATATACATATATCCCCACTTTTTTGGATTTCCTTCCAATTTAGGTCAACACAGAGCGTTGGGTAGAGTTCCCTGTGCTGTGCAGTACGTTCTCATTAGTTATCTATTTTATACATAGTATCAATAGTATATATATGTCAATCCCAATCTCCCAATTCATCCCACCACCCCCACCCCCGCTTTCCCCCTTGGTATCCATACGTTTGTTCTCTATATGCTTTGACTATTTTTCCATTGGGGTTGCTATTTTTCTTATTTAATCCACAAGGAATTCCAGGTATATTATTTTTAAATATCCTGTTAGTTTCAGTTTGCTAATATTTCATGTAATATTTTGTACATCTACGTTCACAAATGAAATGAAACTGTAAATTTATTTTCTCCTATTGCCCTAGAGTAAGTTTAAAATTATAGGAATTAATTGTTCCTTATAAGAATCTGATGGCTTCTCACCATTTACACACTGGTCCAAGTCACCACAGTCCCTTACCTGGATTACCAATGAGGGATAACTCAACGCAGGGGAGAAGGACATTGGGTTTCAGAGTGGAGCAGGCACCCCTCATGAGCCCCCATGTGTGGCGTGATAATTACCTGCTTTTGTATCTGTCCTCCTCATTGGACTGTATTTCTAGTACCAGGCACACATGTGCATAAAATAAATGTTTAATTCATTGGTGAGTCGGAGATCATTCCGATTATTATCTATACGATTTGGAAAAAGTCAGGAAACCTCAGTTTTCTTATCTCTATTATCAGGATAATAATGATTAAATCATGTGCCATATTTGTGATAAGGGTTAAATAGAACAATGCATGTAGAGCAGCACCCAGTCCCTGGATCTGATGCATGATGATGTGCATGTATGGGTAGAGGTCAGCTCAGGGATAACCCCACCTTATTTAAAAACAGGGCTCAAGACACCAACTGGTTGGAAGCAGGGCTGATGTTTCAGGCTGGAGGAAATTCACAGGGACTAGTGCACCTGCCTACACAGGAGCACAGGTGCCTCAGGGGAATGCTGAGGATCCCAGCACTGATTAACATGTGAACAGGGCCCTAATTAGAGAAGAGCCCTAAAGGAAAAAGGGAGATGGAGTCTCTCTGGTCCCTGGGCCTGCTCACCACACCTCTTAACACCCATTTGATTCCGCTCATTAGCGCATGAATGGGGCATTGATTACCAAGCCAAGCTATTGTGCAGCCTTTCAATGGAGTGGCTTCACGGGAGGATTTATTGGTAATTAAGCCTTGAATAAATGTTTTGCAAATGGGGTTTCTCCTGATGAATAGGAAGGGCTTTGGGAGTTGAGAAACCGCCAGTGCTGGGACCATACAGGCCTGCAATGTGTGCTTTCACTTTCACATAATTGTACGTTTGTCCATTTCAAGGCTGCCCAGGCCCCAGTTGGCAAATGACAACCAGTTACAAATGCAGGTCTACCCTCTTGGTTTTATTCTTTCCTAGAAGAAGTGTGTGAAGTTTCTGGATTGTTTATCTTGGCTAGTACCAATCCAGTGGCTCTCTCACAACATCTCACTGGAGAGACACAGTGCACTGGAAGAGCCTATGGGGGAGTTCCAACCTCACCGGACAGTGACACTTCTCCAGGGCACTGGGGAGCTACAAAGTTTCTCACAGGGTTTGGTCTGGCCAGCAATTCTCACAGGGTGATTACTCTTAGCTCCTAGCAGGGTTCTCAGCTTTGATACTATCGACATTTGGGGCCAGATAATTTACTGTGGGGAGTGAGCTGTCCTATTCACTGTAGGATATTTAACAGCATCCATGCTCTTGAAACCGAGCAGGACCCTGTGGGGCTCCTGGGCACGGAAGCCTTTCTGTGTCCCCCGTTGCTTGTTTGTAGGGAACAGACTCCAGCCTCCATGACCTTCCTGAGTTCCAAAGGGCCGATTTGAACAGTTGCTAATCAGGGAACAGGAGGGGATGCAGAGACAAGGGAGGAGCAGCCAAGAAACAGTAATGCAGCCTTGGGGCAGGGTCCTTGTTCTGCCTCAAGGGATTCACATAAAAATATCTTTGAGCTCTTTACAGAACTAGAACCCTCAACAGATGGAAGAAGTTAGCATTCTTCATTCCAGAGAAGATCACCATCTGATAACCACAGCAAGAAGCCACCTGAGGCCAGGTTTAAGGAATGCAGACCCTACACACCCCCTAATCCTGAACAGCAAACCCACCCTTGAACCATTGCTATAAACCTCCTCACCAAATTCTCCTGGGTTGGGACACACGGTTTTGAGGGGCATGAGCCTGCTGTGTCCCCCTTTGCCTGGCAAAGCAATAAAGCTATTCTTTTCTACTTCACCCAAAACTCTGTCTCCAAGATTTGATTCAGCACTGGTGCACAGAGGCTTTTGTGGCGTGAATCTCCACCCACCAGATACCGATAGTACACTGGACAGTAAAAATGTCAGCAGACATCGCCAAATGTCTTTGGAGGACAAAAATGCCCCCACTTGAGAACTGCTGCCCCTACTAGAAGGGGTTTCCAAGGATTTTGACAGAAATACTGAACTTGTTTGGGGAAAAAAAAATGTCTGTAGATTAACAATTTTTTAGGTTAAGTTGCTTTAATTGTTTTAAACAATTTTTAAGGTTAATGAAGGAAAATTCTGTTTACAAAAATCCATTTATTCATGCCTTTGTCCATTTATCCTTACTTTCTTAGGTTCCTTTCCTGTGCCAGGCACTGTTCCGGGTGCTGAGGGTTAGCAGAGAACAAGACGCTCAAGGTCACTGCTCTCATGCAGCTCACCTTCCAGATGGGAGGGGCAGACTGACAGTAGACAAGTCAACAAATAAATGTAATAACTTCAGGTTTAGGTAAGTATTATGTGATTGATATGATCAAGAGTAACCTCAGTGAGGGATGGAGTGGGTCACAATTTTACATGGAGATCAGGGAAGGCTTGGATCATGAGATGGAGCCAGCCACAGGATCATTCTGGGGAAGAGCTTTCCAGGCAGACAGAACACCGAGGGCAAAAAAGAATGGGGGGATGGTTGGAGGAGGTTGAGCAGGTTCAAGGAAGAGAAGAGGCTGGTGTGGCTGAGCTAAGGACTAAGGCACAGTGCAGGCTGAGGTAGAGTTTGGAGAGGAAGTTGGGAGACACATCATGGTCTAGATTGTATTTTATGTGTAATTACCCACCACCACCATTACTCCTTCTAGTGGTTTGGTTCCAACCATTCCTTGGTCCCACGAGGACCTCCAACCGCTTGAGCCTACCAATCTCTTACTAGCCACTACTCCCATCAAGTTCTTGCTCTCCTTTCTTGACTTAAATCCATGGCCCATCATTAGTAACACTCTTTTACACATCCTCAACCCCCTTCCTCTCTTTCTGCCACTGCACTTGCCTAATAAAATTTTAATCCTGCTTATATACCTCATGTTTGCCTTGGAAGAGCTGGATGTAGTTGGAGAGAAACAAACAGCAGACTTGCCTGACATTAAAGTTATGCTCACAATCTCAAGGGAGCCTTCAGCACTGCTGGCAACTTGACTCTAGTCCATACATTTAACCACTCTAGGAAAACTGAGTTATGGAGACTTAAAATGACATCTTGAAAGGTCTGTGGTAAACAGTTTAGAAAGTCCCAACATGAGAAAATAGTTTTCTGTAGAAAACATTTCTGTTTCCTAACCTGTTCTTTGGAAGCAGAAGCTACTCTTGGCTATCACTCCACCAAATCTCAGATTCATTTCCTCAAGTAACTGGAATGCAGAATGACTTTTCAAACTGGTAATGTGGGATTTCCCCCTCCTCCAATCCCTTCATGCTTCATGACAAATCATTAAAGTGTTCTATAGCAAGTCTCTGTGAGGCCACATGAACCTTCCTCACCGGTAAATCCTCCATTGGTAGGAGGTTAGACACACAACAAATTACTCATTATAAGATTAGCCATAGATTCAGGGTTGATGGTTGATATCTGTATTAGTTTCCTATTGCTTCTGTAACAAGTTACCGTAGACTTAGTGAATTTAAAATAACACAGATTTATTCTCTTACAGTTCTGGAGGTCAGAAGCCTGAAATCAGTCTTCCTGCACTAAAATCCAGGTATCTGCAGGGCTGTTTGCTCATGGAGGCTCTGAGAGGAAAATCTGTTTCCTTGCCCTTTTCAGCGTCTAGTTGCCACCTGGATTCCTTGGCTTGTGGCCTCTTCCTCCATCTCCAAAGCACATCACTCCAATCACTGCTTCCATCATTATACCACCTTCTCTTCTGACTCTGGTTCTTTCTGCATCCCTCTTATAAGAACCATGCTGATTGTATCAGGTCTACCTAGATAATCCAGGATAATCTCCCCATCTCAAGATTTTTAACTTGATCACAACTACGAAGTCCCTTTTGCCAAGTAAGATAATATTCACAGGTTTCAGGGATTAAGACATGGACATATTTGAGGGACTATTATTCAACCTACCAACAACATCTGTTCAGAAGGCATCTAAACCTGAGAATAGTATTTCTCCAATAATTTCCTCAGCTTCTTCTTCAGGTCCTGTCAATTTTAAAACACCATGTAACCATGTCTCAGCCATCAATCAGAAGTCTGTCAAACAGTCATTTGTACTTCGTATGGGTTTTACATCCTTTACTGGTAAGACCTGGCATCTGAGATTTGATTTCTTTTCCCCTTCATTTTTGACACTGAAAACTGTAAATGTCATTTTGTTATCAGGGTCTCAATATAAATTAGAGAACATTTGTTCTAAGCACAAGGTTTAAATCAGGCCTTGACTTTCTGGATACTCACTTTTATCGCCTCTTTTGCTAGTCAGCTCTGGCCACTGTAGCAATGATGAGAACTAGAGTAAAGACCAGGACTGCATACAACTGCACATTAGGCATGCCAGTTCAGCTCACAGTGCTTTTTTCCGTACCAGGGCCTGTAACAGATAAATCCCATGAACCAGACAATATTGAATATGTCAGGACTGACAATTCTCTGAGACTGAGACATCCCGAACTGTGGGAGACTGTAGCTATTACTGTGCCATCTGGGTAGGCTACAGTATAAGGAAGAATTGAACCTTGGGGGAAGAGTGAGTTGGGTTATACCTGTTGAATCCAGGGACAGTGAATTTATCCATTCATTGACTCAATCAATCAATCATTCCTTACTAATTACAAGCTGATAATACCCACCCAATGCTGGGGCTGCAGAGATAAGAGACAATATTGTAAACATGAATTTATGGTCCCATGAGGCTTGCTACTGTTTATTTAGAACTTGCTATGGACCAATCACTCAGAGAGAACTTTTTGGAATGTAGTTCTTGTACATACAGTCCTCCAAGAAATACCTCAGAGAATTTAGACCAATCTTCTGATGCAGGAGGAACTGGTGGGTGGAATGAATAGGGAGGGGACTCAAGTCAAGAATAAGTTAAGTGAAATATAGGTTCTGTCAGCCCCTGGAACCTACTTGGGGACTTTGGGATATGGGGGTCACATCATACCCTCCAGGGTTAGGTATGTGCTGATTCAAATCACTGACTGAAAGGATTAAAAGAACCAGATTGAGTTTATCTGTAGAGCAGCCTCACATTTGGTGTGTTTTATACTATTGTTTCAAGGGAGCCCTGGACCCAGCTGTCCAGGGACAGGCCGTCATCTGAAGATGGCTGTTATCACAGGTCAAAACTCACATCTCAGAAAATGTGGTGCTATCTCTGGGAAGCAGGAGGTAACGTACATTTTGTTCTCATCACAGAGACAAGAAAATTCCCTTTCAGAAAAGGTGCTGCTGGGAGCCGGTGTGTGAAGAGCACAGGGCTGACCCTTGTTGATTGTGGAGACAGGAGTGAAGACAGGGCCAGCTATTTTGAGCATCAAAGTGTAGTCATTTCCATGGATGACCATTGATAATGGTAAATTAGACAAAAGCAAAGTGCTTCATGGTGCCTGGCCAAATTACACATCTGGTGTGATCAAATTCTAATGTCAGCATCTGAAGGTCTAGAAAACTGGCTGAAGAATGTGCACCCCACCCTCATTTACACTCTGTCTTGGAGGTCCTGGGCTATATGGAAGACACGGTGCTCTTTAGTCACTGACTGACCTTCCCTCTGAAACATGTGTCCTGCTTTGATTGATGCCACTTCTTCTGAGGGAAGGAACCACACCAGGCCCACCTGCAGCCCCTATCTTAGAATGGAGTCTCAGGGGCTCGACTTGGGGGAACTAGAGAGTTTACCTGAAATGGCCAAAAGCAAAAAGATTTAGACTATGCAAGATACATATGATGGAAACTATGAGTGATGGGGATAAGAGGAAGCCTTTCTTATTCATTCATTCAGCGTTTCATAATATATATTGAGCACTTACACTGGGCCAGATTCTGCAACTAGTGATGGGAATTCAGTGGTGAACAAAACATGGGTCCTGCCTGCAAGTTCTGGCTAACAGGCATCGTGGTTTAGCCCTGTAGGGATAGCTGGTGGTTGCCCGTTCAGCATCCATTCCCATCGCATCCCTCCCAAGCCACACTCCACTTTACTCTGCAGGCCTGAGGTTTGAGTGGGTACGATGTTACTTCCAGCTCTGGAGATGGGCCCCACTAGCTGAGGTTAATCCCTGTATCCAGAACGGCAATTAGGCAACACGACTCCCGCCTTGGGCCACACACTTCAGAGTGCCCAGCATTTGACCCCATTTCAAGCATGCATTTTACTATAATGTGAGAGTCTGGGGGACTGGGGGAACAGACCCACAAGGAGCCTACAGCTCCCGTTATAGAGCAGGCCCTCGGTATCAGGGCTCTACTTCCTGGGCCTGCACTGGTCTCTTGCCCATTTCTGTCCTCCCAGAGGCAGATCATGCTGCCAGTGGGCCCACGCCTAGGCCAGGTGTGGAGCTTGAACATGAGGGCAGGGGTATCCACATGCATGTGTATAAAGCCCTTCGCCGTGTGGACGGAGCATGGGATGGACGAGCAAAGGGGGGGGGGTGGCTATTGCCTAGAAGCCTCTATTTGTACACTTGCCTGGAAGCCATAAATATTCATGTAAGCCTAAGATATCGCATCTTCATCAACCCCACAAATGGTTCAGGAGTGGGCAAGGAACCCAAGTTAATTCAATCAAGTGAACTTCAGGAATTTTGTGGATTGTGACAGAAGGAACCTTTTAGAACTACTCTTGCCTAAAGCCAGCCCTACATCTGAAGGTTTGGGGCTTTGTAAGTCAATCAATTCCCTTTATCATTTCAGCCAGTTTAAATTGGAGTTTCTGTTCCTTGCAACCGAAAACATCCCAGTAGGGTATCAATCCCATTTCTATCAGCTACCAGCTGAGCTACAATGAGCCTGCAAATCATTTTTATCTCAACAAGGCTGAATTTCCCCAAATGTACATGAGGATGATAACTCAAATGTTTCTGGGTGGCTGGGAGGAAGAAGAGAAATCATGTGTGGAAAAAATTGCCTAACCTGGCATAAAGTATGTGCTTGGTAAATGTCACTTCTCTTTTGGTCAATGTGGACCAGAGAACTCAGGTGAAGCTTCTAGAGGAGTCCACGACAGTCACTGTTTCATGTCACAAACCTTTACTAGGCCCCTCCCAGTCATCAGGCTCCACATTAGGGGTTAATAGCCAAAGATGAATGAGCCAGAGGCTCTGCCCTTGAATGGCAGACAGGCTCATGGACTGCAAGGGAGAGAGACGAGTCCTCAATCACATCAGCATGGATGAGGCTGTGCTCACCTGTCATTCCCAGGACCTACTCAGGGCCTGGCACAGAGGAGATGCTCCCCAGTGTTTGCTAAATTAATAGGATGTGAAACAAACCAGGCCTTAAAGAACAGGTTGGATATGCATAAATAAAGAGAAATTTGGAAGGCATTTTTTTAGAAATTGCTTTTTGTTGTTATCAACAGAAACCTAACTTTCATGGCTTCTACACACAGAGATTCCCTCTCTCCTGTGAAGTTCAGAGATTATATTCCAGGGCTGACATGGTGGCTTCAAAGGACCCTTGCTTTTTCTACCTTTCTGCTTGGCCGTGTGTAGCCTTCCTGTCAAGGTTTCCCCCCAAAGGTCCTAGAAGGCTACTACAGTTCCAGCCATTCTATCCATATTCCAGGTAGCAGTTAGAAGGAAGAGGAAAAAGTGGAAAGACAAAAAGGGGCTTACCCCAGCCTTCTCAGAGGTCCCTCCCTCTAAACTTCCACTTAAAATCATTAGCTAGAATTTAATTCGATGATTACACCTACTGGCAAAGGAAATGTTGTTAGCAAAGCACCATGGTGTCTCCGTAATACAGGTCTATTGGCAATAAAGGGGAGGAGGATGGAGGCTGGGGAGAAAACCAGCTGCTGCTATCACCAGTGAGCACCATAAGAGCAGAGATGAAGACGATTAAATACAGATGCAAACTCTTATATATAGAATGGATAAACAAGGTCCTACTGTAGAGCACAGGGAACTCTCTATTCAATACCCTGTGATAAACCATAATGGAAAAGAATATAAAAAAGAATATATGTGTATATATATATATATATATATAAAACCGAATCACTTCCCTGTACAGCAGAAATTAACACAACACTGTAAATCAACTATACTTCAATTAAAAAAAAAAAAGATGATTAAATAGCCCATGACCAGGAGCAGGGAGGGGATAGATTTGGTTGGAGTGGAAGGTAACAAAGAGGTCGGGATTTCAAACTTTAGAATCAGAAATACCTCGAGGGCGGTTCCAATGCCGGATTGCTGGACCCCACCTCCAGGGTTTCTCACTCAGGAGATCTGGAGCGAAGCCCTAAAATTTTGCATTTCTAACAAGTCGGCGGATGATACTGATGCTTCTGGTCTGGGGACCACACTCTGAGAACCACTTTAGGATGAAGTTAGGACTTCATCCTCTGAGTAACGTGGACCCCCTTCAAGCTTTTGAGCTGGGAAGAAAAACAATGAGCTAAGTGATTTATGGGGGCTTATCTGTCAGAGGTCTGTAGGATGGGCTGGAGAAGGTAGAGATAGAGGCAGAGGCTGAGGCAGTAAGAAGGCAGGAATCAAACCAGCATTGGAGTTGTGTTCAGCTAGGCTTAACTGTATTGTTTATAGCAATTCCATGAAGATGCTGACCTTCAAACCCCAGCTGTATCAGCTGTGGGGAAACCAATCAAGCTAGCTGCCTTATGCCCAAGAGAACCCTGTTATTGAGGGTGTATTAATATTAATGATTGTTTTTTTAAAAAAATAAGCAAAGATGATATAATGACATGTGTCCCAGTCTCCCTATCCTACCCAAATGCAGCCCAAAGAAGTTTAGTTGAAAAATGAGAAGCAGCTGGGGTGGGACTCACAAATGATCAGGTCGTGATTAGAAGAAATAAGATAGCAGAGAGAGCTTCCCTGGTGGCGCAGTGGTTGAGAGTCTGCCTGCTAATGCTAGGGGACATGGGTTCGTGCTCCGGTCCAGGAAGATCCCATATGCCATTGGAGCAGCTGGGCCCGTGAGCCATGGCCACTGAGCCTGTGCTCCACAACGGGAGAGGCCACAACAGTGAGAGGCCCGCGTACCACAAAAAAAAAAAAAAAGATGGCAGAGGGACTAGGTCAATGGATCCTTGTTCCTTGCAAAACTGAGTCTCCCCTGATTCCTGTTTGTTTTGCCCTCACCTAAGTTTGGGGTTTGCTTTTAGGACTGAAATATACAGGGAGGCGGGATAGCCAATTGAGGATTTAAACCAACTCCAGTTTAGCCCTAGTCCTAGCTGCAAAGCAGGGTTGGTAGCCAGTCTCTGGGGAAAGGCATGCTCTGGAGAGTTTGACAACTAGAATGTGGCTAGATTTCAGCCTCCATTTGATCACTTGGCCAAAGCCCTTGTGCAGGACACAGCTTGTAGAAGGGTAAGAGGTGGTCAGGCTGTGAGAGGTGACATACCCTCAGGAGCCCTGGGTTTCTCCTCTGTCAGATGGGATGGTAGGCATAAGGCCTCAGAGTTTTTGGGCAGATTAAGTGAAGTAAACAATATAAAGTACCTGGCACATGGTTAGTAAGCAACAGAATCAGTTTCCTTCTAGATTTCCATTTGAATCAGTGAGGGTAGCTGGATGGGTTAAGCCTCTTGGGCTGCAAGGGAATCATCTGTTCCTGCAAATCTTGGCACAGCTGCCCATGCTTAGCATTTGCAGCAGCGTGCCTGCTGCATCTCCGCCAGCATCTCATCGGCGTGAAGGAAAAGCAACGCGGGGTGCAGAACGGGAGACCAGCTGAGCTTCCGCGGTCAGCACATTAGCTCCCTAATACTGCCAGCTTCGGGGGTTGCCAAGACCCAACTGGGAGTCTGAGATCCCGGTGCCTTCCCTCCCTTTTCATTAATTTCCTAAGCTCCAACACCACCGAGATAATGTCCCGCCAGGTGCGGGGACTTCTCGAAACAGCTTTGCCCTCCGATCCAACGCATAGCGTGGTCCCTGTGTACTTGGCGCAGGTGCTGGAGAGGCCAGGAAGGCAGGGGCACGGGCGTCATTTCAGCAAGCCCTGTAGGTATGAAGCGATGTGGCGAGATTTCACCGCTGATGACTCTCTTTCTAAAGGCACCAGCCAAGAGGCTGAAGCACCAAATCCCAATTAAATCACAAAAGAAGTGGGAGCAGGCGGAGGATGAGTGGGGAGGGAGGCTCTGGGAGGGCCGCTTACCCTACTTGCCCAAGGCTGAGCAAGCATTGCTGGATGGGGACTTTTCTCCTCGTGGTCCAGGAATAATTGTAACAAACGCTGAGCACCAATCACAGGCCAGACATGGGCAATCCAGAGACGAAAGAGACCTGCTGAGCAAGCTCACATTTGAGTCGGGGAGACAACTGCCAACAGCCCCTAGCCTACAATGGTGCAGGAGCTCTAATAGAGCTCAATGGTGGTGTTATGAGTACAGGAAGGAGGGACGTCTATTTCTGCCTGCAGCAATGGGGAGGCTTCAGAAAGCAAGGGGCACTGGAGCTGATTCCCAAAGGATGGGCAGGAATTTGCAGGCAGAGAAGATGGGAATGGCATTCCAGGGGCAGGAACAGCATGTAGCAGCCAGCGTCCTGAAATGCGGTGGGGAGTGGAGGAACAGGTAGGGAAATGACGCCAGCAAAGTAGTGGCACTGAAAAGGGTCTCCTACGCTGACAGTCTTGTCAGGGGACCAAAGGAGGGAGAAGTCTTGTAGACCAAAAGCAAAGAGGAAAATCCTTAAGCTGCTCTGTAACGCACACACACACAAACACGCATGCACGCACGCACGCATGCACGCACTTTCCCCATCCCCATTTTTGGGGGTTAGGGAAGGACAGGCTGGTAGGATAATGAACTTCTAGGAGTTAGGTGCTTGATAAGATATCCAGGCCAGCAAGATGGAGAGAGTATATCCTAAACTCTGAGATCAGTGCAGAGGGCAAAGAGCTGGGAATGGGAGGTTAAGTTAAAAGATCTGGAAGAAGGCAGTGAAACAGGAGGAAAGAAGTTGGGCAAGAGGTAAGGGCATCTGGAATTTTACCATGCCTGGGGCTCTTTATCTGCATTTTATGCAGTATCAGTGACATGGCATGATCCCCAGCTAATTATCTGGATTCATTTGTCATTAAAGATCATCTGACCCGTGCCCCTGACCCTTCCCTATATGTAGTCATTAGTGTCGGGAAAGGCAGCAGGCAGGGAGCTACCAGGAACATAAAGCCTGGGTCTTGTAGGTACAATGTTGTTTAAATTCATGATTATGGGTTATGTAGGGTCTGGCCCAGCTCAAGGGCTTGGAATTATGAGTGTAGGAACTAGATTCAGGGCTCAGAGTTGATGTGGGATCATTCTCCAGCCAATCAGAGAAAACCAGCATCGTGCCAGTTTGTTTTCTCCCAAAACCATGTGATGGAGAGAGAATACACAGGTAAGCCCCAACAACGATGTGAAGAAACATGCACCTGGGGCTTCTGTGAATAGGAACTGATTTTTCATTGTGTAATAGTGATGTCTAAATAGTCCAGATGGTGTCCCTGAGACCCTAAAGCACAATGGGCTGGGAAGGGTCATGGGAATTCAATCCAATAAACACTGTTTGATACCTACTGAGGCAACACTGTGCTCGACACTGAGAAAGAGAAGAACAATACCAAATCAGGCCTGGCTTTCCTGAAGCTTACGGTCTAGTTGAGAAACAGAAAATTAAACCTTGGTTACAACTGACCTGCGCTAGGTCTATGATTGAAGAAGCATAGGTAGCCATGGAAAGCTATCCCAGGACCCAATAGGGGCTGTGTGAAGGATGTTCCAGGCAGAGGAAAGAGTGTAGCAGGGCTCCAAGATCACAGAGACTGGCACAGATAAGCAGGGAGAAAAGTGCAGTGGGATTCCAGAGTGGGATCCCAAAGCCAGGACCAAGAGAATGGGCTTTACATAGAAATCATAGGAAGACACTGGAGATGGTAAAACAGGGGAACAGCATCACCTTCTGGGGCAAATTACTCTGCCTTGTGGAAAAGGAGCTAGAGGGTAGCAAGAGGGCAGACAGGGCTTCACTTAAGGGATTACTGTGTAGTTCAGGCAAGAGGTGATGGGACCTGGATTTGAACACAGCAATGGAGGTGGAGGGAAGTACAAAGACACCAGAGATACTTGTGGAAGTAGCATGGGCAGAATTGGGATACTAAAGTATGATGCAGGCATGGGGGTGAAGGAGCTTGTCGTAGGCTGAAGACTGGCCCCCAACAATACCAGGTCCTAATCCCTGGAACCTGTAAATGTTGCTTTATAGGGCAAAGGCACCTTGTAGGTGTGATTGAGTTAAGGAACGTAAAATGGGGAGATTATCCTGGATTATCCAGTGAGTCCTAAAAGCAGTCACAAGCGTCCTATGAGTGAGAGGCAGAGGGAGATTTGACACAGACAGAGAAGGCAGTGTGACCATGGAGACAGAGATTAGAGTGATATGGCCACAAGCCAAGGAATGCTGGCCAGAAGCTGGAATAGTCAAGGAACAGGTTCTCCTTTAGAGCCTCCAGAGGGAGCGCAAAACTGTAGGCACCTTGCTTTCGGCCCAGCAAAACCAGATTTGGGGCTTCTGGCATCCAAACTGTGGGAGAAAAATTCTGTTGTTTTAAGTCACCAAGTTGTGGAAATTTATTTACAGCAGACACAGGAAACTAATAGAGAGCTAACCATCAGTTTCCTAGTTTGGACAACTGGGTGGACTTTGAACATGGAAAACCCCAAAGGAGAAGTAGGTAGGTAATAGTGGGTTCCAGCATGGCCATGGTAAATGTGAGGGTTCTGTGAGCTGTTGGAGGGTAGATGTCTAGCAGGTGATTGGAAATACAGCTTTGATGCTCAGGACCAACGTCTGGGCTAAAGTCTGAAATTTATGAGTCATTAGCATTTAGAGAGTAAGTGAAGCCATATTGGTGGGTGAAATCACCAGGGGTGATGTGGTTCTCACCCCTAGCAACACATTAGGATCACCTGGGCAGCTCTTTCAAATGCCTGAGCTCCCTTCCTGGCTATTCTAATTAACTCAGCCTGGGTGTCCAAGCCTTCCTATTTTTTAAAGCTTCCCAGGTGATATTAATGTGCAACCAGGGTCAAGAGCCACTGGTGTAGAAAAGAGAAAGGAGCTGAAGACAAACACCTGGGAACAGTGGTTTTCAAAGTGTGGGCCCTGGACCAGCAGCGTCAGCAGCATCTGGGAGCTTAGTAGAGATGTGAATTCTTAGGACCCACCCCAGACCTACTGAATTAGAGCTTCTGTGGGTGTGTGGCCCAGGAGCCTGTATTTTTTTTTTTTTTTTTTTTTTGTGGTATGCAGGCCTCTCACTGTTGTGGCCTCTCCCGTCGTGGAGCACAGGCTCCGGACGCGCAGGCCCAGCGGCCATGGCTCACGGGCCCAGCCGCTCCGCGGCATGTGGGATCCTCCCGGACCGGGGCACGAACCCGTGTCCCCCACATCGGCAGGCGGACTCTCAACCACTGCGCCACCAGGGAAGCTCAAGGAGCCTGTATTTTAAGAAGCCCTCCAGATGATTCGGATGCATGCTCACATTTCTGAGAACCACTGGGTTAAAGGATGATCATCAGAGACAAAGAAGCCCTTCCTCCAAAAAAGAGATGGAGTACAAGTAGCCAGCAAGGTGTGTGGAGATCCAGGAAAATGTGTGAACTGGCATCAAAAGGAGGTGGCATTTTTGTAAAGGGAGCAATACTGCCAAAAGGTCAAATAAGGTAAGATCTACATCATTGGTTGTAGTGACCATGGATGTTAGTCCTTTTTGACCTTGACTAGAGCACTTTCAGTGGAGTGGTGGGATTATGGTGGATTGCAGAGACCCAGGAGTGGGTAAAAATGAGGAATTGGAAGCAATGAGTAAAAAAACACTATTTTAAGAAAAGAGGGAAGAAGAATGGGGCCAGCAGCTAGAGGGGAGATGTGGAGCCTAGGGAGCTTGTTTTTCATTTATTTTTATTTTTAGGGTAGAAATGACTTCAGAATTTGAATGTGGAGGGAAAAGGGGCAGGAGAGAAGGAGAAGTTGAAGATATGGGGCCAAAGGGGGGATAGAACAAGGGTGAAGAGGAGGCAGGAGGGAATGAAGTCCAAAGCACAGGGGTTGGATGTAGAGGGAAAGGAGAAATGGTACATTGAGGTATAAATCCATTAGGAGGTGTGAGGAAGCCTAAGGACCTTTTGAGGACGTTGGCTTGCGGTGTTACTTTTCTCTGGAGGTAGACTGTAAGTAAGATCGTCTGCTGAGACAGGGTGGGTGTAGGTGTGATCAATTAAAGCCACTGAAGAATGGGGACAGAGGGCTGACAGGAGAAAATAGAAGTCATCCTGGGCAGTGTCACAGCTCTACTTCTGGTTGAATATTGGGAATTTATCCTGGCCCCAATTTGCAGGCTTGTGTGATTTTTTTGTTTTCCTTTCACAACGCTCAGCAGAAAGGGCTAAGAGTTGAAGTGGTGCCGTGGCTGGATTTTGCCAGGAGGGTGAGATGAAGGGGCTTGAGTTGAGGATGCTGGCAAGAGAGTGGCTGACACTCTGGATGGATCCCGGACTCTGGGCAGGGAGGATGGGAGTTGCTGATGGACAGAGGGAAATAGATAGGTCAAGGGACAGGCTGTCTGAAGGAGGATGAATAATTAGTGACACACGTGAGCAGAGACAGGGTTGTGATCAGAGAATGGGATGTCTGAAATGTTATGATTTCAGAGGTGGATTCTAATAGAAGCAAACTAGAGATACACTGGAAGGTGGTATCTGGTGGACCAGGAAAAAGAGTGTGAATTCAGGTCACCAATCCAAACAGGTCCAGGTAAAGGGGCAGGGTGAAGCCGGGAAGCTGAAAGACAGAGGAGCTGGGCTGTGGTCACTGAGGTTTTGGGGGAGGGGAGCTGCCAGGGGGCCCCCTCAGAAGGGTGTGATGGGGTGCTCCAGAGACACCCTCTTGATGGGAAGTATCAAGTCCCCCTGGTGTTGCATTGTTCTTGCCTTGCACCTGACCATTGCCACAATGCATCATTGTTGTTGCTGTTAATAACAGCTGGTGTGACCTATCCAAATTAATATATGACAAGAGTTAATGTCTGTAACTGCCCTCATCTGAGTCCCCATTTTGGAGACAACAGGGCTGGGCAGGAGGGAAGTGGTAGCAATTTCTCAGCTCTTTCTCAGCTCCCATTTCAAGGGGTTTCCCCTCCCCCTTCTCCCTCCCAAGCTGGCACCAAGGGCAGAGGGGAGCTGGCATAGCCCCGCAATGGTAACGAGGGACCCTCCGGTCACCCACCATCCTCTGGGTCCACATGCACCCTGCTAGGTGGACCCTCCTCTCACGCCCTCACTGGGTTTCCTGTGCTGGTGTTCACCGAAGGGCAACCGCTACTGTCTGTTTCTTGGGAATCCTGTTGAGGTCCAAGGTGACATCTGGAGTCCCTGCCATAAGCCCCCACTTAGGTCCCCACGTGCTGGGGCTACTTCCCAGTGATATTCTACATGCTGGGATCTCTCATTATTTTGTGTCCCCCACCAGGGGAAACAAGCAGGAACTTCCGGGGCCCCAGATGCCATGGGAACTGGGCAACAAGGGAGCTGGGCCCTCTCTCGGGGGCAAACATCCCCGGCTGTCAGCCTGGCACCTTCCGTACTGGTCCACGCCGAGGGCAGGCCTTCTCTGAGAGGCTGCAGTTCTCCTGGGCTACCCTCTGGGAAACAGGGAGCAAACCCTCCTATTCTGAGACTCACCCAATTCTCGAATGTTTCTACAAATCCTCCTCAGTCTCCCCAAGGAATCGGAGGGGGGAGGAAGCAAGGACATTCATGTCTGACCCCTTGCTCTTCACCCTCCCCCTCTCTCTGCCCCCCAGCAATGGCGGGCGTTCTGCTTCCTCTTCCTTTCTGACAAATCTTACTTCCTCCACATATTTGGTCTTCCCTCCCTTAGGCAATGAGGGCATAAAAGTCAAAAGAAGAAAACTGGATTTCTTTCTTCTTCTTTTTTTTTTTTTTTTCCACACCACAGCATGTGGGATCTTCCCCAAGCAGGGATCAAACCCACGCCCCCTACATTGAAAGTACGGAGGCTTAACCACTGGACCGCCAGGGAATTTCCAGAAAACTGGATTTCTGAGAAGAGAGAAAACTTTGACGGGTATTTTGAAAATATTATTCCAGTTACACTAATAACCAATAACGGTGTTAAGAGACTTATCTATACTGTTTCATAAAACTGCAGAAAGGGCTTCCCTGGTGGCTCAGTGGTTGAGAGTCCACCTGCCAATGCAGGGGACGCGGGTTCGTGCCCCGGTCCGGGAAGATCCACAGGCCACGGAGCGGCTGGGCCCGTGAGCCATGGCCACTGAGCCTGCGCGTCCGGAGCCTGTGCTCCGCAACGGGAGAGGCCACAACAGTGAGAAGCCCGCGCACCGCAAAAAAAAAAAGAAAATAAAAAACCTGTGAGGTAGTTCTGTTATCATCATTTCATAAACAGGGAAACTGAGGCTCAGCAAGGCTAATAACATGTCCAGTATCACACAGGTAGTAAGTGATGGAGGGAGGCCTCCAACCAGGTCCACGTGATCCAGAGCTGGAGGTCTTAACCACTATATACATGGCCTCAACTAGCCCACCCAGCTTCTGTCTGTCTCCAAAGTCCAGAAACCATGGATCTTGTTTTCATTCTCTGTCCCTGGAGCCCCAAGGGTAACACTTTCTGCATTTTCCTGTAACAGCAACTGAAGGAGGTAAAGGAATATTTTGCCATCTCTCCAATGTCTGAACCATTGGGAAGGAAGATGGGGTTAATATTCATCCAGGTTGACCAAGATCAGTCATAACAATTATTAAAATATTGAAAGTTGAATTGTTAAAATACTTCTATTCCAGCTGGTAAATAGCTGCAGTCCTCAAATACCCCCCACCCCCGACCCTGCCCAAGCGCCATCCTCCAGGGTCTCATTTTGACTGGTTGGAACTCAAGCTATACACGTTGATAAATATATTGAATATTACTCCTAAAAGCAGAAAAGAGGGGCTTGCCTGGTGGCGCAGTGGTTAAGAATCCGCCTGCCAATGCAGGGAACACGAGTTCGAGCTCTGGTCTGGGAAGATCCCACATGCTGCGGAGCAACTAAGCCCATGTGCCACAACTACTGAGCCTGCACTCTAGAGCCCGCGAGCCATAACTACTGAAGCCCACGCACCTAGAGCCCATGCTCCGCAACAAGAGAAGCCACTGCAATGAGAAGCCTGCGCACCGCAACAAAGAGTAGTCCCTGCTCGCCGCAACTAGAGAAAGCCCGCACCAGCAACGAAGACCCAGTGCAGCCAAAAATAAATAAATTAATTAATTTTAAAAAAAACAAAAACAGAAAAGAGAAGTTTTACCCTGCTAGGATTGGACATATATGTATAAATGCTACCTCGAGCTACTGAAGAGACCATACAATTGGCATTTTTCTGTAACTTTAGTGAAATAACTTGTGTGAAAGCACAGAGCATAATGCCTAGCACATAGCAGGTGTTCTCTAAACATTAGCTGAACTATAATCTAAGTTATGTTGCCAAAAGTCTCCCTTGAGGGAGAGTTTGGAGCCCAGCAATTTCCAGAGTTGATGGAATTGATACTCATAGCAATTTTCATTTAGGTCCCTGATACAGAGATATGAATCAGATATGGCTAGAATTGGAACATCTGGATAAGCTTGCAAAGGCAATTGCCTGGCCATCAGAACCACTGGACCTGAATGGGGACTAGCTGACAGGCAAAAGCAAAGTGAAATAGGAAAGAGATTTGTGCCAGCAGCAGAAGCCAATTGTACTAACCACCAAGTCCTCCCTGTGGACAGATGTTGGGCCCTGTCATTTATTGAGTGCTTTATCCTCTTTTAATCCTTAAACCCACTGTAGAAATAGTCCCAGATTCCCATTTTTGATGTTTGGAAATTGGAATTTAGAGAGGGTTGATAACTTGTCCAAGGTCCATGTCTATTAAGACATGGAGTCAGGAATCCCATCCACTCTATCTGGTTCTATAGCAGTTAGTGTGTCCCCTCCACCACAAGCCTAGGTGTTCCCCTTATACACTGCTGTGGTTTGTTTTAACCGACCCTTAGAAGGTAATCACAAAAGTAATGGTCCAAATATTCACATAGTCCCAATTAGACATGTTTTTAGTAGAACTCACCCACAATCCAGAGAGTCCGGCAAGGTCTGTTATGATGGGAAGAGTAAGGAGATGCAAAGAACCAAACACACACACCTACACCTGCCAAGAGAAACAAGAAAAGACGACATCAGTTGACAAGACCCATGACAAACACTCACTGCCTCGAGTGCTTCCATGTGGGTGGAGAATTGGATGGTGCCACAGACATACTTTGCCAATGGATGGCATCTCTGGATGAGCAGGCTTGGTCTTGGTGTAGAAGGGAGCTGTGAATGATGTGGTGGATGAATGTCCGTGGTGAGCCTGGTGGTTGGATTGATGCAGTGGGAGCTTACGTTCCTAGACTGTGCGTGTTTACAACTGGGATCAACACAGAGCAGGTGGGCTGAGGTCTAGACACAGGATGAACTAAGGCTGGAGTCTGTGTGTTCACACAGCATCTCTGATGTCTAGTCTTTGCTAATCTGTGTGTGTGTGTGTGTGTGTGTGTGTGTGTGTGTGTGTGTAGCTCTACATGGTTTTCAAAGTGCTGTCTCAAACAGGATGGCTTTTTAACTGGACGAGGATTTTGAACATGCTGGTAATCGTGGTCCCTGGATCCCACTCTGCCCATTAGCGGATGGATGAGTGAGGTTACTTTTCTTTTTCTTTCTACCTCAGTGGAATTAGCTACTTTCTAACTGGTCTCCCAGAGGGTGGAAACCACTGTGTCCATGCTTGAATCCACTGCCTCAGTTGCCTTTGTAAACACAGATCTGACTATGTTTCTGCTCAGAAATGATCTGAGACTTTCCACTGCTGTAGTTTGTCCACAGATGATATTCTGAGCATGGAAATGTGGCCAAATAAGTTTGGGGGAGATGCTGCAGATAAGATCCTCTCTGTGTTTTGCAATGTACAGTAGCATATTAAAGGGAGTACAGACCTGTTTCCTGTGTTTTGGGGTCTTCTTAATGAATTGGGCTACAGAAATGTATTGTACTTCCTTTGCCCTTTGAAACATCTGCTAGAATCTCAAGACTATATCTTATAGAATAAGCTTTGGAAAAGGCCTGTCTGAAAAATAATATCCAGACTGAGTAACTTGACTTTCAAAACCTTCCAGAATCTTGACTTAATATTCTTCAAACGTGGCAAGAGTTCAGGATCAAGAATCAGATCCCAGTTCAAATCCCAGCACTGGCATTTAATCCTGTGAAAGTTTGGCCTTAATTACTCTCCCATTCTGTGCCACAGGTTGCTTATCTATAAACGGCAATGACTGTGCCTTCCTTGAAGGGTTATTGTAAAGGACTGCATGAGAGAATGAATGTAAAGCCCATAGTAGAATATCCAGCCTACAGAACAGACTCATGAATGGAATTTCTATTATTATAATTATCTTTGATCCAGAAAAGAATGAGACCATTTCTGAGCACACAGTATCTGGCTTCCTCTAAAACTTCTACAGAATCAAATAATCAGACTCCTGATAATGACAAAAGCAGTGAAAATAACTGACCAGGGTGCTGAATACATATGAAGACTTTTAGGGGTTTTCAGTACCAGAAAAATAACTTGGCTACATGATGTAACTTACTATGAACATCACTGGTTGTGAAAATTAGAAGACAGAAGGTCTGCATTTTCTGGTCCTGGAGCTACCTATAACTTGGTGTGGGACCCTGGGAGAGAATCTTGGCCTCTGAGGGACTCAGTTTCCCCTTCTGCAAATGAGGACATTGGGTGGGAAGATAACTAAGCTCCCTACCAACTCTATGTCCATGGGAAAACCCTCCTTCTCTATTGCCTCAGACATGTGTTAGTTAGCTCCCAGTGTGGCATTTGCTCTGTCACTCTAAGAGCATCACACTGAGATCGACACACCAGTTGTGTTGCCTTATACCACAAAGGACCACACTGGACCATCTGCTCCCCAGATCTGCCTGTGTGACTCAGGTCATAGCAGCAGAAACTTGCTCTGAATGTGAGGGTCAGTCAAGAGGAAAGGCAGAAAGACAAGGTTTTTCCTTTCTACTGATTTGGTATCTTTGTCTTGTCTGTGGCTCACTTGGCACCGATAAATGAATCCCTGGGATGGCAGTAATGATTGGGATTTTGGTTTTATGATCTGACCATGTAGTAATCTCTGTAGAGGGATGTTAGAGTCTCTGTTGGGTGAGACAGGTGACAGATTACCTAGTTTGTCTATTTGACTATTTTAAGCTCTGCTCAGTTAAGAATTTCAGCCTACAAGGAAGGAGATTGGCTCTTTTAAATATGGACCAGTGAATTTTTGTGTTTCTGTATTTACTTTTGACTTCTGGCTAAAGTTGTAGAGCTGAAGCTACAAATTCTCTATATGACTGTTAGTCCATAAATGAAAAAGGCCTTGATTTCTCATTTGTAAGAGTATAAAATATTTTCCTACCTCTGGAAGATATTATGTTTCTTAAATTATGGGAGCACTCTTCTGACTTGTTTATAAACAAAAATCAACATATAAGTGGAATATTCCTAAAATTCCCAGGAAATAGAAACATTGAATTTCTGATACTTCGATGTACTAGACCTGAAAAAATCCATCTTACATAAATTGCTAGCTCAGAAACATTGTAGGGAACGAAACACATAATTACAGAAAATTTTGGCAAATCACAGTTCAAGAAACACTAGCTATATCTTTTCTCTGATTTATCAGTGTTAAGTGTAATACAATAGTACATTTTATTTTACTTGGGTTTGTATTCCTAACAAAATCTGAGTCTCCTAAGTTTATATAGGTTTACTAATCAAATAAACTAACATTACTCCCAATGAGGTTTAAGATTATGAAAAATGTAAATATGCATTCAACTGAATTGAGTCATTATCTGACCTTTTCATGTCAACAGTAATTATATTTTGTATTGAACCAGTTTAGACAACTTCCAACATCTTTAGGTGAATTAAAAGCTTGGACAAATATCAGAGTGAGCTAATAAATGGATAATTCTTAGATACTTAGCTATTTTCAAAATAAGATAGAATAATGAGACTTTGATTACAAATTATAATTTAAAGTATATGTGCTTTTGCTTCTTATTTTTATAAGCTATACAGCTAAATCTTGGGGTCATGTTAATAAACATGTTCATTTTAAAGTGTAAAAGTGGTGTCTGTAGCTATATAAAATTGCGTTGCGTGTATCACAAGTTCTGTCAGTCTGCTAAAATGCTCCTATAAGACAGACAGTCCTCCATTATCTACCCCCTAATTTGCTCTGTGAAATAGAAGTTAGTTACTTTAGTTAGAAGTCATAATTAATATGGATGGTTGAGACAATACTAAGGGTGATGGTGACAGAAATACAAGTGCCTGTGTGCTTTCACTTTTTAAGCAAGTCTATCCCAAGATATAAGGGAAGGACACAACTTGGAAAGTGAAATCTAGTTGCCTTGGTTTATAACACCTGACTCTGAAAAGAAGCCATGAAAATGTTAACATTTTGACAAAGTTCTCCCAGCTTTGAAGGGCTGGCTTCCTTGATTTACTGACCAATGTCATTATCATAAAAGAATATTCTTTACCTTCTGTGTAATCTTCCTAGATAGCAAAGATTCTTTGTCTTACCAGAATAATTTTCTATCCCTCTATCTGAGCTTTATGTTTACTTTATTATGTCCTTGATTATGAAAAAGCAGTTCATCATATAAAAAGAGCTCAGATGTTTTATAAGCCTGTTATTTAAAAATATTTAATAATCACTTTGATAAATAGGTAGCCAATTATTCTTTTTCAAGCATCCAATGATCCTATCTTAATCAAGTATCTGAATATCCTCTGGCAACTCTTTAGATTTTTTGCCTTCCCTAGATTGGATCCTAACTTAGAATAAAATAAAATAAAATGTTCAGGATATTTTCTACACCTATCTTTGAAAATTCCCAGTAGACCACTGGAAAATTGCAAACATTTGTACTTTCACCTTATATAAAGAGAAGTACTAAAAATAACTAGGTTTGTTTGGTGTGATTCATTGATTCTCTGGTTGGAGTCACTATTGTAAGAGATGCATTTGAAGAGTTGTCAAATCAGAAGGGCTTCTCTGTCTCCCCTGCAGAGACATGATCCTGCTTCCCAGTCTGGGCAACAGTGAAAATGGCCTGGTTTCCCTCTTCTGTCATAGAGCTTCTATAGGATGAGTAGACTTAAGAGTTCAAAGGATTTGGGGGAGGAAAGAGTTCAGTGATTGGAGCAAGCATGGAGGAAAAGCTTCTCTTAAATTCCTTCTCTCCTCTCCATGCCCACAGGCCCACCATTTTCCAGATGTTTCCTTCTAGATGGAAACAGAGTGACCTATATAAATCAAAGACTGGCAGAACCACTTGGATGGATGAGTGCGGGGGTAGGGTGAATGTGTAGGTGGGTGAGTATGTGGGTGGTTGGATGGCTGGATGGGTGGGTAGGTGGATGGGTGAATGGATGAGTGGGTGGATAGGTGGATGGATGGATGGGTAGATGGGTGGATAGCTGGGTAGATGGAGGGGTACATGGGTGGGTGAATGGGTAGGTGGGTGGGTAGATGGGTACATGGATGGGTAGGTGGGTGTGTGTGCTACAGCAGGGATTTGACCTTACACAACTATAAGCAGTCCCTGTGTGGCTGTCGTCTGACACTGCACTTGAAGTCCTCAGAACTAATAAGCTGGCAGGGAAGATGGGTATAATATGAGGGAGAGCAAGAACAAATTGGAACTCACAGGCTGGACTAAAACCTACGTCAACTTTGATGACCAGGCCACCTGCGGAAGCTGACCTTAGGCCACAGGGAAAATTCAGCTGTTCTTGCACACCCTAAGAAATTTTGTGAGTTTCTCAGGTTCTCTCTACCATATTTTCCAGGACACCATTTTGCTCCCGCTGTAGCTTATCCCTAAATTTATCTGAGGGTCCTACTGAGTAGGCATCCCCCTAGTCAGCCTGAGGGGACAGTTCACAAGGACCCACACCTCTTTCTTCCTCTCTGATGGTTCTCTCCTGCCCTCAGGCTGTGGAGTTGTTATCTAGTCTGGTTTGGAGAAGAAAAAGAGCTGCTTGGCAAACAAACATCCTTCCCAAATTTTCCTGCCATACTCTGGTGCAGTGGTTCTTTAATCTTTAAAGCCAAGTATGTGATGTCTTTTCCTCTGGCTCTGCCGTGGTCATCACTTTTGGGGGAACTGGGCTTACATCTGACTGCTGGGGCTGAAGTGTTCAGAAAGGGTGATGGAGGGAGGAGAGAAAGCAAGCAGGACATTTGGAGCAAATGGAGAAATTTGGAGTCGAGTGGTACTCACCAATTAATACTCCAGAACTTTATCTACCGCAAAAATACTGAGAAACAGAGGACTGCCTGAGTAATAATTTCCACAAATAACTTACTCCTTTCCAGTAAAGAAACAAACCTCTTCCCACTATACCTACTATACACACTGCCTTTGAATCCACTGAGACATGGCCCTTGATTGTGAAAGTAACACATAGGCATGGTTGTTGGAATTGGAAGCCACCATGGACCCTGAGCATCATTGTATGTTCTTGCTAAGGGTGCCAGGAATGCAAGGCACTGACTGCTCTTTACCGGGACTACTTCCCAGAGCTGTGTCCGCAGTGATTAACCTTAAGGGAAGAGGTAGCATCTCTCTCCCCAAAGCTGGCTTTCTTCCCCAAAAGCACCATGACAGGAGAGAACTGTTTGATGGTGTCCTGGCCCAGCATAGGTGCCTGGCTGATTTGGGTGCGTTCTTGGTGGTTTTAGGAAGAAGGTATCTACCAATGCACTCTGGCTTCTTAGCCTGCTGCTAGCAAATGCTCACCATTCCCAGACTCCATGCAGCCTTTCTAGAAGAGATTTCAAACCTAATTAAGCTTAACATTATCATTGTTTTTATCATATTAAGCTCCTGCTTGGCCCACAGCAGCGGGGGGGAAAAAAGTCAGTGCTGCATCTTTAAAGAGAAACAACAGATTTGGGTTCAATTAAAAATTCATTAAAATGCAAATTAGTTTGTAAATTTTTTTTCACTCCTTCTGATGATTCCTCAATGTGGCTTTTTAATCATAGTGGGCGCTGAACGAAAGGTGAACCCGTGGCTAGAAAGGAATAGGGAGGGAGAGCTGGAATTCTGAACCCCATTCACTGTGGCTGGATGCTGATTCTCTGAGAGCCTTACCCCTTCTCCTCCTCCTCCTTCCCCCTCCATCACTCTGTTTTCTCCCCAGAGGAGACTAGTTTCATGATTGCTCCCCAGTGCTTGACTGATAACTCCCATCATTTTCCTGATCTCCATCTCACTGAATCTTAAGGGAAACACCAGAATAAAATGAATAATTACCCTTATCCACCTAGGGCCCCTGGCCATCCCTCTTATTTTGATAATGCTTGCGGGGAGCTTTCTCCTCTGACAGGACATTGAAATGTCACTAGGGGCTCCTGCAATGACTTAAAATGACAATTAACACCCCCCCCAAATGGTTAGCCAGGTAACCTCTTTGCCCAAATCCTACAAAACCACAGAGCCTGCAGAGAGACATGCACGAACTAACAAAATGTCTACTATACACAGCACCTGTGAGGCTTTGCCCTCACTCTCTGACCATTCTACCCAGGAATCTTAGTAAGCTCCCTACTGTTATGCCTGTCATAGGAATGGGGGAACTGAGGCTCAGAGATTTGGGGAGATACTTGCCCAAAGTCACATTACTAGAAAGTAGTAGTCAGGACTTGAACCCATATCCCTTGGATTCCAAAGCCAGTGCTCTTTCCGTTACATGAATTCCACGATTCTTTGTTTCCATTTTCACGGAGCTGGTCCGGCTTTTTGTTTCGAGGATTGACCAGCTGTTACATCTAGTTGATTCTAAGACAGGTTGGATGTATACACTGATGCTAGCTTTCTAGAGGACATGGTGCCTCAGATCCCAGGAGCGATGCTTTCACGGTGCTGCTGGCTGTGGGAAGCAGGCAGCTACTACAAGTTCATTAGACGCCCCTAATTGCCGAGAACACATTCAGGTGGTATGGTATGGTAAATGCAACTTAATTGAGAACGAATTAACTTGTTATAGTTATCTCGTTACATGACAATTAAATGTCTAAATATTCTTTTCTTCTCAGATAAAGGAATAAAAAAGGAAAATCGGGGGTGAAACTGAATCTCCCATCAGATGGTAGGGCCTGGGTAGGTAGATGGCAACACTGCCGGTGCAGCAATGGGGCCTCGTGGTCTTGAAGTCCATCTTCAAGCTCATTAACACCGTTTTAAAGGAAGATGTTCAAAGGCGGTGGGCAGATCCTGACTTTCAGAAGAATTCTCCATTAAATCTGGTGCAAAATGGGATTTGGCCTCAAAGGCTCCAAGAAACAGGACCTGGCAAGGACTGTTTCTCCCACCCAGCTTCTCTCTAGCTATTTAAGGTTTGGGCTTTGTATCCTTTTGTTTGCTGATAATCTGCCCTTTTCTGTGAAAATCCAAGGAGACCTTCCACATAACGTAACCTCGTGCTGTGGTCAGGAGCTTATTGCCAGGGCAGGGCTCTGTTTCAGCCCAGCTCTCATGTAATCATTCGGTCTTAATCCATTTTCAGCCACAATGTCGTTTAACCCTCTCCTCTGCCGAGTTTCCAGAAACTCCTCCAAAACGAATCACCAGCAGTGGGGGAGCTGAGAGGTGCCTCCCTGGAGGACCAGGAATGAAGGGAAAGCTAAAAGAATAAGTCTGTTCACGCCACTTTACTCTTTTCAGCCCTGATGTTTCTTGTTTAATTATGTGTGTTTAAATCACCGAGAAAAGCAAATTCTGTTTATTTCCGTCAGAAACTAAAATCAATATCTGGTCCTGGCAGACAAGGGAGTCAGATCCCATTCTCACAGGCTCATTGCCTTTGGAACTGATGGGCTGGTGAGTTTGGGCTGCCTTGTTGAGATCTGTTGGTATTGCACTAGGAAGTTATCTGGCTTTTCATCTTAATGAAAGGCAGACATGGCTGCTTGGAAACATTCCTCCTGACTCTCTCAACCCCTCCGGTTTGACGACAAGTACCCTTTCCAGATTTTTCTGGTTCCTCGTCTCACTGAAGACGGTCCCAACCACATCGTTCCCGGGACTTTAACATTCATCCTTTCTCACAGCCACTGATTATCTTCTGTTCTGGGGGCTGATAGCGCTGACTTAACTTGCATCATCCCTAGAGAGAAATTAAGATGCTGAAGGCCCATTCTCTAAGGGGAGCTTCTTACCTGGTCTGCCCCCAGGCTGGATGTCCAAACCCCCCTGTCCAGGTATGTTTCCGTAAAAGAACCCTTAGTTCTGGCCTTTGTGAAGACAACAGAAGAATTAATGGAAAACGATGAGCCCACCCTGTGGAAAGAAAAATGATAAACCACTTACTATACAGTCAGCAAAGAGCAAACTGTAAATAACGTACAGTGAGATTCCGATAGAAGTTTCCAATTTCTTCTCACTACAGAACTCGTGCAACCCCTCTTTAGTATCATTAAGAAGCTTGCCTGTTATCTGATTCATTTGGGTGTTTTGAAGTTTATTTTACCACCTAGGTTTGGCTACTTTATTTCTGCTGTGTCTCTAACCCCGTTCCTGTCGCACTTCAGTCTGTGCTGGGACACGGCTTCTTTGTAGGAAGCCCTTGCTTGCTTCTATTTGCAGAAAACAATCTCTGCTTATGCATTTGTTCAAAGTTCACTTTAAGTACAGAGTATTTATCAACTGTATTGCTCAACAAAGTGCCTGCCGCTGGTTACTCATTAAAGGGAATGGCTTCTCTTCCTATTTTGCATGGCCCCGAAGCTTTCTGTCTCTGTCTCTCTCATTGAGCGCTCTGTTTTCCTTGGCCAGCTGCCTCTGTTCTCAGACTGCAACCTGATGATGGGGGGCATATTTCAAGCCCTCTACTTCTTGTGGGTGGGGAAGGTAATGACCAGTTTGGGACTGACATTAAAAAGAGCTCTTCTGTCGCGTAGAAACATGGTTACTGTGTTGAAATCCTCCTGGCAGAAGCAGCATCCTGGTGAGGGAGGTTTAACCGAAGCTTTGGGGATGGAGGTAGAGGGGGGGCGCTACAGAGTGGTGTGGTTTCTGCCAGAGAGTGGCTCTCTCAACCCTGGCTGCCCTTTGGAATCCCTTGGAGAGTGTTTGAAATTCTGACACCTCTGTCCCACCCCAGAGATATTGATTGAATTACTGGGGAGGAGGGAGCCTGAATCAAGGTCGTTTCAAGTTCCCCAGGTGAGATGGAGAACTGCTAGGCTAGAGGTTGGAGCCAATCAGAGTCATCAAGAAAAAGTGAGCTTCCCTTTCAGGGGAGAGCAAATCTCAACTTCAAGTCCAAAGGACTAGCAACAGGATTGGCATCCACACTGGAAAGCCAAGAGTTCAAAGTGGAGCAGAAATGGAGCACAGTGTAAAGAAAGTCAACCAGACAAGAGCCACAGGGATCCAGACTGGTCCTCTGCAAGGGCCCTGGCTGGTGGCGCTACAGCTCAGACTTGAAGGCCAAGGTATCTAGAGCCCCAGTGTTCAGCTTGGCTTAATGTCTGAGGCAGGACCCGTAAGGACCTGTGACTTCCTGCTTACAGCTCTTAGACACCATTCTGGCTGCAGTAGCTAATGGTTGAGCCACTTCATACCATTGCTACACAGATTATATGACAAATATAATGGTGTAGAATCATAGAGTATTAGAGCTGGACAAAATAATGTAGTCCAACCTTCTCCATTATATCAAAATCAGATCAGAACCTATTTCTCCTCTGCTCCACTATAAAGACTTAAAAGACTAAAGTCAAATGTTCATAGAGGCAAGCAGAAATGGTTTGAATTTTTAGTAAGAAAGTTTCAATTATCATCAACTCTATTACTGCAGAGTGGTGGGAAATGGGAAAGCATCCCTAAACCAGCCATTCCCAAACTTCAGTGTGCTTGAAACATGCCCAGGGTTGGGAAGGGGAGGTGGGAGAAGGTATGCATGTTAAAAATGCAAAGTCCTGGGTGCACTCCAGAGAGTCTGATTCAGTAAGTCTGGGGCAGGCCCCAAGAATCTCCATTCTTAATATGTGAGATGCCCTATTATCCCAGGAATTCTGATGTACATGGTACCAAAGCCAGGTTTTAAGAAACACCGGCTTGAGCTGTGATAGAATCACCCAAATCCTGGGCAGAAAAGCAGTGTTCCAAATCAGCAATTATCAACTCTGGTTGTCCATAGAATCACCTGGGCAGCATTTTGAAAAATACTAATGCCTGGACCTGAACTCAGATCAATTGAATCAGAACATCTTAGGGCTGAGGCCTTGTATTAGTTAGATATTACTGTAACAATGCTGTGTAACAAACATCTCAAGACTCAGTGGCTTAAAGCAACAAGCATTCATTGCTCACTCACAGGTCTGTGGGTGGACTAGAGCTTGGCTGATCTACGTTGGGCTCAACTGGGGCAACGCTCTGGACTGCAGGTTGTATTCTGGTGAGCTTTATGTATGTTTCATACTCCTTAGAGCAGTGACTACCTGGGGTACATTCTTCTCATGACCCATCAACGGAATATGAGAGACAAGCCAAACTAAGCACATTTAAGGCTTCTGCTCTTGTCATGTCCAGTAACATCTTACAGCCAAGCCCAATATCAACAAGATGGAAAAAAATACTCTGCCTAATGGTCCAAACTACCACAGCGCTCCATCCCAGACCAATTAAATAAAAATTCTGGTGTGGGGTATGGGGACTGCAAAGCCCCTAAAATGTGCAGCTAGAGTTAGGACTCTTTCTCCTAAAGGATGATTCAGGTCCCAAGCAGTTAACCCTGTGTGAAGGAATTACAGTCCTACATATTTGGAATAAAACATGAGAAGTAGCTCCATGGCAATAGGATTATTAATTAATGATAGAGAAAATAATAATAACCAAGCAAAGTACATTATTTGTTCATGTCAGCCCTTCATATATTTGGACTTCGTTACCATGTTCTGCACAGCCAACCCCCAGATCCTCTGAGCTGTATGCTGTCGGTTCCACTGCCCACTGTCCACGTGCCACGCTGTCACTCTCTCTCGCCATTGGTCTCACTCTCTTAATGCATTCTAGACATTTTATGTGCACCCCTTAAATATGGGGTCTTCCAGAAAATCCCTCAGTGTGCCTGCTGTGACCTCAACTCGAGAAAAATAAAATCAGCCCCCTTGTCCTTGAGACCAAACTCCTGTTAACTCAACCCAAGTGAAACCTCCAGGGAGGAAGCAGCACCCGTTCACCCAGGTCAGGTGCACTGACCCTGGCTTAATGTCAAGACCAGTTCCTCAGCCCTCCATTTGGGTCTAGTCCCAGCTCTGCCTCCAACACCCTCAGTTCCCTTGGATAAGTCACTTCTCTAGGCCCCAGTTTTCTCATCTGGAAAAAGGATTCTGGAGACAGCCATGCCCTTCCCGCTCTGCCCTTGGCAGATATGGGATTATGCCGGCCTGAGAGTTGCCCTAGAGGAGTGCTGTTATAATCAGGGGGCTTGAAGGAAGCCCAGACACTTACCTGGGATTGTTTCCCAGCAGCACACTTGTGAAATGCTCAGGCAAAGGCTCATGCAGCTCCAGAAAGATTAATTGCTTTGTTGCTGCTAGTGAAACAAGCCACCAACCACATCCTCCCATATGTAAGGTGACTGGGCTCCCAGTAAGGAAGCTCCCAGTAAGAAAGAGCTTTAACACAGCCCACAGCGGGGCCGTCTAGGATGCGGTTACTCAACTATGTGCCCACCTGCCACAGCATCCAGGGAGCCCGCAGACCTCACTCCCTTTGGCAGTAAAGCTCTGCCTTTGTAGGTACTTCTCACTGCTCCCTGCCTTCCTCATCTCCCTGCACCTGACTACTTGGGATGGTGATGTGGAGGTCATTCATCCAACTGCCCTTACCCTAACCCCATCCCTATGTGGCCTGACACTGCCTCCCCCTCTGTGCTTGTCTCTTTCTCTCTCCCCCAGCTTTACCATATACCCATCACATCAGCCTCCCGGACATTCCCAAAACACATCAACTTCTTTCCCTCTTACCTGCCTGGACTCCTGGGGCCACAACCACACCCTCAGGACAGGTGTCTACTTCTGTACCAGCATCTTATCCCAATGCCCTATGTTCTTTCTCCGATATCAGCACCATGCCCCCTCTGCAAGCACGGGCTTAGAGAGATTCTCAGCCACTTTTCAACAGAATCTATGTATAACCCTCCCCCGACAAAAAAAGAAAAGCAGTCCAAGGGATTTATTTCTTTCATACTCCAGGTTAAAAATCTGGAAGAGCACAGTATGTGTATGCACCATGGGTCTCAGTTTAGACAAACTTACTAGATTTAGGAGTATTACTTTCTCTTAAGGAGCTGTACAGTGGGTTAAAAAGTGTATGATCAGGGCTTCCCTGGTGGCGCAGTGGTTGGGGGTCTGATTGCTAATGCAGAGGATACGGGTTCGAGCCCTGGTCTGGGAGGATCCCACGTGCCGCGGAGCAACTGGGCCCGTGAGCCACAACTACTGAGCCTGAGCGTCTGGAGCCTGTGCTCCGCAACAAGAGAGGCCGCGATAGTGAGAGGCCTGCGCACCGCAATGAAGAGTGGCCCCCGCTTGCCGCAACTAGAGAAAGCCCTCGCACGGAAACGAAGACGCAACACAGCAAAAATAAATTAATTAATAAACTCCGACCCCCAACATCTTCTTTAAAAAAAAAAGTGTATGATCGTAAGTTTTGTATTCATTAGCATCATTTCTATGTTGCCAAATGCATCATTCTGACTCACAGTTCCCACTGAACCTATAAGCAAGAGGATTTATTTTATTGTTTCATTTTATTCATTGCTTCTCCTTCCCTCTCAGTGTTTCCCTAGGGCTGTGTCATGGGCAAAATTTCACCTGTCATGGGGTTACAGTGGTAGGAGCTGGGAATCTGGGTACCAGTCTCTGATTGGCTGGTACCTACACTTTGGTAGGATGAGGATGTTTTTGAGAAGGATTGTGGCCCCAACCAAAATGCTTCTAGCCAGAACAAAGGAAACCTTACTTTCTAGAAAAAGTCACACCTCTGATGCCAGTGTCTAAACCTGAGCCCCAAGGTATTAGGACCTGCTCCTTAATATTTTAATAGCAGGTATTTGCGTGGTAGCTTGGACAAACAATGTATTTTTCTTTTAACTTGACTATCGCCATATTCATAAGTGGTCCCCATCAGGAACAGGCAGTTCACAGAAGCAGCATACAAAAAGATATTCACTCTCACATATAATGAAATAATTTGCATTAAAAACAACAAAATAGACTTTTTTTTTACCTAGCAGATGGCAAAGATACACAAGTTTGATACAATGCTATATTAACAGGTGTGGAGAACACTTTGATGGGAGAGTACATTTGCATAGCTCTTTGGCAATGGTCACCAAAATGTAAAGTGTATATGATTCCTGATTTAGCAATTCTGCTCCTGGACTCTTCAAGAGCTACAGTGGCCCATGCAAACATTTCTGGAGAAAATTCCATGCCTGTGCAGACTGGACGCACTGGATTCACCTCAAGTGTGGAGAAAAGGGAACCCTCCTACACTGTTGGTGGTCATTTAACTTGCGGCAGCCACTATGAAAAACAATATAGAAGTTCCCTAAAAAACTAAAAATAGAGCTACCATATGATCCAGCCATCACACTCCTGGGCATATATTTGGAAAAGATGAAAAATCTAATTTGAAAAGATATATGCACCCCAATGTTCATAGCAGCATTATTTATAATATCCAAGACATGGAAGCAAACTGTCCATCAACAGATGAATGGATAAAGATATATATATATATATATATATATATATATATATATATATATATATAATGGAATACTACTCAGCCATTAAAAAAGAATGAAATAATGCCATTTAACAAAACATGGATGCACCTAGAGATTATCATACGAAGTAAGACAGAAAAAGACAAATATTATATGATATCTCTTATATGCTGAATCTAAAAAATAATACAGATGAACTTATTTACAAAACAGAAACAGACTCACAGGCATAGAAAACAAACTTATGGTTACCAAAGGAGAAAGGGGAGGGGAGAGATAAATTAAGAGTTTGGGATTAACTACTCTATATACAGTAGATAAACAGCAAGGATTTACTGTATAGCACAGGGAACTATATTCAATATCTTGTAATAACCTATAATGGAAAAGAATCTGAAAAAGAATATATATTATATATATGTACACACACATAAATGTATATATACCTGAATCACTTTGCTGTATACCTGAAACTAACACAATATTGTAAATCAAGTATAATTCACCAAAAAATAAAAATTTAACTTCAAATCTCAAAATGCACCCCAACCATGCCTAGCAATTCAACAACTCTTACCTAGTCCAAGGGCTTTCTGCTCTACTAGGTGACCAGGTCATACAGGCCCCTCACTTCTTAAACCTCCAACTTCTTTTAGCTGGTGACCCTTCCTCTGTCTTCATGGATGAAGAGATGCAGATACAAACTGCTTCCCCAATTTAAAATATTGTGATAGGTCTACCATGGGGATGAAAGATAGCATAGGATTTGGTGACAGTCAGCCTCTGAAGTAAATGGGTTTAAATGCCACATATCAGTAAAAGACCTTGGTCAGGTTATATAAACTCCCTGAAATTCAGCTTCTTCATCTATATAACCAAGATCATGGTCATGGCCATGGAGGAAAGAGGAGGATCAAGAATGACTCCCAGGTTTTTGGCCTAAGCAACTATATAGATGGTGATACCATTAACTCAGATGGCAAAGGCTTAGGTCATGGTTCTCAAACTATGGCCCCTGGACCAGCAGCATGAGCATCATCTCACTCCCACCCCAAACCTACTGAATCAGAAACTCTGTGGTGGACCCACCAGTCTATTTTAACAGACATCCAGGTACTTCTGATGCATGCTGATGTGTGAGGGCTGGTGATTTGGAGGATATACCAGAAGTGAAAGAATTTGAGTTATTTTAAGCAGGAAAGGATTTAAGGTAGTAGGTGGTTACCAAACCCTTGAAACGGAGAAAGAATACAGGTCAGGGAAAGGTGCCCCGGGTAGCTTGGTTTACCTCCAGCTTACAGAGAGAGAGGAAGCTGTGGAAGTTCGGAAAACCTCTTGAAATAATTTCACCTTCAGAGGTACGTGATTCATAGGAAATTGCCGGGGGCCACGGCAAAATCTTTCATTCGCTGATTCCATGAGGAGCAATTATTTGGTTTCTGCTTCTCTAATTTCCTCCAAATCTCATACAAAGGCTTCTTGTTAGTGGAATCTAAACTGGAAACCCATTGTCAGGGATTTGGGGAAATGGAGTTGCTGGATTCCCAGCACCTTTGATGGGAGCAGAGTAAAAAGGGGAGGATGCTCTTGGGTTCCTCACTGAGCCCATTCCCCACTGGCACAGTGGGAAAAAACAAGAGTCTGTCTGAGATGCTGATGAGTCATTCAAATGGAGATGTGAAGTAAGCAACTGGATATCTAGACTGAAATTCAGGGGCAAGTCAGGGCTGGAGATCTAAGTGTGAAAGTCCTCAGCCTGCAGGTAATATTTAAAGTCTTGAATCCCCAAGATGACATCGTTAGAGAAAGTGTGTTACTAAAGAAGATCTGAAGAGACTCATAGTTTGGCCCTGGTCTGCCAGAGGAAGAGGAAATGGTCAAAAACAAGAGAAGAAAGGGCCACCCAAGAGAGTGTTTTGTCTGGAACCCTAGAGGGGGAAGTCTTTGAAGAGGAAGGAAGGGCCAACCAAGTCAGATGCTGCTGGGAGGTCTGAAAATGGACTCCTTGGTTGGCAAGATGGAGGTAGAGGTGAGGTAGCTAAGAGCCACTTCAGCAGAATGGTGGGCAAAGCACTGTTGGGAATTGGTTGAGGAGAAAGTAAGCGTAAAGGAAATGGAGACAGAGAATTGACAGCAAGCACATTTTGCTATGAAAAGGGGCAGAGAAATGGCCCAACACCAGGATCTTGGTTATTTATAGGAAGAAACTGAATTTCAGAGAGTTTTTATGATTTGACCAAAGTCTCATACAAATAGGTAGTATTTAAACCTCTACCCCTGAGCTTGACTGTCACCAAATCCTGTGTTATCTTCCCTCCCCCGGACAGACCCTCCACAATTTTTCAGGTTGTTTTTTCCTCTGGGCTTGTTTTCCCATAGTTATTGGAAAGAAACTAAATTCCCTACTTACTCCTCAAAGCCTCTTGTCAGAAGGTGACTTTTCTTATTAGAAAAGAGATCTTATTAGACAGAAGCAGGGATGAGGCCCCATCCTGCTGAGGGATGAGACAGGTCTTCATATCTTCAAAAGTAAAGGACTTCTACTAATTCACTCCCAAAAGCACTTTCACAGAAAGAGAACATTCAAATGGATAAAGGGGAGAAGAAAGAACACTCCCTCCCCTTGATTGTTTCAGGTTAATAAATCAGTATTTGTGCAAATGGATTGACTCTAATGGCCACATGAATCTAAGCCAGACTCAGAAAAAAGAACTCCAAAAATGAGTACAACATGGACAAGTCAATGCCACACTGAGATGGGATTACGATCTGCCTGTCACTCACTGTCTTCCTAAGGACATCACATGACATTACTTCCCAGGGCCTGGGCTATCTGATTGGCTGTGAAATCTGAATTCATCTTGTGTGGATGTCAAATGCACCTGGTATAGTCAACCCAAGAGAGGCTGAGAGTCAGTAGTGGACTCCACAAAGGTGTTAAAATTATCTGCTGATCACCTGATTTACTGAATTTACCCCTTTCTAAATAGATGTTTGGAAGCTTGATCATATATGCTACCTTGCACCCTAGAAATTGTAAACAAATTAGTTGAAACAAAAAATCAAATTAGGAGAGGTTGATCTGATTTGAATTTCACCTTGAAATAAAAAATGTTGTCTTATTTTCTTCTTTTCTTAGTTTAGTTAGAAAAAGAATACATGAACACTGTAGGGAAAAAAATGAGGAATTACATTTCAGCAGTATGGTGGACAGGAGGAGGCCTCACCCAGATTCCCAATCAAGGAAAGACTTGCCTCAGCTACTGGGTGTGCAGTCAGCAGACAGCTCCAGATGTCAGGTCCTTCAGTGTCTGCCTCAGCTCCTGAGCACCACCTTGCCCAAGAACATGCCCTTCCCAGGGGAGTTCATGCCCAGTGACTCATCATTGATGCCCGGACATTTCAGCCCAATAGGGGACAACTCTGATGGGCCATGCATGCTTCAGAACTCTCTGGGAGGTTGGCCAGGGCTTTACTAAGCATGCATGCTAATTTTGTTCCTTCTTTGCCCAATCATGTTTCCTCTCACAGGTGTTGGGCCCCATTAAAAACTCCCATCTCGACATCTACTTGGAGAGAACCCAACCTGGGATAACCGGTACTGGGAGCGGTCCAAGAAAACAGGCAATAGGATGACGATTTGGAGGATCACTGGCTGCTTGGTTGGCAATGAAGACCCCATGACCGGTGGTAGTTAAAATGCAGAGAGTTCATTTGTTAGAATTCACACCTTTGATCAATTGGAATGGTGAGCCAGCTGAAGGGAATGCATTAGCTGGTGCAACTTATCAAGAGTGTATTGGGGTGGGGGTGGGGCATAGTACCTATAAAGACAATGGATTGGATGGTTATTTTTAAGCACCACTGGTACCCTAGAGAAAGTTCACAAAAAGCTGACAAAAGTCAAGTGTGAAAGCCAGAGGTCTTCCCTGATAGCCAAAAAAGGGGCTTTCATCTCCTGTAGTGAGAGGACAAAGAAAACTGAGGCCTCGGCTCAGGACTTCATTTAAGAGTGGACAAGATGCACCCTAGCAAGGACCCCAGGAGATGGTGCTGACTTGCCACAAGGATGGCACCTAGAAGCATGGAGTAGTGATGGCTCATGCTAAGTGAAGTTGAAATGCCAGAACTACCATGCAGATGCTGGAGAAAGGGATTAAAAGGCTCAGAGAAGTGGATGGGCTGGAGTGGATACACAATGTAAAGCCAGAAGTTTCAGCGCATGTTCCAAGGAAGTCTTGAAAAAGACACCACTTTCTAAAGTCAGTGGTTGGAGGGCACCAGCATCACTAAAAAGTTCAGTAGTAGCTCTCCTCTGTAAGCCTGGGCTGGTGGTGGAGAGGCTGTTACAGAGCTAGGCACACTGAGAACAATGGGGATGATGGGACCCTGGAACAATAAAGCCCAGGTGGACACAGTAATTGTGATAGGAGTGGCATCCGAGGGAGCTAGACCCACAGAAAATTCCTGTTATGGAGACAAGTAACGGAACATAATGTCACTAGAGGTGAGATAGATGGGCATCCCACAATGGTACCATTAAGCTTGTACCACCAGAAGAAAACAAGAATAGATGAGCAGAAGGCTGAAGGCTGTCACCCCAATAAAATGTCACATCCTCTTATCCATATTCTTGATTTGAGCCAGTTTTCAGACTCAGGCCAATTGACTGAAGAGGTGGCTTTGTCCCAGGAGGAAGGAGTCTACAACACCATGGCAAGTACACAGTAATGACTCCCACAGTCCTTCCTCAAAGGAACCTATAGCTGTTTACTTGGGTAGCTGTACACTGGGGAAAGGGGAACAGTCAAACATTTGGAGGACTGTTGGACATAAGTCTGAGCTAACACTGATACTCAAAAAACTAAGGCATCACTATCCTTCCCCCTCTGTTAGAGTCAGGGGTACATAGGGACCAGGTAATAAGTGGGGTCCTGGCCAAGATCTGGCTTACAATGGATCCACTGGGTCCATGGACCCACCTAGTGGTCACTTCTTTTTTTTTTTTAATTTTATTTATTTATTTATTTATTTATTTATTCTTGGCTGTGTTGGGTCTTCATTTCTGTGCGTCGGCTTTCTCCAGTTGCAGCGAACGGGGGCCACTCTTCATTGCGGTGCGCGAGCCTCTCACTGTCGTGGCCTCTCTTGTTGCGGAGCACAGGCTCCAGACGCGCAGGCTCAGTAGTTGTGGCTCACGGGCCCAGTTGCTCTGCGGCATGTGGGATCTTCCCAGACCAGGGCTCAAACCCGCTTCCCCTGCACTGGCAGGCAGATTCTCAACCACTGCGCCACCAGGGAAGCCCCCTAGTGGTCACTTCTGTGGGCTCGATATGCATCTTTGCGATTCATGTATTCAGTAGTTGGTGCAACCCCCATACAGGATTCTTGATCAGTAGGGTGGGAACTATCATAGTGGGGAAGGCAAAGGGGAAGCCTTGGAACTCTGTCCTTGTTTGGAGGTAATTCTCCATAGTTATGGCACTTCTGCTCATCTTCTGAGCCAAGCACGCTGCAAGACTGTTTCTATAACAGACAGTCTTAGAAGCTAGAAATAGTGTCTCTAAGATAGAGACCCTCAGACACATTCCAGGATGATAAAATCTCCCTCCTCCCAGAAGATTTTCTTACCTTCTAGAGTAATAAGCCTAATCTTTCTCTGGAGAGGAGGATGGGTGTGTTTGCCAGCAGCCTCATGTAGGATTTAGTGTTTCCTAAGCTCGTTGTTCCTTGCCTGTGACATAGACGTGTGTGTGTGTGTGTGTGTGTGTGTGTGTGTGTGTGTGTGTGTGTAGCATCCACTAAGCCCACTCCACATTGTCCCATGGAGCTTGGGGGACAATGGGAATCCATGCAAACATTTTGTGCCATAACTAATAAATATATTGTCTGAATGCATTTTGCCTCACTGTTTTGTTACCAATCAAATGTATGAAAGTGCAGAAAGCAAACCTTATGAACTGCTTGATTGCTTGGCCTGACTCTGCATCCCCCTCCAAAACAAGAGAGCAAATCAAAAACAGAATCACGTCCTGGAAAGGATGGCAGGAATTGCTGACACTCTTAAAGACCTAAAGCAGGAGTTGGTAAATTACAGCCCACAGGCAAAATCTGGCCCACCACCTGTTTCTCTAAATAAAGTTTTATGGAAACACAGCCACTCATTTGTTTACATATTGTTTATGGCTGTTTTTGCAGTATAGCAGCAGAGTTGAGTAGTTACAGCAGAGAATGTATGGCCACAAAGCCTAAAATATTTATTATCTGGCCTTTTGCAGAAAAGGTTTACTGACTCATGATCTAAAGATGTCAGAATATGCCATCTCCATACATGCCTCAGTCTGGACCCTGGAAGAAACCAGATGGATCCTGAAAGATGACAATAAACTACCACAAACTCAACCAAGTTGTAGCCCCAATTGCAGCTGTCATGCCAGATGTATTGACTTTGTTAGCTCAAATTAACATGGCCTCAGGTACATGATATGTGGTAATTGATTTGATAAATGAATTCTTTTACATTCCTACCAGAAAGGAGGATCTGAAACAGTTTGCACCTACATGGAACAGGTAACAATATGCATTCATAATTTTGTCCCAGGGATATATGAACTCTCCCTGCAAAAGAGATATGAATGCTTTGAACATCCCACAGCACAGCACATTCAGTCTATCCTCTACATTGATGATATTGCAATAATTTGGGTCAGGTAAGAAAGAATTGGCTAGCACATGGGATGCTTTAGTGTGACACATATGCTTCTGAGAGTGAAAGGAATAATCAGAGTCTGCCACATCAATACAATTTTTAGGAGTACGGTGGTCAGGGGCATGCCAAGACATCTCCTCCCAAGAAAAAGGTAAAGTATTGCATTTATACCTCCCATGAAGAAGGAAGGAAGCACAGTGCTTGATAAAACACCGGTAGATTTTGTCAAGTTCTGGAAGTATCATATTATATACTTTGCAGTACTGTTCTAGCTCATATACTGGCTGAAATGAAATACTGTATACTTCGAGTAGAGCCAGAGCCAGAAAGGACTTTGTAGCAAGTCTAGACTGCAGTGCAAGCAGCCTTGCTACTTGAGCTGTATGACCCAGCAGAACCTATGCTATTGAGTTGATGGTGGTGGACAAATATGCTGTGTGAAGCAAATGGTAAATTCCAGTGAAATAACCACAGTGAAGAACCCAGGGTTCTGCAAGGCCATAGATCTGCAGTGTAGAATTATACACCTTTAGAAAATAGCTCCTGGTAGAGATGGAGCACCTGACCATGGAACACAAGGTGACCATGAGTCCAGAATTTTCCATCATGGTCTAAGTCTGTCATCATGTCCTCAGGTTGGGCTGGCCCAGCAGCAGCCCAACAAAAATGAACGGGATGAGACTGAGCAACGGTTGGCCCAGAGGGTGCAAGCAAGCTGCATGAATAGAGAGCCTAGATCCTCATGGCTTCACTCTCAGCTCATCATATCCAGGAGCCTGTATGACAAGCTGAAGGAGGAAAAACCCAAGCTTGGTTTACAGATGGGTCAATGTCATGGGCTAAATATTTATGCCCCCCCCAAATTCATATGTTGAAGTGCCAACCCTCAATGTGATGGTATTAGGAGGAGAGACCTATGGGAGGTGATGAGGTTTAGATGAGGTCATGAGGGTGGAGTCCCCATGACAGGATTAGTGCCCATATAAAAAGAGTAAGAGACACCAAAACTTATCTCTGCCATGTGAGGATAAAGAGAGAAGGGAGCTGTCTACAAGCCAGGAAGAAGGTCCTCACCAGGAGCAAAATCTGCCAGCACCTTTATCTTGGACTTCCAGCCTCCAGAACTGTGAGAAACAAGTGTCTGTTATTTAGCCCACCCAGTCTATGGTATTTTGTTATAGTAGCTGAGCTGTCTGAGACAGTCATCTTGGTATGTGAATACAAGCTAAAAGTGGATGGCCATTGCAGTTGCTCTAGAGTCTTGCTTAGGGGTGGCTTTGAAAGTCAGAGGTGAGGAAAACCCTTCCAATGGGTTCTACTTCATGCAGTGCACCTCATCATTCACTTTGTGCAGAAGGAGAATTGGACCATAGTAAGAACACATTATAGCTCATGGGTAATATGAGTAGTTTGTCTGGGTGGTCAAGAGCCTGGACAGAGAAAGATTTGGAGATTGAAGACAAAGAGGTCTTGGGTAGCAGCATGCTACCCAAGATGCCCATATGGCAGCGGACACAAGGTATGAAGATCTTTATATCACATATTAACATCTACCAGAGAGCATCCACCATGGAGGAGACAATATTGTCTCCAGGTTCCCCTCTGGGTGGATGAGGTTTTATAAGACCTGCACTGTAGTTCACTGTCTCCTTCTACCCAATACCACTCCTCCCCCTCCTTTCACAGGTGTTGATCCTTAACAATCTTGGAAGTTAAACTCTGTTTTAGTGCCTGCCTCCAGAGAACACAAACTGAAATAAAGAGGAGGAAAAATATGTGAATTAAAGTCACCCCAAATCACAACCCCCACCATAAATAGAGAACGTGTCTCAGAGACATGATCGCTCTGACATAAGTATATGAAATCAGCCAAATACATTGTAAACTGTTAAGACACTCTTCTGTTTATTCAATAACAGTGTCAAAATCTCAAATTTTTCATCAGAATAAAATATAAAAGATTGCCAGTATCACGTGCAAGTGATTTGTAGCCCCCAAACATTTTAAGAATGCTACATTCATGCCATCTAGACATACTGACAACCAATATTTTCCAATATATACCTCCAGACCTCTTATCCTAGGTATTAGTTATCTATTAGTACCAAATTACCACAAACTTGACAGCTTAAAACAACACACATTTACTATCTCACAGCTTCTATGGGTCAGGATTCTGGACATCCTCTTTCTTGGAGTTTCCAACAGGCTGCATACAAGATGTTGGCCAGGGCTGGGTCTCATCTGAAGGCTCAACTGGGGAAGCTCACTCAATGGTTGCTAGCAAGATTCAGTTCCCCATGGGCTATTGGACCGAGGGCCTCAATTCTTCAGTGGCTGTTGGCTGGAGGCTGTGCTCAGTTCCTTGCCAAATGGGCCTTTCCAACATGGTGGTTGGCTTCATCAAAATGTACAAGCCAAGAAGGCAATGGAGAGAGTCTGATAGCAAGACAAAAGTCACAATCTTTTGTAGGCTAATTATAGAATTGAAATCCCCTTAATGTTGCTGTGTTCTACTGGTAAGAAACAAGTTACTCATTGGAAGAGGATTATACAAGGCCATGAATACCAGGAGGCAGACATCCCTGGGCACCATCTTGGACGATGCCCACTCCACCCTGAAAATATGTACATGTTTATGCTTGCAAAGTGGGATCATATTGTTTTATAAACTTCAACTTACTAAAAATGCAACTTAACTTTTTTTTTAACATCTTTATTGGAGTATAATTGCTTCACAATGGTGTGTTAGTTTCTGCTGTACAACAAAGTGAATCAGCTATACGTATACATATATCCCCATATCTCCTCCCTCTTGTGCCTCCCTCCCACCCTCCCTATCCCACCCCTCTAGCTGGACACAAAGCACTGAGCTGATCTCCCTGTGCTATGCGGCTGCTTCCCACTAGCTATCTATTTTACATTTGGTAGTGTATATATGTCCATGCAACTTTCTCACTTCATCCCAGCTTAGCCTTCCCCCTCCCTGTATCCTCAAGTCCATTCTCTACATCTGTGTCTCTATTCCTATCCTGTCTCTAGTTCTTCAGAACCATTTTTTTTAATTCCATATATATGTGTTAGCATATGGTATTTGTTTTTCTCTTTCTGACTTACTTCACTCTGTATAACAGAATCTAGGTCCATCCACCTCACTACAAATAACTCAGTTTCATTTCTTTTTATGGCTGAGTAATATTCCATTGTATATATGTGCCACATCTTCTTTATGCATTTATCTGTCGATGGACACTTAGGTTAAAATGCAACCTAACTTCTATATACACAAATGTCACTTATTTATGAGTTAAGGACTGCATAGTATTCCACTGAATAGCCATCACATGATTTATTCATGAAACCCTATTGCCAGACAATTGGTTGTTTTCGATTTTCCATTTCTATAAACGATGTTGCTGTGAACATCCTTGTAACTAAACATTTCCACACTCATTTATATGTTTGCTTAGGAAAACATTTCTAGAGATGGATGGAATTGTTGGGTTGAGGACATACTCTTTTTAAAGACTTTTGTTATGTTATGAGGTGTTTTTAACTGATCTCCATTTAATGGACTTGGGTTAACAAAAGGCCTTCATTCCTCTCTGTAGATCATACTGCTGCTCCTAGAGCATAATGGCTGTGCAGGAGCAGGCCTCTTCCTGGTGGGTCTGCCCATTTCCATTCTCACTGACCATCAATTCCTCTATAGAACAGATGTCCCATATAACATGATTTCCATTATATCACTAGGTTTGCCCTCCAGAGAAGTTGCTCCAAATTACCCCCCTGTGGACAGTATATGGGATTATCCCCCTCTATTTAAAATCTATTATATGAGAAGGTGCTGACCCATCCTCAATAAAGTGCACACATTCTGGGTTCTTTTCCTAACAACAATGTGAGTTTCACACAGATCTAGTTCTTAGATGCCCCTGGAGCCAAGCACAGATCACAGGTATGTGAATCAGACTAGATGTTAAAACAACAGGGAGTGGTGGACCCTGTTGAGAGCTGAAGTCTGTGGCCCACTAAAGGCCTTTAGACTCAAAACATTTTAAACTACTTTGCTGGCCCAAGAAGATATTTTTGTGACTCAGCGTAAACTTGGGCTATGAGTTTATGATCCATGATTTATACTTGAGAGACACTTGGTAAAAAATAATTTCCTCTGGACATGGAAAAATGCAACCTGTAAGCAAAGCCAACTGCCCTAGATAGGTGACACTTAAGTCTTTACTCCAAAAATGTCATATGAAATGGGTCAGCAGGAACTCCAAGATGGACAAAGGGCATGAAGATTAATAAACATTCTCTTCTTGGGAAGCAAAACTAGGTGTCATAAAAAGCATAAATGAATGAACAAATGATGACAGCTTTTCTGGTACTGTGTTCCCTTCCTCCCTACCTGCTACAGGAGTAGAACACTCTCACTTTCAGAACCTGCGAGCAATGGGAGATGCATTTATAAATACTCCCACACTTGCCATGAATCTCCACATCCCTGGAGGACTGACTATAGGAATCCATTAAGTTAATGAGGAGTTGGGTGCAGCTATATCTATGCAACATGTGACAAGTGTCACCTCATAATTGAATTGGGGATCTTTTGCAAAGACTCTGAGGGAAAAGATCTGGCTTCAGTTTCTTAAAAATCAGATTGCTGGACACAGAGCTGGGCACATAAGGGGAAGATGTTTACTAGGATCTTGTGGCAGGTGTGTGAGCTGTGAGGACACAAATACTGTCCTAATATCACCCTCTTCCTCCTCCTTCAAGGAAGTGGATTTGCTGTTTTATATCCCTTTCTTTGGGGGAGGGGAAGGGATGTCAAGAGAAAGACTCTGGTTTTTGGTCTAATTATATGTCAGGATATCTGGGGAAAGTGGGGACATTTCATATTTTTAACTTTTTGATTTAAAACAGCTAGAAATGTACATCTTACTGTGGTTGTGCCCAAATCAGGAATAGTGCAAAGTGTTGATTTATTATTGATTTTCACTGATGGTGCAAGGTGTCATTCTATTGCTGACTTTTGTTATTGATTGTTTGAAGAACTGCTCAAATTTAATTTCTTCACCCAAGCTAGAAGGGGCATTAAGAAAAGGACTCCTCTGAAGAAATACCTTGGATTCCTCTGAAGGAATAACTCGGATTTTCCAACCAGTTTTTGAAAATCCACATCCATCTCCCCTTGACTTGTTTGCCTTGGATACTCATTTCCAGAGATACTACTGTAACGACTTTTTCATCTCAATTCCAGTTACATTGTGATTGAAACTGGCTTCTGAGACAGGTCAATAAGCAAAATGTAAGATTCTTGCCTCTTTAGGTGATTGTCTCCTCGCTATACTCCCATTCTCCCAATTTCCCTTTCGACTCTTCGTGGACCAGTACTTTCCTGGCACTGGCTCAGCCCAGGGATACCACGTCATTCTGGGTAAGCCCGACCCCCACCCCGCCGCCCATCTTGCACAGTGCCACCTGGTGGTTCCCCTCAGCTATTACAGCAGGACAACAAAAGCAGTTGGGGGGAAAAGCTTATCAAATGAGTGGAAATGAAAGCATCCAGGACTGACTGCATAAAAGAAATCAAATGACTGATAGAAAAAATTTCCTCCTTTTGTGGAACGGCCATAAATTCACAAGTTGTATGAATGCAGAGTAAGGATTGATTCTGCAGGGACTAGTTTACAAACATCCAAAACTATATTCCTATCCACATCTTCTTTGAAAATACCTTTTATATTTTATTTTGTCAGTGAATGAGGATGACTTTTGAGTGGTAAACCTCTCCCTGTGAAAGCCCTCTCTTTACCGGCTTCTGAAAGCAAAACTGTAAAATGGTTTTCTATTATCTAGAAAATTATGATGAATCATCAATATTATTGATACTTAAGAGTTTATCCTTTCAAACTCGGCTGCAGCAACCTTGGAACAACAATTCAAAGAGTCTCTTCATTCAAAGAGTCTCCCTCTCATAATCTCACAATGGCTAGCTGTGCACTGTTGTCCTGGGTCCTGGCTAATATTTTTCCGTGTGAAGGAAAAAAGAACCAAGTGGCAGTAATCTTTTTAGTATTTATCTTCTTTTTTTTTTTCTTTAGCTATGCTTTAGAAATAACAACAAAATGTTTCTGGGATGTGATTTTTAAATTTCCCTATTTTTAAAAATAGATGCCGCTTAGTGATTTCTGCTTTGTCGTTATTTGTGGTCAATTCCATTCTAGAAACGAAGGAAAAGAAGTTCTTTTCCTGCCAGCTTCATCTTTCCCATTGATTTCCTTTCCCAACACATGCCCCTAATGGAGCTTGAAATGAATGCAGCTTTGCTTTTGTTTTCTTCCTTTGCAGTGGCACACCTCTGCCAGAGGCCAGCTGTGGTCTGATCCTGGGGCACTCATCCTGCATGAAGGACATCTGCCCCTCCCAGCGGCTGGCACACAGACATGGTAAGGAAGAGGAGGTGAAGATGCCATCCCCTTTGCTAGGCCTGGAACCACAAGAGAATAGTATCCTTTGAAATGAGCTGAACTATAGGGAAAAAAACAAAAGGTTTATAAAACACATAAAAGCTAAGACGTTACCAATTCAAGTAGAAAATAGGATGAGAATGTGAGGGGGGGTTTGTTATAAAAGGCCAAAGGAACTCACTTATATCTTGAAAACTACAAAATAAGAAATAGAGTTACAGATGTAGAGAATAAACTTACGGTTACTGGGGGGTTAGGGGAGGGGAGGGATAAATTGGAAGATTGGGATTGACACATAATACACTACTATATCTAAAACAGATAATTAATAAGGACCTACTGTATAGCACAGGGAACTCTGCTCAGTACTCTGTAATGGCCTATATAGGAAAAGAATCTAAAAAAGAGTGGATGTATGTATATGTATAACAGATTCATTTTACTGTACACCTAAAACTAACACAACATTGTAAATCAACTATACACCCCCCCCAAAAAAAGAATTACAAAACTCATCAAATTGTCCAAATGGGGATTATTCACACAAAGGAAAAGGGGAAAGGAAGGACATTGTAAAGAAAGTCTTCCAAGTTCTCCAGCTGTCACTGGGTCTCTCTTTCTTCCTGACCTTCCCTGTAAGCTCTAGAAGCACAATCCAGACAAACAGCTGACTCAGTGGATGTGAGAGAGTTTGGCCAAGGACCTCATGAGCACTTACAGAGGTAAAATAACCCACAATGGGGCCCTTCTGGATCTGAGACTCCAGTTTTTTTCCTTTTGGAAGAAAACTGAAAGAGTAAACTGGCCTTCCTGATCTCTCCCGGACCCATGCGCTGCTATATTGGGAAAATCTTGTGGCATTTCTCTGACTCAGTATGTGAGCAATTTAAGGGCTCACCAGGGTGGCTGTTAGGTGCCCAGTCTACCTCCCACTGATGTCAGATGGCTAGAGGCGGCTCCCAGGGCCACTCAGGAAAATGTACTAAACAGCTTTCGGACCAAAAGAGGGACCCAGCTCTCATCTGTCATCTCAGTGAATTTCCAGAAACCTAAGAAATGGACTGTATTTCTTCACTGGATCATGGTTATAGCTGGGGTTCTATTACTGACTAAGGACTTAGAAGCAAGTAAATCATAGCTATCACCAATAATATGCTTATGTAAAGGCAGGTACACAGCTACAAATCTCCATAATCATTCGGAATTGTCAAAATTATCTCCCTGTATGTAAACTTTTAGTCTAAGCTTCAATGGCATGTGGGATCCCAAAGTACTATGAAGAATATCTGTAACATAAAAACATGCAACTCTACTTGGTGGTAAAGATAGTCTTTCCAAGAAAATGTTCACTGTAATAAATGTTGAGTAGTAATAATACCCTTTTAGAGTTTGGATGAGTTTGAGACAATTTGGATTTAATACATTTCTAAAAAAATATATGTTGTCCGGGGAAACTTAAATTACGGCTTTCTTTTTCATCTCAATAAATTTCCTCCCAGCAAAAAAGAGGATATTTCAAGATGTGTAGTGGTCACCTAGCTGCATTTAAAGTGAGGATTATTCTTCTCAAAGAGAGCTGCACACCATAGGATGCCTTGAAGGCCTGGACAAGAACTTTATTTGTGAAGATCTGAAAAGAAAGGATGTCTTTATGAACTTCATGTTTCTTTCACCCTCACCCTTCATTTTAACAGATCGTCAGTATTGTTGCCAGCATGAAACCATGGTCAGCAGAATTTGAGCAATGGTGGGGCAGAGGGGAAGAGGCCCCCTCAGCCCCATGCGAGTTGCAAGATTTGGGGCACCATGTGGGCATTAAGCCACTGTCTCCTCTCCCTGCAGGTGGCTCTCTGAATCGCCCCTTTGCTCCAGAAGCTGGGGCTGGGCTGAGATGTAGAACAACCAACAGAGAAATCCAGGTTAAGTGATGATCAGTGACATCAGGTGAGAAGTATATGAGAGGGAAGAATCTCCAAGGCTCCCAACATGAGTGGGGCACGGTTTTGTAGACTGTGCTTTCCTTCATTGTAAATTGCAATATGAATACTAGGTAGATGTTTACGAAACATCAAAGATAGATTGGAAATTGTTTGCAAAACCAATTTTCTTAATATGTGTGTTTATATTGGGTTATTGAGAAAGAATATTAAACTTTGGGAGAAAAAAATTCAGTGCAGAGAAAATAGGCATGACAAATTTTAATGACATTTTTCTTGATTACAGAGTCATTTATGATCATTGTAGAAAATTTTATAAAACAGAGAAAAGTATGTAGAAAAATACAGATCAACTCAAGTTTCACCATCCAGCAATAACCACTGCTCACATTTTATTTATATATCCTTTCTATGTTTGCATTATCCTAAATAATAAATGAAAGTCCATATGTGATGAGCATTTACTTTATACTAGAATTCCATGTACTTTAGATACGTTATCTTAGTTCATTCTCACTGAAATCTGTGAGCTGAGTATTGTTATTTTCCTCACTTATTATTTAGGAGACTGAAACTTGAATACAGATCACACAAGAAGCTAAGTTCTGAACAGTGATCTATGTGATGTGGAAATCAACTCTAAACCAGAACTACTCAAAGTGTGGTCCATGGACCAGTACTGATGTGTGAACTGTATGTTACTGATCCCTGCTGAGAGAAGTACAGAAAGTAAAGACAAACATTTAGAAACTTTTATAACAATTTCACATTTGCAACATCTGTGTGTGATTAAGGGCTCCCCTAGATGAAGAGGGTTTGGGGATGCCTGACAGCCACAGTGAGTAGCCCATGGTGTGAAATGCATACTAGTCATGCAGAAGGACATGCACTGGTCTGCAATCAATGAGCAATTTAAAACCTAATAAAAATGCTGGTCCTGCACCATGAATAGTTTGAGGAGCACTGCTCTGTTTTTAAATGTAGGTGTTATTATTCAGCTATAGTGAGGCAAATGGATCAGGAGAGCCATCGAAAAGATAGTTTGTTACTCACAGTTCCAAGAGGAGGGGGCATGACATGCCATGCAGGACCACCAGGGGAAGCACCAGGGTCAGTCAGAAAGCAGAATGTGTAGGGAGAAAATGTGGGCAAGAGCCTTTATTGTGGTTTCCATGGAAAGGAACAGGTGAGGCAGGATAAGCAGGCTTAGGATAGGCTGGTTTGCATAATTTCAGTGGGCTCTGGGGCATAGGGGCTGTCTCTAGGTATCTTGTACTGGCCTTAGGGTATTTAGGGCAAGGGGATAGTGGCCCAGACTGAGAGCCCCATAAAGAGGTGGTTGGGGTGTGGACCCTGGATTGTTTGGCTTGCACATGAAAGGTACAATTCCAGGCAAATCCTTTACCATCTCTAGGAACTGACTACCCTGGCCAGGGTCTCCCTGTCTCTCCAGAGTCAGCAAGGATCCAGATGTCAAAGCATTAGAACCAAAATACCTGCTTAATACAAACCACTACACTGCCTCCTAGGGTGATAACAATGAAATAAAGGTAGGAAAATCGGGTGCTAAGAAACAGAAAATGCAACAACATGAAACTCAGCTACAGAAACAGCTCTGCTACCCACACACATGCTTATTTCTGGTCAGCAACTTCCAGCAAGTCCTTGCTTCACACAGTCATCTGAAGGCAGGCCTAATGAGGGTTTGTGTGCAGAGCTGGAGGTGGGAGAGAAAAAGCCTGCCGTGGTCTTTTCCATCCCCACTGTGGGAGAGCCTGCCAGTTGTCTCCCACATCTCTCCTTCCCTTCTTCCATGATAGACTTCTTAGCTGAGCACATAGAAGGCCAGAGTAAAGATTTGTTCATGCTTCTCTTGCAGCTATGCGTGGCCACATGACAGTATTCAGGACAAAGGGGCAGAAGCAAAGTATCATGTGGCCAGTTTCAAGAACTTTCTTTTTGCCTTTGTCTCTTCCTCCATACTATTGTTTAGAACTTGGATGTGATGGGTCACAAGGAAAGGGCCTCACTGTAGGGATGAGAGAGGAAAGCTGGAAGGACCTGAGTCCCTAAGGACCTTGGGGACCCCATGGCCAAACCAGCCGTGGCTATGTGCTTGGAGACTCGCACATGAGAAAAAACAAAAAAACAAAAAACTTGGTTTTGGGCATTTTGTGTTTACTGTTGCTTGCAGCTAAACTTAATCCAAACTAATTCACTCATAAAACCACTGGCCTCTTGATCCTTCTGCAACTTTCCCAATCTGCTTTATCAAACCTGACTTGGGGAACTGGGAAAAAAAGACGTACAACCACAAATAATACATTTGAGGAGAAGTAGAAGAGGACTCCTAAAGGGACATTGTACAAGAAACCCACTTGGGGCCAAGGGGCACTCCCCTTTAACCAGTGTTTTGTGCTAAGATCCCAGCAGGTGGATATTCTGATGAACGCTACCATGGCTTTGGAGACTATCTCATCTGGAGTCTACTTTAGAAATGGTATTTCACCAAACCTGCTCACCAGGATGATGTGACTGTGGCAACTTCCTGTTGCCACTGGTCACCAGTGTTGTGCTGGAAATGCCTGATTGTTAAACAGGGCTGTCATTAAACATTAAAGTATATAAACTTACATTAATAAATTATATTAAAGGCAATGCATACTCGGAATGCATCACATCTTAATTTTATTTTCTACATTTTACCTATGTTCTTTTTTTAAAATTTTTATTTATTTATCATTATTATTATCATTATTTTGACTTCATTGGGTCTTCGTTGCTGCACGTGGGCTTTTCTCTAGTTGTGGCGAGTGGGGGCTCCTCGTCATTGCAGTGCATGAGCTTCTTATTGCGGTGGCTTCTCTTGTTGCGGAGCACGGGCTCTAGGCACGCCGGCTTCAGTAGTTGTGTCTTGCGGGCTGTAAAGCTCAGGCTCAGTAGTTGTGGTGCATGCACTTAGTTGCTCTGCAGCATGTGGGATCTTCCTGGACCAGGGATTGAACCTGTATCCCCTGCATTGGCAGGCAGATTCTTTTTTTTTTTTTTTTTTTTGCGGTATGTGGGCCTCTCACTGTTGTGGCCTCTCCCGTTGTGGAGCACAGGCTACGGACGCGCAGGCTCAACGGCCATGGCTCACGGGCCTAGCCGCTCTGCGGCATCTGGGATCCTCCCAGACTGGGGCACGAACCCATGTCCCTGCTTTGGCAGGCGGACTCTCAACCACTGAGCCACCAGGGAAGCCCGGCAGGCAGATTCTTAACCACTGCGCCACCAGGGAAGTCCCCTACCTATGTTCTTGAGATTATTTCATGTATGGTCTGTACATGGTAGAAATACTATATCAACTCTTCTCAACGTTGCCTTCAGTGAGGTGATGGTTGGGGCTTGAGATTGCCCATGGCTGGAACAGGTATTGAGTTAGTTTCTACCATAACGGATAACATGGGACCAGAAGAGAAATAGAGGTCCACACCCCTTGAGAATTTACAATCTCACTGAAATGTCGTGAAAAACTAAATAAAATTGGTATGTGCAGGAGAGTTAGCACTGAACTCAACTAGAAGACAGGAGAGCTGAATTCTGTTCTCAGTTCTGAAATTAGCAGTGGGGCTGTGGTCAAGTCTTTTTGTCTCTGGGTCCCAGGGTTTTCCATCTGTAAAATCCCCCAGGACTCCAAGCTGCAGAAGAGCAGAAACTGTACCTACGGATCCCCACTACATCCCAGCCCTCTGGCAGAGTTCCAGACACATGACAGGTGATGCAACAACACTTAAGTAAATGAGTGGCCAGGAGCTGTCTCTACCCACTCTTCCAGCTCTGAAAATATGGAGGTCCATGATCCAAACTGAGGTTAAAAGAAGAGACACAGAACTGAGTGCCAGGGATGGCCGGCTCAGGCCAGCTTCCTCAGATGCCTCAAGGGGTGGTGGCAGGTGAGGGGTCATGCTGGACTCTGAGCAAAGTTGGGTGAGCTGACTCAGAGAAAGCTGATTCCAGGATCGCAGTGATAATTTCGCTGAAGCACTGGTCAGAATAGAGACAGGACATACCTTTTTTTTGGACTGTAAGAAAGTATTTTTAATATGTGTATCTGACAAAGGACTGGTATCATGGATGCTTTTTTTTTTAATTGTATGATTCCTTTTTTTTTTTTTTTTTGGTTAAACCCTTTTTTATTGAAGTATAGTTGATTTACAAAGTTGTGCTAGTTTCAGATGTACAGCAAAGTGAGGACATTCTTTTAGGTTTATCTTTGCCATCTGGTACCTGACTTCATGCTTTGGTTCAAACTACCTTTAATACCGTCTGAAGGGTTAGAAAAATCCCAGCAAAACTGAACCATTTCCCCACTCTCTGCTAACACCTCCAATTCTCTGGGGAGCACATTCCCAAGTCCCTTCCAAGATCTCCTGCTGATAATCCCAGAAACATTTACAGCAATTGCCTGGATATATTTCCTTCCTTTCTTTGGCTAATATACAGTTTTACCACTTACAAAAGCTACAGATGGAATGCAGATGTGCCTGTTTACTTTTCCTTGTTATGGCTCGATTCTGATTTTGAAGGGTGAAAAGTTGCATTTCTGAGAACATTCAAATTTAGAGTAAATTTCAGAAAGGAAGGCAGGTTCTCTCAGCTATTGGAGGTGCAGCAACACAACAGCCTATTAGTCTGTTCCAATTAAGATATTCTACTTCCTTACACCCCCCAACCCACCCTGTCCCACCGATAGCTGTTCATAGCTTCTGCTTCAGAGACGATGAAAAAGTCAGGTTATTACCACTTTGCAGGTTGTTAACATTCTAAAATGTTAAAAATGTCAAAATTCTCTCTCTCTCGGAGAGAGGTCAAGGGTGATAGTTACCAGGTAAGAGTTCTGAATGAGAAAATTATTACTTATTATTGAGTTTTTAAAACAAGTTTGGATTGACTGAAAGGCCTAGGCTCTTTCATGTGGAAAGACAAAAATTGAGATTTATGATCATGGTCTCTCCAGTGATAAAGAGTGTTCAGGGAATGAAGATAAATTTGTTCCTTGAATCCTGACATCCCAGAACTAAGAAGATACCGTAAGAATCAAAGGCAATGGTAGCTTACAAATCCATTTAGAGCTGCCTGGAGTGCTGGAGGGGGCCTTGGCAACCTGATCCCCGAAGTTGCTGAGGCCCAGGGGAGGCCTAACTGAATTAAAAGTTCCTCTCTGCCAGGTGAAACATCTTGGGCAATTTAGCCTCTTTTGAGCCTCCGTTTCCTCCAGTGTAAAATGAAGAAGGTGGTACCCATGTGAAAGGATTGCCAAAAGGATTCTTCATTACCACCTAAGAAGTAGTTCTGGTGAAAAGTCTATATATCTGGGGGTGAGAGGTGGAGGGAGTTTAGTTAGATGTGTAAATGGTACATGCAATTTTGAGTTTCTCCGAGTTTCAGCTCTGGGTTGCGGTCCCCATTCCTGAAGTTGGACCCTGGAAGGGGAAGCACGCCCTTAGCCAGTGTCAGGGATGAGAAGGGGCCGCCCCATGACTGGGTGTGACCCGACTGAGCCCCTTCAGGGCTCCGCAGAGCTTCCTGTTCCTCTTTCCCTCATTAATACGCACTTCCCGGGGCCTGATGAAGAGCCTGAATAGCTAATAGACGCCATTAATTTGAGCTAAAATGTTAATGGGTAGTAGTGACTTTTCATTTGCTGCCACTCCCATAAGCTCCTGTATTTTAACCCACACATTCCATGACTTAGCTTAAAGAAATGATTACTGTGGGACCTTCCAGTTTCTTGGGCAAACCAAGGCAGGAAAAAGTCACGCTTAAACAGAGGGGTCAGAAGGAGAGGAGGGGTCAGGATGGCCAAGCCAAGCGTGGGCCCACACGGCAGGTTACCCAGCATCAGCCGACGTGACACCTTTGATCCAATCATTCTTCCTCTTTCCAGATCCCAGGAACAAACTCAGTTTTTGGAGACAGCTGCAAGGGGCGGTGAATGTACACAGATCACTGTAAGAGTAGCTGGCCCACACAGACTCAAGCCCAAGTGCTTAGGGACAGCATTCCACAATCAACTATCACAAGGGTTCCCTATTATTCTCCGAGTAAAATCCCATCTCAATGACTCTCAGTGCAAGGACAGCCTCCACGTTACAAAGCTAGTGCTACTTCCCAGCAGATGTACTTGAGGGATGTTGCTCTTTGGGTCTGGTTACAAGGATTTCTCTATAAGGGATGGAACTATTCACCAAGTTTCTACTCCTCCTGGCCACTTATAATGACTCCTCAAGTGAGTCCAAAGAAGGAAGCCTCTGAGGCTGGGATGATAACATGGGTCACCTAATAGGAAGTGGAAATAGACTCTATTGTAGCAGTGCTTATAGCGGTGACGTTTACCTGACCTGGGATAAATTTAGGATCATGGCAATCTCTCCGTGATGTTCCGCATAGTAAGAGTGTAGTTGGTAGAGAAGCAGAGAGCTGGGGAGAGAGAGGCCAGCCAGTTCCTTCTTGCTTTTGCGGGTGATCTTATTAATCAATTATAAGCTATTCAAGAGGCCACAGCTGTATTGTAGCTCACAGCCCCGAGCACAACTACAAATTTCCAGGTCTGCCTTCCTCGTGAACCATGAACCACTAGAGGGCAGGAAACATGGCCTGTCTCTTCTTATGCTATCTCTAGCCCCTAGCACAGAGCCTGGCACAGAGTAGGTGCTCAATAAATACTGCCAAGTGACGGAGTGAACGGATGAGTGATTGAAATGTTAAGCAGCGTAACAGCTGTATCCTGTTCTGTCCTCTCCCTATCCCACAATCCCAACCATTCATCTCAGAAAAACAAGGCAAAATGATAACAAATACAACTCCTACACACAGAGAGGCAGAAGAAGGCAAAGAGGCAGAGCACAGCCAGTGCTTTGGAGGGGAAATCAAAAAGGCCCTCTTACCAACCCAGGGTTCTTCTGAAGGGGCTTAGACACTGCCAGCTCCTCTCCACGCCCCTCTGGGACCTGGCTCTGTATGGGTGGCCCCGGGGGCACAGCCAATCTGCCTCTCCCACTCATTCACCAGGGCTTTACAGAGAGGACATTCCATATAGCTTCTCACTTTCATAACCAGCTTGTCATCTCTGGGAAGTTTCCGATTTCAGGATTGTTACAATTAGTGCAAGAAAAAGAAAATTTGGGTAATTATCTAATTCCAGTAAAACTTAATGGGGCCCTTCCCACCCCAGGCTAATGGTTGGTGCAAAATGTAATTTAAGTTAAGCTGTCTAAGGTTGGGGAAGCATAAAATATTCAGCACAGGGGGCATTACCCCTTGTGGGAGCCATATTTTCTAGCAGACCTTTAGATCAAGATAAGACTCCGGGGCGGGGATTATTGATTTTGCCAGGAGAGGGCAAGAGCTGTTGAGATGAAGCCCAGCTCAGAATTAGTACCGCGAGGGCCCAGGCAGGGCGGGCACTGAGTCTGCCATTGTGGGTAGAGCAGTCACTCCAGCAGGAGCCAGGGTTCTAGGCAAGGCTGCAAGAGCTCAGTCAACTCAGGGGACTCTCTGGACCCGGTCTCCTTGGGTCTATCAATGGAGACCAAGATGACCGCCTGAAGGCGGTGGTTTCTCGGCGGTCGAGCACCTCGCCCACAAATTGCAATCTGCATCTCTGCCGAAGTTGGCCTGTCCTGGATATTTCTTCTCCCCTCCCCTTCCTCCACCACCCCTCCTAATTCGTCAACTGCTGAAACCTCTGACTGGCTGAAGCGGCCTCCTCGTCGCGCGCGGGGGCTGTCCCCAGGTGTTAGTCTTTGTGTCGGGAAAACTTTGTGAGAAACCGAGGGCTCTGGACAAAGAGCGAGCGAGGGAGGGCGTTTGCCAGCCGGCGGGGTACGCCGGGCGGTGCGCGCTCTTCCCTGGGCTCAGCTCTGTACGCGGACGCACCCGGTGCCCCGAGCCCAGCCTCCTTAAGCGGGGAGTGGCAGGCTCCGGCCACATCCCAGTGCCCTCGGGAGCTGAAAGAAGCCGGGCGGGAGAAGCAAAGGCGGGAGGCTGGACACTGGAGTTGACTGGGGTGGGAGGAGGAGGGCAGAGGAGCTGAGCGAAGCTGTCAAACTGCGCGCGGAGGCCCGCGCGGGGCGGGGGAAGGGAGGGGAGGGGAGTAGAGAGGAGGGGCGGACGGGAGCTGAGAGGGAGCGAGTCGGCTCGCCGCGCCTCAGCAACCCTTGTCTGCCGCTGTCGTCGCCGCCGCCGCCGCCGCCGGCCCGGACTCGCCCGGAGCGCAGGGTGTCTGCCCCGCTGGGCGCCGCGCGCGGAGGCTCCCGCGCCTGCCGCTGCGCCCTCCAGCCCCAGCTCCTTGCGCCGGCCCGCGCGGGTCCCGGTGGGCGCGAACCCACCATGCAGCTGCAGTTCCGGAGCTGGATGCTGGCTGCGCTCACGCTGCTCGTGGTCTTCCTCATCTTTGCAGACATCTCGGAGATCGAAGAAGAAATCGGGTAAATAGCTGCGCCTGGGCCCGTGCCGAGCCCTGGCGGGATCTCTTACCACCCCGGTACTCCGCATCCTCCCTCACGCCCGCTTTGTGTGCGCCGCGCCCCCCTGTCGCTCCGCGGGAGAGCCGGGGGACGATTTGGGCCGGGGGTGGCTGTGCAGGGAGCCCGGGACTGTTTGGGGAGCGGAGGGTGGGGGCGCGGCTGCCGCTGGGAGTCCCCGGGCAGGGAGCACTGCCAGCCTCCAGCTGGTCCGCGTCGGGGAGCGGACTCGCCCACCCTGCCTCCTTTCCTCTGCATGTCCGCGCGCGTTGTCGCCGGGGTCGAGGGAGGGCGCCCGGGAGTGTCTGGGGCGGGCGGAGGGGCCGAGAGTGGAGGAGGCAGGAGTTTCTTTGTCTCCTGCTCGGCCGCTTTCTCGCTTGAGCAAAGTGGGCAGGGGGCGCGCGGGGATCTCTCTGCTGGGGGAGGGGATCCCCGGGCCGGGGCGGAGGGCGGGGGCTCTTCACGGGCTCCCGGGAAGGCGAGTGTCCCCAGTACCTACAGACACGCACACGCGCCTCCCGCCGGCCCGGGAGCCCAGCACAGGGGTGTGGGCTGACACCGCTAGAGGCGGAGCGCGTGGGGGTTAGCTGAGATCCCTTCCCCACCTTCACCTGGCTTTGGGCGCTCAGCTAATCCCGCGGCTCCCCTTATGCCCCCGGGTTCCTGTGCGCTCGCAGCGCCGCGATGGAGACCTTTCGGGAAAGTCTGTACCACCGCCCTCTCGTCTTCGGGGGCTGGGGAGAAGGGTGCCTAGCACGCGTTCTAGCCCTCGCTTTTCTCCCGATCGCTCCGGGGGCAGCGGGGGAACCGCGAGCCCCTGCCCTGCCGCCGGACTTCCAAGAGTGCGCGCTTGCGGCGCGGGGCGCACCTGCTGTGGGTCCTGGAGGCTGAGAGTCGCGCCCCGCCCCTGGGCCGGCCCCTCTCCGCTTCGGCGCTACAAACAGCCACCAACCCGCTGTAGGCAGGTGGGGGGAGTGTGCAGCCAGGGTTCTGAGGGGCCCTTTGGAGAGCCTCCTGGCCCTGGTCAGAGAGAAAGTGAGGTCGCAGAGTGGGCAGAAAGTCCCTTCCTCCGTGGGGCTAGTCCCGCACCGCGTGCGCCCCTCCTTTGTCCCATCTGTTATTTCATTCACTATCAGCGATAGTTGAGGGCTCGCTAAGCTGACAGATCCCTCAGAAGAGAAAGGCCAGTCCTGATCCAGGATGCCAAGGCCCTAAGGACTCAAACCTGGGGCAGGCGCCACTACCTGCTCTCTCCTTTTCTCCTTGCCCCTTCCCATCTTGGCCACCGCAGAATTCCTTCTGTGAACTCCAGTGCTCTTCAAGCACCAAACGTTTCTCTGCCTCTCCCTCCTCCTCATTCTCGGTTTCCCCAAGAGCTCAGAAAACTTTCACAAATAGTGTTCAGTTAATACACGACATGCTCCCACGCGGAGATAGAGAAACGCTACGTTCTGTAGCTGTTCGCCTCAAAAACGTGGATTGGAAAGGAAATCAGGCAAGACAAGGCTTGAGGTGATGGAGGACGCGGTGGGGAGGGTCTTCCTCTCGGCTCCCACACTCTTCTCCCAGATGTGGGCTCTGCCTGGCCCAGACCACTTGCTGACCTTGACGTGTGAGGGAAGAACCAGCAGCTGCCCATTGTTCTGCTATGAAAACGTAAGAGCTGCACCCATTCAGGCATCCCTTGCTTGTCCATTCACTGAACTTTTACCGAATTTCTTCTATAGGCCAGTGACTTTTAAGTTTTAAAATGCAATCAACAAATCACTTTGCACATAATGCTACACTTCCCTGCCAAATGTGTTGTAAAGCCCTTACTCCCCACGTTAGGTTGTTCTAACGGTATCCAGAAATAAGCTGCAAGGCCTGAGCTAAGAAGGGCATTTACATATATATTTAAATCCCAGGGCTCTTGTGCTATGGATGTGTTTCATTGTGTGTGTGTGGGGGGGGTCCTGCTTGGACCCACACTGGGGAAAATTGTCTAACAATTTTGTGTCATCTGGTGTGACATTATCCCCCCTTCTGTTGCCCCTGTCCGCAGGCTGACCCCTGACTTGACCAGTCCTGACCCAGGCCTGAGACCCCTCTCCTGCAGCCCCTCCTCCAGCCCCACCCCCAGTCTTCCCCACACACTGTTAACTCATCTGGGATTTGCCATAACTGGGGGAGGAAGGACATGAAACAGAGGACCGGAATCCCCGCAGCCCCCTATATCTGTTTTTCAAGCCAAGTTTCAAGCTCAGTCACTTATTTAATCCTTGGAAGCACCCCAGCTTTGAGCAGCCAGCGGGGGCTCAGTGCCCTAGCACAGTGGCCAGTGAGGCGGCGCCAGGAGCAGGACTCATCTTCCTCCCCCTATGCTTTGCCTTTCCGGGAGACCTGGGATCATCCTCGAGACCACGGTGCTATTGCATCAGCCCTGCCCACCCTTCCCCTACTTGATATTGACCTGTGCTAGGGAAGATTACAAATTACCTGCCAGTACCACTCCCTGGGAGAAGACAATTCTGTGAAAGGATGGCTGTTTCTGGAAGGCAATGGTGGCACCCTGTGATCTTTTAGGAAGGAAGGAAGGAAGGAAGGAAAGAAGGAAAAATCTCTTCTTGAAGTAAATTTTCCAAGGATTAACACATGAGAAGTAAAAGAGGAAAGACAATTTCATGTGTATCGTCTAGAGGAACAAAACTGAGATATATTTTTGCTAAACTCTTGATTCCTTTTATTATAAAATAAGGCTTTTGCTGTGGTGATCTCAGAAGTTCTGTCCTGCCCAAGGAATCATATAATGGGTTATGAAGGGCAGGGGTTTTCTTCCAGGGGCTATTTCCCTAGAGACACGTCTCTTCCTAAGCGATGATTTTCAAAGTTCTGTTTCTAAATTGCTTGCTTGGGGAAATGTCTCCCTAGGGCTGAATGAGAAAAAAAAAATGTAAAATGCTCTTCAAAGCATTCAAAGAGTGAATTCAAATTCTAAATCAGAGATTGGGTGGAGCTTTGGTAAAACAGCCCTCATCAACTCATGCAGCACCCCAAATTTAGAGTCAGTTGGACCAAGTCGTAGGCTAAAACTCTTTTTCTGATTATCCCCTGGGCTTTAGTCTTGAGTGTAACCTTCAAGAGAGAGTTATGGGCATGGCTGTCTTGCCCACCGTGATGCCTTCAGAACCTGACACACAGAAGGCATTCAGTAAACATCTACTGGATAAATATCTTTCTGGGGTCTGGCCCAGTGATGAGCATACACGGCATCCTTAGGGAAGGCTGACACTCACAAAGCCTTAGGGTGGGAAAGGAGTGCAGGGCTCCCCCTAAAAAACCTCCTCTCTTTTTACAATTAGGATAAATTTGACCCTGAGAAGTAGCATCTCTTATCCAAGATCACACCCTGGCTGGTTAGGGACAGGGCAAGCCTGCACAGGTCTCCTCACTTATAACCCAATGCCCTAGTCCCCAAATGAGGTCTCTAATCGTAAAATAGTTACAGAACTCTTGTTAAAGAGGATGTAGCTAGTAATAACAGAAATCATGGCAATGGTGAAGGTGAAGATGATGGTGGTCATTAACATTCATTTATTTATTGAGTGCTTGCTATGAACCAAGAGCTATTCCAAGTGCTTTATAGACGCTAACACATGTCATCCTCCTGGCAACCCAATGGTCACCTACTAGTGGCGCCAAAAGCTACTATTTGTTGAGCACAAATACTGCCAGACATCGTGCTTACTGCTTTAAAGCACTAGCTCACTCAGTCCTCACCAAACCTCTTGAAGCTAGGTAGGGTGGCTATCTTTACCTCATCAGTGAGGAAACTGAGGCTCAGAGAGGTTGTATAACTTGCTTGTGATAAAGCAAATGACCCTAATTCTAAGAGAAGCCAAAGCCCCTGTCTTGACTGCCGTGCTAGACTGCCCTGTCCTTCGAATTCTTTGCCCCCTGCAGTAACATTACATAATAGGTCTCAGAACTAGCCTTCCTAACTCATCCCCCCGCATCCTTTCAAAGGCCCAGTTTTCCTAAGAGCCTGGTCTGACTTAGTAGTTACCTGCTCCCCTGCCCTCAGCGGTTTAGAAGGAGGGAAGGTGAGTAATGAGGATTGGAGAAGGACTCGGGGCTCGTCTCCCCAAAGTGCCCCTCTGGTCCAGTCAAAGTTCAGTGTGATGCTATACCCTGGTTTGCCAGACAAGCTCACTGGCCATGGGCCTGAGCACCCCAGACTTATAGGTGGGGCCTTGGGCTGAAGCTTCTGAAGGAGAGAAAACTCCCATTCCATTGCAACCCTGATTCTGATGTCAGTTGAATGCGACTTCCTCACTTCTACACACCACAAGATTGGGTATCCAGGAACCTGGACTAGGTGATAGTTAAAGATGCTTAACAACTGGTCCCTCTCGGGCACTGACCTGCGAGAATGGACATCTGACTGGTCAGAACTGATGCCGTCCAGTACACCATGGTCAGGGTCCTGGTGCCCCCCAAACATCAGACACTGTCTGGGAAGGTAATAGACAAGGAAGGACTAGCTCTGACCCTCAGATCCGTGGTGCCCCCCAAACATCAGACACTGTCTGGGAAGGTAATAGACAAGGAAGGACTAGCTCTGACCCTCAGATCCGTGGGCTGGCAACTACTGCCATCAGCTGAGAATGAGGTGAGGTGCACCTTTCAGTGGATGAGTCCAGGTGGATGAGAAAGGAAATGACCTTGGGCAGTTGCAGTCCAGGGACTCTGTAAGAAACACACGTATTCGCACAAGACCGTGCAACATTTTTTTAAAGCCCATTCTTCGCCCCAGTCCTCATGTACTTCACTCAAGTATAAACATGATTGGAGGATAAAATAGGACAGAAAGAAAGTCTGGTGTTTAACTGACTTGCTCCAAGCCCTTGTTGCCAACTGTTCCTAGCATCAAATTTAAATTGCAAATAGATATCCATCTTAGAAACCAATTCACCACTCAGGGCCTCTTTCCCCTTGTAAAGCGGGGTTGCTTGATTTTAAAATTGCTTATGTTTTACAAATTGGGGATGTTGTAGATCGCAAATGATAAATACTTCTCAGAGATAGTGGAATTCCATAAAGGCTCCCATTGCTTTTAGCATGGCGTACAAGGTAATACCTAATCTGGCCCCAGCCTCTCTCTTCAGCCTTCCTGGCCTCCAGACATTCTGTATTGCTCACAGTTCCCTGGAATGTACCATGACTTCATGCCTCTGTGCCTTTGCACATGTTCTTACTGCTTTCTAGAACAACCTCCTTGCACACACTATTCTTAACCCCACACCCCACCCATCCTTACTTCCCCCCCCTCCTCCTTTAAGGCGAAGGCTAGTATCATCTCCTTTGCAAAGAATTCCAGGACCCCAGACCTTCCTTGGACAGTCTGGGGTAGCTGCCTCTCCTGTGTGTACACTTAGCATCCCATAGTGACAGTATCCTATGGAGATGGACTCAACAATTTTGTTTTATTTTTTCCCTTATCCCCAGCCCCTGGTGATAAGTATATGGTTTAGTAAATAGAGCCCATAAAGTATTTTTAGGATGAACAAACTTGGGCCTAGCACATGGCAAAAGTAAGCATTCAGCCTTTCTGACCCCAAAGGTCTACACGATTCTAATAACAATTAAACACCCTCCACTTGCTCAGAAAGCCCCTTGCTTTTCCCAACATGTGTATCCAACATGGAGGGCACAGCCCAGTTAAGGGCACAGTTTTCATTGTCTCAGAATGTTGTAGAACAGGCCAATGGGAATGAAAGCACCTTTCTAATTTGTAAAAGAGGAGGACCCAGTGATAAGTTTCCCACTGTCAGTTCAGATAAAAAGCAAAGATATAGAGCCCCACCTCCAAGCCTCTGTCCAGCTCATTTTCTCCAGAGAGCCCTTTCTAGCCCTGCCACTGCCAACAGTGCCAGCACCTCCCCCATCCTCCTTCTGCCTGGAGAGGAAATGCCTGCTCTGTCCATCTTTATCACCTTAATGGCTTCCACACTGGCGTTAAGAGCAGACTTAAGTTGGGGCCAACTGTTTCCTTCCGAGGGCTGGTCCCCAGAAAGGATGCTGAACAGAAAGGCTGTGTTGTGTGTTTGAAACATTGAGGGAGTAAGAAGTAAGAGGTCAGGTTGATGTGTGTCATCTCAAAGATTTTCTCTATTAAGCACTTTTAAGTGGTGTTATGATTTTCAAACACTGGTCAAACCAGGGAATCGTGATGGATTAGCCAAGACTCATAGCAGCTGCAAGGACCCTCAGTGGGTTTCAGGAGCCTCGCACCTCTCAGCTGCCTCAAGCGAAAACAAATTCAAGAGGCAGGTGGAAAGATACAGTGAAAGGAGTAAGGCAGGGGCAGGAACATGAATGCCACCAGCGGGGTGGTCAGGTGGCCGCCTCCTGCCAGGGAACAGGGACAGGTCCACCTCTCCAGGAGAAGCCCCAAGGTGAGACGCTTGGGTGCCATCTGCACGCAGGGAAACCGTCCCCTGTGAATGAGTGACTGCTGGTCTGGGGCTTGTCCTTAAGTGTTGGGGTTAGTCACTCTCCTGGGGGGCAGCTGGGCTGGATTTAAATTCTCCCCAGTCTCCTGCAGTTGGTCACTTGGCTAGGAAGCCGCCCAGTGTCCTGACAGGACATGTCTGTCACAGCATTTTCTTAGCTTCAGCTGTCGCAGACTTCGCAGTGGCAAAGGGAACTGCTCCAGGGGTGTCTGTATTCCACACGGCAGGGAGCAGCTCCTCCGGACACTTCTAGCACTTGGAATCCTGATTCGCTGCTCTTGGAAACCCAGCGTCCTGCCTTGCTGTGTGGGTGTGTGTTTGAGTTCTGAAATTGCTCTGTGAGAAGGAAGCTCCTGGCTCTGTCACAGAGTTTCCTCAGCACTTTGCTCTTATTGTTGGAGAAACACGGAGACGCTCAGCTCTGCTTCCTGGTCCCCTTTTAAGGCTCCGGGCTACAATTTCTCCTCCTTCTCTTAGTTGATGCCTGGAGGTTGAAATGACCCTGAGATCAGCATTTCCCAGTGCTGATGGGTGATGATCCAGAAGGAAAAAGGAAAAGAAAAAATAAAAATAAAAAACACAATGTAGCCATGACAATTATGTTAGTTTCAAGTATGCCAACTGTCATTTCCCAAGAACTATCCTTTGAGATGCTGTTCTTTTTTTTTTTTTTCTTTTGGGTATTGATGTCTTTTCTCTCCTGAAAGAGGGTGATGGTAGAGAGTAGTTGTGATCTTTTTCCTAAACTGAGTCCCCAACCCCAATTCTTTGGAAATGTTACCGATCACTGAAATCTGTAGTCTGGGGTCTCCGTTTACCTTGAAGAGTAAACAGAGGGCATCGCTTCTAGAAACAGGGGCTCATTCCTCATACATCTTTCCTCCGTGGAGGCTGACGCCAGCAGACGGTGACAACAGTCATGTTTTTTGGGGTGGGTCTGCTGTGTGCCATATGATAGCCTAAGCACTTTAGCTCTGTTCGCACCTGTAATCTCCCCAACTAATCCTATGAGGTCCATATTGTTATTATCTCCATTTTATAATGAGGAACCTGAGGCACAAAACAGTTAAGTAACTTGGCCAAGGTCACACAGCTAGTCAGTTGCAGAGCTGGGATGGGAACCCAGGTTCCAGGGAATCAGTAGAACTCTCCCAAACGGACGTACGAAATGACATCCAGTGGGGAAAATATGCATGCTCGTGCTTCCAAAGGGTGAAGCTTGGAAAGAGAGAGGTCTGTGGGAGAGAGAAACCCGGAAAGCAGCAACGCTGGAAGAGAGCTCAGGAGACAGGAAACTAGAGGTGAGGCCGTAATGGAATATGGCAGCCCAGAAGATCAACGAGATTTAGGGTCGCCAGATCCACAGCATCTTGTTTTGGAATGGTGCCCCCCACTCCACCTTCCCCCTTTCCCTCCCGTCCAGCCCCCTTTTCGTCCCCACCAGGTCTCATCAGAGTGGTTCTGGAGCACATTTGTTTGACCAACTCATTGGAGTAGACACACACACGTACACACACACTGATGGGAGAGAAAAACAGCACAGGCGATTAAGGCCTGGAGGAATTTGCTTCTGGGGAAAGAGAGAAGGGCTAGTGCAGTCCGCTTCCCGGAACCTGGCAAGGAGGGAAGAAAGTAGGCTGGGAGGGGACAGGCTTCTGCAGGGAGGTTGTACAGGCCCAGGGAGCCCGTTTCCTGGGAGCTGACATTGTGCCAGGAGCTGCACGAGCAGATGAGGAAGTAGGGGCCCAAAGAGGTGCCAAGACTTGCTAAGGACACACAGCCAGTAACAAGGAAATGAGGTGCCAGCCAAGTTTGCCCGACTCCATCACCCACGCTGTTCATAGTGACTCTGTGTCCCCGAATCACTGGGCCGCCTGCCCCTGTCCCCCCTGCCTCCCGTCTCCTGCCTTGGGCCATTTTCTGTACCACAAAGACAGTTTGCAAAGGGAAACTGGAAACATTAGGACTTCAGAAAGGACTCGTGGCATGTCAGGTGAGCCTCCCAAGCACTATGGCGACCACGCCCTTGGGTGCAACGTTTCAGCCAAGGCTGAGGAGGGGCACACACCCTTGAACTCTGTCCAGCGAGGTGTGGGCGCTTGCTGTTTGGTTTCCCATCTCCAATTTCAAGAACAAGAATATTGGCCATGCTCGGAGGAGCGCTACACAGGATTAATTCACACCTTCTTGCTTAGTAAATGCCATTAAATAATGCAGCGGGGAGGCTAAGATACCCGGAGAAAATGAGCTGGTAAATTGATCAGGCGACTTTCGTTTGCTCTTCTCCTGTAAGCAGCAAAGCCCCTCCTACTGCACCTCTGAGGTTCCTAAGTTTGGGATTTAGCTCTAAGCGGACTCTGCCTGATGTCCAAACTATACCCCAGTCCATAGGTTTAGTTCCCAGGAGAGGCAGATAGAAGGGCAAGAGAGAAACCCACAGTGGTGTACAGGTCCTGGACCGGGCAGAGAGCCTCTTAGACTGCAGCATGAGAGAAGCAGCTCCTCGACAAATAGCTCCAGAAGACGGGGACCATCTAGCATTGGGGGTGGAGCCAGCTAAGGCTCTGCAGCCCCTTCCCCAGAGGGTACTGCCGCCAAAGCTCTACCCTCCAGCGTCATTAGGATGACTCCCTTAGGGCTTCTTTGTAAATCTCTCCCAGCTGCCAGCCTGGGGCCTTCCTTTTCTCCGGTCAGTAAGGACTGTCAAGTCTTCTCTATGAGCCAGACTCACTGCTCATGCCTCTGGACACTAGGCCACACCTTTGGAGCCCCTGGGAGCTGCTATGGAAAGACTGAGGCTCTAATCGCTGATGAAACGCTTATTACCTGCGTGACCTCAGGCAGGTGGCTTCACCTCTCTGAGCCTCAGTTTCCTAATCTGTATAATGGAGTTACTAGTATCCAACTCACAGTGTTCTGAGGAGTAAATTATAAATCGTGGGAATGTAAAATGGTGCAGCTGCTGAGAAAAACAGCAGGGTGGTTCCTCAAAAAATTAAAAATAGAATTACCATCCGACCCAGCAATTCCTCTTCTGGGTATATACCCCAAAGAATCAAAAGCAGGGATTTGAACAGATATTTTTATACCCGTGTTTATAGCAGTATTATTTGCAATAGCCAAAAAATGTCCATCAATGGATGAATGGATAAGCAAAATGTGGTATGTATATACAATGGAATGTTACTCAGCCTTAAAAGGGAAAGAAATTCTGACACCTGCTACAACATGGATGAGCCTTGAGGACATTATACTAAGTGAAATAAACCAGACACAGAGAACAGATATTGTATGAGTCCACTTAGATGACTAGAATAGTCAAATTCATGGAGACAGGAAGTAGAGGGGTAGTTGCCAGGAGCTGCGGGAGGGGAGTTGCTGTTCAGTGGGCACACAGAGCTTCAGTGTTGTTTGCAGGATGAGAACTCTGGAGATTGGTTGCACAGCAATGTGAATGTACTTGACACTACTGAACCGTACAGCTGGAAATGGTGAAAATGGTAAATTTTACGTTAGGTGTATTTTACCACAACTAAACACACACATGCACACACACACACACACACGCACACACACACAAATGAAAGCAGCCAGAAGAGTGCCTGGCAGGTGCTCAAGATACATTGATTTATTTGAAGAGCATAGTTGTGGTATTAACAAAGCAACATCAATGTGAGTACTATTTAATTCAAAAAATGATATAGCACAAAAATCATGGTTGGGAGGCAGTAGAGGGAGAAAAAGAGAAAGGGACGTAGACTGGAATTAGAGATATACAAACCATTTCTTTGTTGTGAGCATATCTGGATACACTTGCTGGAGGGGGCCCAAATTCCCAACACCTGGGATTTAGGACCTTGGAAAGTGCAAACATACACTTTTCATGGACTCTCTGTAACTACTCGTTGGCCTGCCTTCCTGTCTAACTTCAGTGGAGGGGTCCATAAGGTCTCTGTCAAAGTCTAAACTGCATGGAAGTCAGGGAGTGGTGGGGGAGGGAAGCAGGGGGGAGAGAGGTGGGAGGCCAAGGGTGCAGATAGCCCAGACCACCCCTCTCCCAGATCTGGGTTCCTAGCTGCGCTTTTCTTACCATCTGCATCAGAGTAGCCATGGTTAGTGTTTTTGGCTCAAGGGAACAGAGAAGGGAGTTCCTGCTGGTCTGGAACCTGCTGAGATACAGCTGACTCTCCCCATTTAGGCTCATGCCAGGCAACTCCCAGAAGACAACTGGAGTGAGCAAGTGCTGTGGTTTCCAGGGTCAGGCAGTCCCAAAACTGGGGGCTGTTACAAACAGTGCCGGCCCCACCCCAGAGTTTCTGATTCAGCAGGTCTGGGGTGGAGCCTGAAAACTGGCATCACTAACAAGTTCCAGGTGACGCTGATATCTCTGGCCCTTTCGAGGACCACACTTGGAGAACCACTGGGCCTTGTCAATCAAAGTGCGGTCCTTGGACCAGCCACATGGGCTTCACCTGGAGTTTTGGTAGAAATGCAAAATCTCAGGCCTCACCCCAGATCCACACCTGATGAAATCTGCATCAGAACAAGACCCCAGGTAATTTGCATACACACTCCCTGCACTGGTGGGAATAATTGGTTTCATGACCTTCTGCAGAGCCCCAGCCCAAGGCAAAGACCTTGGCCCATCAAACCAGGGGAAACTTGTCTGAGGATCCCTGTTGCCCATCAGAGTTGGCCTTGACTCTCAAAAGGATGTCAGAAAAATCAGTCATGGTTATTATTACAGCTGGATGCCTGTGTGCACACCAGGGTTTTTCATACATTATTTCATTATAAAACCCTGGAAAAACCCATTTTATGGATGAGTAAACTGAGACTCAGGTAAAGTAACTGCTTGATAAACACAGAAAAAAGAACTGAATTTTATGAAGGTCTACCTGGCCGTTTCCAGGGTGCCGGGGTTTAGGCCTGTGGATTAACCTTCTTCTCTCCCTTTCACCCTCCCACAAATGAGGCCTGAGGCATTAAGTAAGGCAAGGAGAAATCTTTTTTTTTTTTTAATGCAGTTTATTTTCCATCTCATCCATGAGGCTTTTTTTTTTTAAATCTAGATTTCAGAGTTAACCCTTTCTTTGCAACTTTCTTGGCCAAGAAGTTCTTAAAACTTGTTTTTTGGGTTTATTTTAGCCATGCCGTGCAGCATATGGCATATTAGTTCTCCCACCAGAGATCGAACCCATGCCCCCTGCATTGGGAGCGCAGAGTCTTAACCACTGGACCACCAGGGAAGTCCCAAGGCAAGGAGAAATCTTAACCAAGATTGAATTGATTTATTAAATAAGCTTAAGGAGGCCGCAATGTCTGTACCAGAATAACTTTGACCCAGGGCTGGAGCATGTGATCGAAATTTCCAGAGAAGCTGGTCAGCCAAGTACTCCTTGACTGTGTCATTAAGTCCCCTCATGAGCTTGGCTTGGATGTGATCATTCACACAGCCAATGGCCCCACTTCACAGTTGGCATATGTGGTTATAGTTCCTTAGATTTCTTGGGGTTCCTGAGTGGTTTTGGTGGCCTGCCCAGCCAGCAATCTAATTCCAAACTCCATTCTCAGTTATAAAAAGCAGAGGAATTGATGGGGGAGGCCTCTAGGGGCTATCAAAGGCAAGTAGAGGGGAGCCTTTAAAAACCAATCTGCTACTTCAGATAAAGACAGCCTCTGGGCAGGCTGGAAACCAAGAATTTAATTGTATTTATTTTTGCCATTACTTTCTATTTAGGGCAAGGGATATTGGTATTCTATTTATGGTAGTGATATAAAGGTTCCTTTGATGATTAATTCATTTAAGTTTTTAAGTGAGTCGATTTAAAGAAAACTATTAAGTCAATAAAGTGGGATTAGCAAAACACGTAAAGGTAGACCCCCAAAATGACTGAAGTCGATGCTGTGATGTTGTGGTTGCCTTACTTCTCTCTGTGACCATTATCTGCCCCCTTGGCAGCAAAGCCGCGACAAGTCCTTGTAAAACTTCTATAGAGAGTAAGTGAGTTAATCTTCCAAAACAGTACCTAGTTACAGATACGATTTCTCATTGTATCTGGGAAATTGCCCAGTGCTCAGAAAAAGAATTCTCCAATGAAACAACCTTGTGGATGACTCAAAAGGCAAGGATGATTGAGCCCTGCCACCAACTCCCAGAAACACCACTAGGTGAGACTCCCGTCTTAGAGTCTCCCGGCGCCCTCTATATTTTCCTCCTCACGGTTCATACTTCTTGCATGGTGCCTTTCCTGCCTGGTAGATTGTAGCTTTAGGAGGGCTAGGACCATTTCACATCTGTGCTGCGTTGTACTTTCAGCCCCTTGCACAGTGCCTGGCAGAGGGTAAGTGCTGGTTTGGAGAATAAAGGAAGGAAAGGAGGGAGGGCAGGAAGGAGGGAGTTAGTTCCAGAGAGAAGCTCAGAACAGCTCCTGCCACCTACATTCTGCAATCATTTATATATTCCTTTTCATGGCCAAAGGAGAGAAAATATGATGGTTTATATCAGCTCCCACATGATTGTCTGATTTGAAATCCATTGAGTTCCGTCTTGGTTACAGATGAAATGCACTTTTCCTTTTCCCTGATTCCTTGGAGAAAAGACCAGCCCACTGTTAAAGGTTTCTTAACAGGGTAATTCATGGTGCTATATACAAGCTCCATGGCCTGGTACGCAGAAGCCAGAGGACCAGAGGGATGTGGATGTGGCCAGAATTGGGAATCAGGTATGCTGGCTCCTGGCAGGCTGAGATCATGCTGATAACAAAGAGATTAATAAAGGTCTGCAACCTCCTCCATCCTGTAGTATCAAGGAGGGTTTTTTTAATCAATGCCGGTCTGGCTGGCTTAATGGTACCTAATCTTACCTTTTGAAGCTGGAATATTTGAGAGTTGAGATCAATTGAGATAAAATAAAGCAAACTGTGTTGACTTTTGGGTTTGGGGTCTTCATCAGATTCCCATTGTGTAGTGTTGTTTTTATTTTCTGTCTTGGAAATAGGTGGAGATTAGCCACTGGAGAGGTTGTTCTGCCTGGACCAGGTGATGGTATATTTACTTCTGTTCTTCTTTTTTTCATCTTCCACAAGATGATTCTCCATGAGGGAAAGATCCATTTCTATCCTGTTCATCTCCATATACCCAGGGCAAGTCGCCCAGTAAATGCTCAATGACTATATCTCAAGTACAGCACTTTAGGGTAACCAGCACACCCTCTGCCAGGGGCCAAGTCTGCTGGAAAAGTCAGTCTGTTCCCAATTAGGTGCAGAAACAGCCGCCTTACAAGGCATCCCAGTGCCCCTGGAGAAAAGCCGCAGGAAGGCTTCCTGGTACCTGGTTTCCATGACTGTTACCACGAGTCTTGTGTGGTCATCACAAAGCTGTGTGAGTAAAATGCATCTGACTCGTCACACACAAGGGCTCACAAGCCCTGTGCGAGATGCTGGTGACAGGCAAAGATGAACCCAGCACAGAAAAAGTGCTTGAGGAGTTTGTGGTCTGATGGAGGAGAAACTCTTGAAAGTTTAGGCATTTCTCTGGCCAGAGGATCCATACATTTTAAAATATTTATTTATTTATTTTTGGCTGTGTTGGGTCTTCATTGCTGCACGTGGGCTTTCTCTAGCTGTGGCGAGAGGGGGCCGCTCTTGGCTGCAGTGAGTGGGCTTCTCATTGCGGTGGCTTCTCGTTGCGGAGCACAGGCTCTAGGCAGCACGGGCTTCAGTAGTGGCTTGCGGGCTCTGGAGCACAGGCTCAGCAGTTATGGCGCACGGGCCCAGCCACTCCACGGCATGTGGGATCCTCCCAGACCAGGGATCGAACCCGTGTCCCCTGCATTGGCAGGCGGACTCCCAACCACTGAGCCACCAGGGAAGGACCCCATACATTTTAAAGGATTCTCAAAGGATACCACAAAGCTGAAGAGGAGCTGCTATGAACAGTTGAGACCCTTGAAATGTTTTGAACAGGAATGTGTAGACTGTATGTTGCTGGAAGGGGAAGAAGCTAGGGAGACCACCCAGGTCATCTATAGGAGCAGCATGGAGGGTCTGGGCTGGGGGGCAGGGGCTATAAATGGAAAGGAAGAGAGAGCTAGGGAGTCTTGGTTACAGAGGAGAAATGACAATACTCTGGGATGGTCAGTGATGGCTGAGCCCACTGTGGGTATCGGAATCCAGAGGGAAAGCTGTGCCTTAAGGTCCAATGATGAGTTTGACTTTAAACATGATGATTTTAAGAGGATAGAGTTCATCTATGTAGGAATGAAGACATTTAAAAATCATTGAATCACCAATTATTGGAGTGTAGGTACAAAAGAGGCCAGCCAGCCCATTCCCCTGTATTTTCCAGGTACAGTGATGACACCCCAAGATGGGAAGGGACTTGCCCATGGTCACCTGGATGGTGGGCAACTGTAACCAATACGTAAGCGAATAATATTTAGGAGAGAGGTCAGAGCTGAGATGGAGATCAGAAGCCATTTGGAGGGAGACGGTTGAAGCCATGAGTGTAGCCATCTTTAACGTAGCAGAGACCCCAGGATTAAGCTTCAGTCTTTGCCCTCATTTAGAGAGTTGGAAGGAGGAACCAAGGGAGCAAAGGGCATGGAGAAGGACAAAGAAGTGAGGGGAGAACCGAGAGACCAAAGCTGTGACCAAGGGGGGCAAGCACCCCCAGCGGAAGGGCACATGGGATGAGGATGCTCCAGGGCCACTGGCTGGGGCATCAGCGGGCTCTGGGTGACAGTTGAGAGACCTCTTTCCTTGGTGTGGTGAGGTGATGCGAGATTTCAGAGAGGTCCCTGATAAAAGGGGGCCATGATTACAGTCTGGCCTTGCTAGAGGCTTGCGAGGCAAAGAGAAGCAGGTCAAGAGCAGGACCAGGCAGAAGGAGAATATTTTAAAAATTTAAAAAGTGTATTTGTAAAAATAAGGTAAAGAAGCAATGAGGGGAGAGAAGGAAAGAGGGAGAGGTTATATGAGAAAGTCACAATCTTGAGGAGAAAATGGGACCAATAAACAGAGGTGGGGATGAAGACTCAGAGACCATCTTATGGGGCGTGGAGGGCCCAGAAACAACATGAATTTTACATGAGGGAAGATTGGGATCCATTCACCCATCAGGCTCCTCTTGCTTTGGGACCATGGCTTGTGCAGACCCCTCTGCCTGATGCTCTTCCCACAGCCCTTTCGAGGCTGCCCTCCTTGTATTCTGGGGTTCTGACAAAATGCCACCCCCCCAGACAGCTCTTCCCTGCCTGCTCCCAAGTATACCCTCAGTCTCTAATCACTGCTTCTCCTCGTTTCTTCTTAGCATCACCCAGTGTATGGATGGGCGGTTATGATTCTGTTCCTTTGCTGCAGCGTTTCCTGTACGTGTATGTGTGTGAGTGTTTCTTGTCTCCAAATTTCAATTTTAAGAACCTTCAGACTGGAGACTGTCTCCATCCCCCACTGTGACCCCAGAGCCCAGCCCGGGGCCCATCATGCACGTTAATTAGAACAAAAAGAAGAGAAGGAAGAAGAATTCAGCCATGACCTACTCTCTCTTCTCAGAAAAGTTTAATAGGAACAACAATAAAAATAAAATTTAAAATAGCGTCTGCCAAGCTGTTTATACGTAATCATTATCTCTTTTACTCTTCATGGTTTACTTATTTTAAGAGGTGAGGAAGCTCCGTTTTACATATTCCGCTAGTGAGGGTGGAGTTAGGGATCTCACCAAAGCCCATGTTAATGGCAGTGTTGGATGAAAGAGGCATTTCCACCAAGAAAACAAGAGGCTAGATCCCTTTCTCCCATCCCCTCTGCCAGGGGATGGCTAGGCTCTGTGTATCCTCTCCCTGCTCCCGTCCACAGCATCACCTGGTTCTGAATGTGCCCATGCAAAGCATGTGCAGGTGTTCTACTATCCAGAAAAAAAAAGGGTTAAACTTCCTGTCCACCTGTCAGTCGGGAGGTAGAGAATTCTCTTTGCCTCTTGATTATTCTAAACCTCAAGGAGGGGCCGGGGTGTCCCCCTTCACCCTAGCCTTCTCCCCTGGCACTTTCTACAGGAATGTGATGGCAGGAGAAATGGAAAGAGGGTGAGGCTCTGAAGCAGCCCCCAGATGCAGAGCCCTTAGTGACAACTTGAGCCACTGTCCCCTGGGCACCATCCAGGGCCACCAGCCCAGACCTTGGAGGTAGGCAGGCCTGTGACTGTGATGCCGCTTCAGGGCCCAGCCCACCCCGGACGTCTGGAATGATGCTTAGGGCAAGAGGAAAATCAAAGGAGGGGGGGCTTCCTGTTAACCCATCTTCGTTCCTCTCCTTTGTGCTTCTTTAGAACAGGAACCAGGTTCCCAGCCTTCTGCACAGCCTGAACTTCCTGTCCGAAGCTGCTGGAAATATTCAAAGTGTTAAGGTCAAAGTCTCCTAGAATGAGGGGTGGGAATCAAGAGGTATGGAACAACCCCGGGTCACTTGTACACTCCGCTTGTCCTGACATGGCTTCACGCCTCCTCCTCTCAGCTGTGGCAGCTGGAGTTGCGGGCATGTCTGGAGTCAGGTGTAGAGTCCCAGGTACGATGCCCGTCTGGCCCTGCTCTCTGGCTTCTCTTCTGGGTTTGCTCCCGTTACAGCATGCCCCAGTTCTGACTGAGCTCAGACTTTCACCACCCCTCCACCCCAACCTCTTGCACCAAGTTCCTGATTTGGAGATAATCCGTCAGGCAGAGCCAGGTTCAAATCCTGCCCCAGCTCCCTCTTCCCTGTAAACCCTTGGATATGATGCTTAAGATCCCTAAACAAAATGGGGGTCATAAAAACGCCCACCTCTTAGGGCTGCGTTAGGGACAAAAGGAGAAAATCCACAGTGAGGGTTTGGTCCGTGTCTACCCCGTGGTAAGTGCCTAGTCAGTCAGTGTTAACTCTGGTGATGGTCGCTTCTCCACTATCCATCTGAGCAGATGCCTTCTCAAGTCCCCATTCAGACACCCGATTCTAGCATCAACCTGGACACAGCCTTGGGTGCCAGCATCCTCCCTATGCCCATCCGCATCCCACCCCCCACCTGCTACCAGCTGCAGTGATGTGTGTTGGCTGATGTCACTTTCCGTGCCCTGAAGCAACAGGGCTGGAGTTCATTTTTCTCCACCCTGAGCACTGTCTCGGGGCTTTTCTCAAAGGCAATCAGAAAGCAGCTCACAAGGGGGACCCAAAGGGCAGAACCACCCCCCCAATTCCTCCCCAGAGCCTTGGACTCCCACAGAGCATGCGCTGGGGAGTGGGGATGGAGACCACAGCTCACACCTAAGGCGTTAGGGCTGAGTATCCCTCCAGAGCCAGGGCTGGCTTTCCATTACTAGTCTATCAGTTAGTGATTCAATCAGCAAGTCCAAGAAAGCAGCCTCGCGCCACATCATAGGGAGAATGGAGCTCCCAAATTTTCTTTTCCAGAACTTTTTTCTTCTGAATATTGTGTGTGGGGTGGGGACGATGGTGCCTCTGGGTGTTCCTCTTCTGCTCTGGTTGATTTTATCAATAAGCATCTTGTCAGTTGTCATTGAAAGGGAGCAAGGAACTAGTACTCCCTGCCACTTCCTATACACCCTCAGTTCCCGTAGCCTTGCTGTACCTGGCATAAGCGGGGCTTCTGAGTCAGGGAAGGTCATGGAGAAGGTGACATGAGCTGAGTTTTGCTACCTGAGTAGGAGTGGGTCTAGGGATCTCAAACTCAAATGCCTTCAAGGTCTAGGCAGGTCACATAAATAAGTGAAACAGTACAGTGTAAGACAGTAAGGAGTGATGTGGACTGTGGGAAAATATAGTTTATACCCCGCCCCCAACGTGAGGCACAGCTGCTTCTCATCTCCACCAGTTACTATGGTTCAGGGTTCTGATTGTTCAAAAGAAGCCAAAACTTAAGATATTTTATAATGACTAATCCCTTGGGTTTTTACAATTGGCCTCTTAATCCTAAAAGATTTAACACTGTGAAAGCTCCCCAGGCCAGATATGACCTGGGGCTGGCAAGTCATAAACTCTGAATTAAGTAAATGGAAAACAGAATAAAGGGTTCTGGAGAGAGAGGATAATGTTCAAAGGCACAATCTTATGATCTGACTCACACGTTCCGGAAACTGCCCATTGCTTGGTGGAGTTAGCAGGTGGATGTGTGAGAAAGTGAAGATGAGGACAGACTCAGAGTCTTCTGTGCTATGCTAAGGAACCCGAACTTTATTTTGAAAGCAATGGGGCTCAGAGAGGGAACCCAGAAAAGCTTCAAGGAGGAAGCGCCATGCTGCACTTTGCATTTTGGAAATCCAGGTCCCACGTAGGAGCGTTTGGCAAAGGATGACTCTCTGCAGACAGGGGGGTAAGACAGAAACCATGGCGGGGAACCTGAGGGAAGGCATGAGGGCATGGTACCTGCTGTCCTCAGGTGGGAGAGTCTGAAGGCTGGGTGATCTTGGAGGGGAAACCTGGTGAGAGAGGATGGGGAGTGTCCACAGCACCCTGATTCTGCATGACTGGGTGGGTGCCATTCCCTGAGGGAAACCTGGGGGAGAGCAGGTTGGAGGTGTGAGTGCCGGTCAGGTCTGAGGTCTGTGTGGCGGTGACTAGTCTGTTCTGTGATTCTGGAACCTGGAAGTGCATCAGGACTTGTGGGCATGTAGATGAACAATGGGAGCCGGGGCTTCTCAAGGGCTAAGGGTGGGCTCTGAGCAACCCTGACATCTAGGGGAAGGGCCTAGGAGGAAGGTCTGGGAGGGAGCAGCAGAGAAGAGTTTCAAGGAAAACCTGGAGGAGTGTTGACACTTGATGAAGGAGGAGGGAATCTAGGACCTAAGGGACATTTCAGGGTCTCGTTCAGGAGAACTGATGTGTCGCCAACACACTCAGGGACCAGGCCACACCCTGTGGGTCCCACTGGGGCTCCATCCAGCACAGCCCCGTGACTGGTGGATGGACCACACCCAGGTCTTGGCAACATGACTGTCAGATGTGCCTCTCGTGCTAGTTAGCTGAGCACTTCTTTGCTGAAGAAAAGAAAATGCACTAATTTAATCTCGGGCAGATCTCCCCACTGGACGGCTGCAGAGCCATCCGACAGAGCAGCAGCAGCGGTGAGAATCACAGTTCTGCCACAGATAACACATTCCATTTTCTTCCATCCACCGCTCCTTATTTCTCCCTAATGGACCATGCTGTTGGAAGGCAGCTTCCCTGAGGACAGCTGATCCGAGGGGGCTCGGCAGAGTCCACACGCAGCAGTGGTTTCTTCTGACCCCGAAGGCAGCAGCCATCACCTTCAATAACAACACTGCAACTGACATTCACGTCTGCCCGGAGCTTCTTGCTTTAATCCCACCACAGGACCCCGCTTTGCAGAGAAGGGCCTCAAGACCTCGAGAGGCCAAGGGCTGCAAAGCTAGAGCACGTTGGGAACCAGAACTCCAGCACCCTTACTGACGGTCCCGCCGTGCTCCTTCCAGGTGACAGCGACGTTCCCTGAGTGGTGTTGGCTGTCGGGGGAGCCGCATTTATCCAGGTCCCGCAGAGTAGGGAAGGGGACAAGACATATCAAACACCCAGAAGAAAAGTGACTTGAAAGTCGTCCCCAACCCAGGTGCCCTCCAGGGGTTTTCTCAGGAAAAGACTGCAGCTGTGTTAATAGGGACACGGCCTCTCTGAATGCAGGTCTGTCAAGAAGTGAACAAAGGGGAGGGAAGAAAGGCCAGCTTAAGGCAGAGAGCTTTCAAGTCCCAGCGAGGCGGGTTCAAGAGCAGAGCACGGCACGTCGGACAGACGTTCTGCTTCTCTTTAAAGAGCACGGATTTATCCACACTGTGTGACATGAATGAAATGAGAAGTTTTCAGGGCTGCCAACCTCTTCGTTAAGGTTTTGCAGTGGTATATTTCTAATACAATAAAAAAGCGGAAAACGACAGGCAAGGCTAACAGTGTGTCTGCAGCAGGAGCCCGCAGCAACTCTCAATAGTGGACACTAAGTGACAGGCCAGTGGAAGTGCTATGGTTTGAATGTTTGTGTCCTCCACCCCGCAAATTCACGTGTTGGAATCCTAATGCCCAATGTGATGGTATTTGGAGATGGGGCCTTTGGGGGTGATTAGGTCATGAGGGTGGAGGCCTCATGAATGGGGTTAGCGCCCTTATAGAAGAGGCTTCAGAGGGACCCCTCACCCCTTCTGCCATGTGAGGATAAAAGACGTCTGTGACTTAGAAGAGGGCCCTCATCTGGCCATGCTGGCACCCTGACCTCAGACTTCCAGCCTCCAGAACTGTGAGCAATCAATTGGTGTTGTTTATAAGCCCCCCAGACTACAGTATTATCTTCTAGCTGCCCAAATGGACTAAAATAGGATTGAATGAATTTTCATATAAAACTCTTCCTAAGCATAGTTTTTAATGGCTAGATCACATTTTGTCCTTATTGGTGTGGTGCCAGTGGAGAATCTGACTTGATTTTTCCAATTAGCTCACCAAGTGTCTCACAACTACTTATTGAGTAACCTTTGCTTCCTCTTAAGTCTCTGGCATCTCTTTGACTGTGTATTAAATTCTTACATGCAGCAGGTGAAGGGCAGGGTGCAGGAGCCAGTGTTCTGCAGGCACACGTGCTTTGACTACATGCAAACTGAATCCCTGCTCTGACAGTTTATTTGCTGGGGGTGACCCTGGGCAAATCACTTAAACATTTTGAGCCTGCATGTCCTATTTCTAAAACCAAAATATGAAAATTAACATGCCACTGGTACAGTGCCTGGCACAGGGTGGAGCTCAAGCAAATGAAGTTATTAATACTTTTCACTGTTCTCTTGGAATCCACATCCCCTTCCTAAGGATGTGTTTTGTTAACATGTACGTCTGGGACTGGGATTGTCACCTGGAATAGTGAAGCCATCGCTCTTGGGGAGTAAATTTTGGTGGGGGGGGGGGCAGGAAGATGTTGACAAAAATATTCAACCATATTTTTTATCTGAAAATTTTATAAAACTAATACTTTGTAAGAAAAATATTTTCTATATTTTGATAGAAAGTAATGCTGGACAAAATCTTGTTGGGTGTGAATATAGAGAAAAATTGAGATTTTTTCATTGGGGGGCACCCTCTGTTAGGGGAACAGAAAGAATCAAGGAGGGATTTTATGTCGTTATTAATGGAACCTTAAAGTGTTGAGAGGAGTGTGATTTAAAATAATGGATTTTCAGAGCCAGAAGGAATCTTAAAGATGCCCTGAGGACTCTAACCCTTCTCTTCACTTGGGATCGTTTATCATGACTCTTCCCAGTAGCTTATTTCCTCCAGAGGGAGAAGGTTTGTCCAGGGCCACCCTGTGGCCAGAACCAGGAAGTCCCGACTTTACTTATCCAGGAAGGAGGACGTGCCACCAAAGGTTGACAGAGTTCAAATAAGATGGGGACAGACATGCCCATCACAAGGTGTTCATACAAGAGTGCTTTTGATAGAGTGTTGGGGACATGAACCAGAATGGAGTGGTAGGGGGAGAGGGTGGAGCAAGGAATCACAGACAGTGTAGAAGTTTGCAAAGTGCTGGCAAGAGACAGAGAAGTAGCTGAGGGGTGTATGAAAGAAAAGTTGGGTCGTTTATTGAAGATGGGAAAAGCAAACATATATATAAATGCTAGTGGGGATGAGCCAGCAACATGGCAGAGTCATAAGGCTCTGAGCCAGCCTGCTGGGTTCAAATCCTGACATCCCTTCTTAGTAGTTGTGTGGCCCCGGGCAGGATTTTCCCCTTCTCTGTGCCTCTGTTTCCTCTCAGGTAGAAGTGGATCATCATTTCTACATTCTTGGGCTACTGTCAGGCTTAAATGAAGTAATATAAAATTTGTAGGACAGAGTCTGACATATACAAGGTCCAAGATAAAGACCAGAATTATTACGCAGCTGAAATGAAGCTTTAACTATATGGGGAAGAGAGAAGAAGTAGTTGATGGAATAAGAATCGCCAAAGGCAGGAAGGGAATGCAATTCCGAACACAGGTGGAGGTACTGGGTTTGGATAAGAGGACAGCTGGCTTCTTGTAACAAAGGACGGGAGGAGGCAGATTCCTTCTATTTGTAAATATCCACTGACTTCTGATGATGTCCAGGCACTAGGGGTGCAGCCATCAACAAGGTAGACACAGCGCTCCCATCATGGAACTTACACTCCCGTGGCAGAGGCAGACCGTACACAAGATACATGATATGGTGATGAGAAGACAGAAGGGGATGGGAGTGGGAAGGGCCACAGTGGGGGGAGTAGGACAGCAGATGCTATGTTAAATGGGATGGTGAGGGAAGGCCACTCTGAGAAGGTCCGATATGAGCCAAGATTTGAAAAAGGGGGAAAGGGAGGAGTGAGCCATGGGGTATCTGTTGGAAAAATGTTCCAGGGAGAGGGAACAGCCAGTGCGAAGGCCCTGTATCTGGAGCACTCCTGGCAGGTGTGGGTAGGTGGGCAGTGGAGGTGGGAGTGAGGCTGGGGTTTCCCTTCTTCCTCCCCGAGACGTGCTTCCGGCGGGGGCTGAATCCTCTTCTCTACAGCGAAGGGATGGCTTCAGCTTTTTTGACTCATCTATTCATTCAGCAGTCCTCTTTGGAGCACACTGGATGTGCAGGAGATATGTGACCTCCATGGTAATGCAGAGATGATCAGGACCCTGTCCTAGGCTTGGCCCCAGTCTAGGGGCTGGTGGTGAAGCCACGCGCTAGGTGAAGCTGCAGTGGTAGCTGAGTGTAGGGAGAACCTTGCTGCAGGTGTGACCAGGACACCGAGGCAGGTCAAGGGACGCTAGTTCACTGTAAAGAAGGGTCTTCAGAAGGGGGGTGGGAGGGACTCAGAAAAGGCTCTATAGCCATGAACTACTTACTGGAGAAGTCTTCTCTACTGACAGCTTTCACCAGCTCCAGTCCAACCAACTGCATAGGTATGTATCGCCTCTGAGTTTTAACTGCGTTGGATTCTGGGGTTTTGAGTGGTCTGGATTTGGAATGCAGCATTCTCTTAGAAGTCTTTGTATTATAAAGTCTGTCTCCTTTATAAAATGAGTGTAGATTGGAGGAGGACCAGTACCACATGAGTTGGTCATCCCAGTTCATGTATCATTTCTGGCTGGTGCCTCGGTTTACTGCGAAAGTGTTTGGTCTGGATGATAAATTATATGGTCTCTCTCCTCGTTGTTGGTCATGATGAGAAAGAGAAAAGATCAGGAATAAGTGTTATGGGAAATGCTTGGCATCCAAGTGGCTTGTTTACTTTTCTGATGTGCAGATGACTAGGGGAAGAGACTGGGGAAATTGGCTGGAATCAAAGCCCTCCGTTCTCAAGAATATTTTCTGAGGTCGAGCAGAGGGAAGAGCCAAGAGTGAGCTGGTACCTTTTTGAACACAGATGGAAGTTGATTAACAAACAAAAGTTTGGGCTTCCCTGGTGGCGCAGTGGTTGAGAGTCCGCCTGCCGATGCAGGGGACACAGGTTCGTGCCCCGGTCCGGGAAGATCCCACATGCCGCGGAGCGGCTGGGCCCGTGAGCCATGGCCGCTGAGCCTGCGCGTCCGGAGCCTGTGCTCCGCAACGGGAGAGGCCACAGCAGTGAGAGGCCCGCGTACCGCAAAAAACAAACAAACAAACAAAACCAGTTTGCTGAAATTGCAGCCAGCAGATACATCAGACCAAGCTAATATTTAACGTTAAGGAAGAGGGGGATGGCAGAAGAAGGAGCTGAGCATTCAGTGAGGTGGGCATAAGAAGACAGAAGCCCATGAGCTTGCTGCTGTAACCCTCCTGTTAGCGCCTACAACACCCACATAAGCCAGAGGTCTCAGCTGTCATGGAAACACCATTGTCAAGGCTGAAACCTACACTGGTCTCTTTGGAGCTCTATGCCCGGCAGCGTTTCAGTGTCTGTGAAGTCCAAGAGCTCCAGTGCCATCACGAGACTTGCTGAATAGGAAAAGGCATCTCAAAGACTGTCGAGCACATCAGTGAAGGTGTGAGACCTGGCCTGAAGAGCTGGAAGCTGAGTGGGTGGACCTGGAGGAGGGTAACAAACTGGTGTCAGACACGGGTGGCACTGGGAATGAACCTAAATTTGGTGCGAACATCATACCAGAAGTGTCGTTTGCTGCCTGTAAAGCCGAAGCTGCTGAGAGGGGCCCCTGTACCGTCACACTGAGTCCTGGCTAGCAGTGCGGAAGTGACTGGCCAGTTCCAGCTTTCACTGTGATCCAGGGTAGTTCTCACGCTGCTAACGAGCCGACAATACAGGAGTTTGTGATCCTCACTGTTGGAGCTGTGACTTCAGGAAAGCCGTGCTCAGGGCAGCAGAAGCCTACCTCAACCAGAAGGATGTCATCAGAAATGTGTCAGAGATGCTTTGTGGAGGGGCAAAGGGGAGAAGGAATTAGCAAAGCACGACTCACAGGTCAAAGCCGGGCAGCTACCTGATATTATGTGGCTCTCCAGCCGAGATGATTATACAGTTTTAAAGGGTTGCAAAAAAATCTAAATAAGTATAACATTAATACCAAGTGCTTTATGATATGTCATGCACTGTTTTAACCTCTGCACTCATTAGCTCACTTAATCTTTATAAAAACTCCATGAAGTAGATACTATCACTCATGTTTTTAGATGAGGAAACAAATGGAAGCTTCTAGATCGGTTAGCAGTAGTCAGAGATCACACAGCTAATGATCAGTTCAGCTGGAATGCAGACACTGGGAGTCTTATCTCAGAGCTTGTGCTCTTAACTTGCTTCCCCGTATGACAAGTTCTCCAACACTCTTAGGGTGTATAGAGTATAAGTCCAAAAGGGAGATTCAGGCGACACAATCCGGTGAGTTCACCAGAGGGAAGGTAACAGTGTTTCAGAGAAGCAAGGGAAGGCTCTATAGAGGAATGAGGCCACCTTTCTACCATGATGACAGGAACACTAACTTTGAACCTCAGTTAACTAAAGTCTCATCCTCCCCAAAAAATTACATTCTTCTTATTAATAGACCTGTTACCCAAAATAATGTACTCAATCATCATTATTATATTTTTAATTTCATCAATAAGAACTTTGTCGAAATTTGTTTTCTCTTTTGTTGTTTAAGTGTCTTCATCTGCCTAAGATCTTCACTTATTCCTCTTGGCCCCACAAAGCCTAAAATATTTGCTGTCTGGCCCTTTAAGGAAAAGTTTGCCAACTTATATCCTAACGAATTCAAGGCCTTGGAGTTGCTGTGGAATGTGGTGGGAAAGGCTGGTGAATGGCACAGATGCAGCAGCATCTAACTCTTAGAGTTTGGAAAGTATGACCTTGAACTTTGGGTCTCCCGATGACCCCAGCCATTATATCACTCTGATGAGTTGGTGAATGAGTACAAGTCCTTCATCAAGGACTACCTAGTGGCATCCACTGAAGATGCCTTAGACCAGTATGACTGGAAAGCTTGGAAGTTCTCCACTAGTGGAGGTGGTGCCCAGGTGGTAGGGGATGGTTGCACAGTGACCAACCTGAAACGTATTCCCAAGCCTGTGGGCAAGGACTCTGTGCAACTGCCTTCTGCTCAGAGTGAATGAAAAAGACCCTGTGACAGAGTCTTTTCAGGAGTTCAAACTGGTCCAGTCCAAAGGACGGGGCACCATATTTCTCACTGTGCCAGGGAAACTGAAGATACTGTCATTGCCAGCCTTGTGACTGGATCTGCACCGGACCAACCAAGGCGGGTGCCCCCTTGCCCGTCTGAGCACTTGGCCAAGTACGACCAGCTCTTCAAATGGAGGAGGAAATGGACATCAAAGCTCACTTTGCCAGCAAAAAATTCAGGAAGTTCCTAGCCAAGTATGCTCTGGGCAGGAGAGCCCCTGAGCTCTTGAGCCCCAAGCACTTGTCAGCTGGTGGGACCTCTGCTCCTGTCCTAATCACAGGTGCTCAATGATCCAGACACAAACACTTTGGAAGGGACCTTCCTTCCCCCGTCTCTGTGATATTCTAGCTCCTGAGAATGGCCACATCCAAAGCCAGGCTTCCGACATGCTACTGCATGGATGAACCCTGAAATCCTTTATTAAGTCAAAGAAGCCAGGCATAAGAGGACAAATATTGTATGATTCCACTTACAAAAAATATCTAGAGTAGGCACATTCACAGAGATAGAAGAATAGAATAGAATAGAGTACTAGGGGGTTGGGGGAGGAGGGATTGGGGAATTATTGTTTAGTGGGTATAGAGTTTCTGTTGGGGGTGATGAAAAAATTCTAGAGATAAACGCTGGTGATGGCTCCACAGTATTGTGAATATACTGGATGCCACTGAATCATACACCTAAAAAGGGATAACATGGAAATTTTATGTTATGTATATTTCACCACAAAAAAGAAAAAGTCTTAAAAAAAAACACCCTTGAACCCTGTTGGAACCCCTTGCTCTGTTCATGTGAATGACTGCAAATCATCCTTTTGCTTCTTTTCTCCCTACCATGTGTTTGTGGGGCCACATACTTATAATGTGTCCTTGGAGGATCAACAGGCAGGAACCCCAGTGGTTTATATGCACAAGTTGAAAGCACACGTTCAGTATCTTCCCAAAACGGTAAAGGAAGAATCATCTGAAAATTCATGAATTGTGTTTTAGTTCAATCTTTTATTCTCAGGACTAATCAACTGTTTAAGTTGGGTCCGCACACTTAATTAAAGCTTTCAGCTCTTGAAAGTTCATTTACTGAGCCTGACTCTTCAGTGAGGAACCAAGGACGTGGGAGTTTCTAACACAGCTGTGAGACCCCAGCACACTGAAACATGACCTTACCTATAAAACAACTGCGCTTGGATGAAGAGGCTAAACAGAAATACAGTTTTCAGGTTTACTAATTGCTTTTCACTGAAAACAAATCCAATTATGCATGTTATTATTTTTTTTAAGATTTTTTTGATGTGGACCACTTTTAAAGTCTTTATTGAATTTGTTACAATATTGCTTCTGTTAGCTCCCTGACCAGGGATTGGACTCGCATCTGCTGCGTTGGAAAGCAAAGTCTTAACCACTGGACCGCCAGGGAAGTCCCTGTTATTATTTTTTTAAACAGGCTATTTTTATTTTTTGTCTTAGTTTACTGCTCGGAAAGAGTATTATGTTCATGGTGGAAAGGAGACTGACATCTTAAAATGTAGAGCTTTGGAGTAATCAGACTCCGATCCTCACTATGGCTGGGAATATTGGGTAGGGTCAAGTGGACAGGGATTATTACTAATATTATACCTTGTTTTATAGAGTTTTTTATAGTGTGCAAAGAGCTTTCCCATATATTTTCTCATTTGGATGACCTAAGCATCTTTGTTTCTATGATTCCAGAAGTTGATGAATTTTCTTTAGCAAATTTTTCTCACCTGACCATCTTCCTCTGTCACCCAACCAAGCAGGTATCAGCACTCCCCAATCACAAGGGATGAAAGCTTATTTTAATAACAATGGAGGCAAAACCTAATTAGAAAAAAAAAATCCCTTGCCAGTTCATGGGATTCATTTTGAGCCAAATTATCTGCAACCTGAGTTTCTTTGAATGACAGTCTGCCCCGTTCTCTGGGTATCTGAGAGGTGAAACTGTGTCTTGTACAGGTATAAGTAATATGTGTGAACACAGCATGCAAACTGCAGGGAAGACTTTGGAAGAAAAGTCCCACTTAGCACTGAAGTTAGATTTGATTCACTGAGCCCCAGCTGGACAAAGTACTATGCAAGGCTGGGAAGGTGAAAAAAACAGGGTCCCCCTGTTTTAATATAGGTTTTATTATTATTTAGGTATGGTCAGGCCAACAGATCAGGAGATGACCACCATTGAAAATGTAGTGTGTTATACTCCCACATTCCAAGAGGGGTGGCACACCACATCATGCAGGGCCACGTGGAGTAGCACCAGGTCACTTAGGAGGGAGGGGAGAGGGAACTGTGGACAAAAGCCTTTATTGTGGTTTCCGTAGGAAGGAAGGGTGAAGCAGGGTAAGCAGGCTTAAGATTGGCTAGTTTGGATAACTTCAGCAGACCCTGGGGCATAGGAGCTGTCCTACCTGTCTGGGACAACTGTAACCCCTCGTTAATTAAACCAGATAGATGCATAGATGTCTGGTACCTAGCTCCAGGTGATTATGGCAGGTGGATAGTGGCCCAGAGAATAAGATCCCACTAAGGGAGGTGGCAGGGGTATGGGCTCTAGATTAGTTGACTTGTATTTGAAAGGTGCACTCCCAGGCCAGTTGTTTACTATCTCTAGGAATTTGCTAACCCTGAGAGGAGCTGTCCCTCCACAGTCAGCAAGGTCCCAGATGTCAAAGCATCAGATAAAGAAAATAAAAGACATGGTTAATGCACACAATCCAGGATCTTCCCTTCTAGTGTGGCGAGCAGCTGAGGAAGACGAAACCAGAACCAAATCTCTAGACCTTGGTTTCTTCAACTATAAGAGGAGGAGTTTAGACTATGTCAATGACAAAATTTATTTAAAGTCTCCCATCTGTGATTCCATGAAATAATTAAATATGAAAAGGTGACAAATGCTGTAATAGAATGCTTTAGGGAGAGAAGGAAAAGGTGGCTGAGAATTGAAAACTAAGATGGTTTTGAGGGGAAGCACAGGTGTTGGGCTTGGGGTTTAGCACAGGAAGGTGATGGGACGGGTTGGCTGATGGAGGGGATTCATCTTCTCAGAGGCATTAGGTAGAAAACAAATGTCAAAGCAGAGGTTCTCAAATGGAGGCCATTTTGCCTCCCTGCCCCAGGGGACATTTGGCAATGTCTGGAGGCATTTTTAGTTGTCACAATTTGGGGGTGTGGGGAGGGCTGCTCCTGGCATAAAGTGGGTAGAGGCCAGGGATGCAGCTAGAACACCCTACAATGCACAGGTAGCTGCCCAACCCCCAACACCCACATTGAAATATCAATAGTGCCGAGGTGGGGAAACCCAGAGTTAGAGGAAGGATTGGTATGAAAAAGTGCATGGTTTGTGGTGCCCACGTCAGCAGGGCTGGATGCTCCCCAGGACCTGGCCTGGAGGCAGGAGAAGAGAAAGCAGGAGGAAGTTGTTGCTCAGCATTGAGTCCTCTCCAAACCCCTGGTTGCGTTAAACCAGATAGATGCACAGATGCAGTGCTCACCTCACCTGGAGTCCTCTCAGATTTCAAGAAAGGTGCTGAGCAGAGGTTGTTGAGGTTTGCTGTTTGTATAAGCAGAATTTTAAATTTTTATGAAGATTTTTTTAAAACTATATTTTCTCTTAGGATTTCTTCTTCCACTTCTGAATTTTAAAAGTCCTTCACATATATCCCTTATACCTCATCAAGATTTGATAAATATCCTCTTCCATTTTCTTACCAATTTTGTATGGGTTGCCTTCTTTAAATATTTAACTGTTTAATTCAGTCTTCCCCAGAGGTGCTATAAGTATGCTTGGTAATAAGTAAGATGATTTTAGGAATTCCACCGATAAATATTTTTGTGGTAATGGTTTTGTGTTCTTTTCAAATGAGTATATAATCATGATATCAAACCCATATTTTCACAAATGGTCTTGTGTAGGTTAAGAAGTTTTTAAAAGATGAGTCAATTTAAAAACTTAAGTAGACAGTAGTATGGGTGATAAACAAAATATGGCAAACTGCTGATAGGAATATGAGAATTACTAAAGTCTGAGAAACACTAGTTAAATCCACTTGAAATTTATAAGTCAGGGAACACTTACATGATTTCCTTCCAACTCACCTCCAGATTATTAATCAACTACTTCAAACCATTTATTGAATTTCTCGTTGATAATGATTTTTTAAAATCATACATCAATTCTCGTGTGCAGCATTTCTAGACAATCTTTTTTGTTCCAATAACCTTTCATTAGTATTGAGCTATGACCACACTTTTAATTACTTACTTGACTTAATATCTGGCCCAGCAAGTCTTCCCTCCCCCAAGGAGTGCTGATTTTGAGGACTGGGGTCAGGGTCAGGACATGTGAAAGGTCAGTGTCATGTGGACAGCAGCGGGCCCAGGAAAGCCCTTGGGCACTGACCTAAGTAGATTATGGCTACAGGCCAGAGATGGCCAGGTATTCCCAGAACCTTGGATTAGATGTGTGAGAAAGCCGCCATCCCAAGGGTAAATGAAGAGAGACAAAAAAGAGATATTACGCATCGATTTAAATGTGAAGAACCAATGATACTCTGTGTAATTAAGAATTAGACTGTGTGTAATGAAATTTGAGACCTGAAGGGAGACCTGAGATGAGGCACTGGGTGAGTCATAGCACACGTCCTGTTGCCTGGTCATCCAGCTATGAGGCAGAATATTTCCTGTTGCCAAATAATGTTGAAAGGACATTTCAATCTATCAGGAAAAGACACGCGCGCGCGCACACACACACACACACAATGTTATATCTACAAGTATGTGGATCCTAAAGAAAGCAGATAGAAAAATCCAGATTTAAAACCAGTGAGGAGCTAGGCATTAACTTCCCCCAAAGAGTTCTTATTAAGTCACAGGATTCTTTAAATATACAGCTTTTGCAGTGATTTTAATTATTTCTTTGGAGTGTGCCAACACCTTGGCTGAAAGGCTAGATGGAACTTTTAAAAAATGATAGATGTTAAAAAATGATAGATGATCTTATTTGCAAAGCAGAAATAGAGATACAGACGTAGTGAACAAACATATGGACACGGGGGGGGGGGAAAGGGGGGTGGGATGAATTGGGAGATTGGACTTGACATATATACACTATTGATACTATGTATAAAATAGATAACTAATGAGAACCTACTGTATAGCACAGGGAGCTCTACTCAGTGCTCTGTGGTGACCTAAATGAGAAGGAAATCCAAAAAAGAGGGGATATATGTATACATATATCTGATTCACTTTGCTGTACAGTAGAAACTAACACAACATTGTAAAGCAACTATACTCCAATAAAGTTAATTCAAAAATTAAAATAAAATCACAAAAAAATTATAGCTCTCCAAATAAAAAATGAGAAAAGTGTGAAGAAATATCTCCTCAAACCACATATCCTATAAATCAGTGGTGAAAAAATTATTTAACTTAATACAAATAATTAGTGTCACATACAACTTTTGAAAAAACACACACAGAGCACAAAGTGGGCTGGGTACCAGGGGCAGATAGATTCATCTCTCCCCTTGGCCCAGTGTGATTAGCAAAGCAGGGTGAAACTTCATGGCCCCCATCCAGAATGGAATCTGACAGAACTGAAGAGGTGGTGGGGCTGGAAAGGGCCTTAGAATGCTTTTACTCCAAAAACCTTTTCCTCCAGAGGAAGATGCAAAGGACCCCATTACTCACCCATCTCCTGCTCCCTGGTAAAGTGACACCACTTAATATTATATTTCCTGCCCCCAAAAAGCAAATCATTCTCACATTTGGTTGGAGGCACTGGTTGAGTCAGTCTTGCTGCCTCTGTTGGACTTCTGATGTCTCAAGTTTGGAGATCATGTGATGGACAACGTCTTACCACAGGTGAGTGATGGCCAGCGAAGACCACGGGCAAAGGATGAGTCTGGCTAAAGGAAATGCTGAGTCATGCTGCAGCAGGTGCGTAGTCAGGCTCAAGCGTGCTAGCCTATGGGCTTAACCAGAGGAGACAAAGGAGTTTGTCTCAAAGCTCAAATGAAATTCTCAAGTGGAAACCTTGGTGAGAATTGAAACAATGTCCAAGTGAGAGGCCCAGGGAGGATCTAGGAGGTCTACTTCCTTGAAAATGCCTGGGTTTGTGGCTGGGCCAGGAGGTTGCCCATTTCTGGAGAGGCCTAGGTGAGATTTCATTGTCCCTCTGTAGTCCTCCAAGGCGGGCTGTGAGATCTCCTGGCAACTGAAGAGGGCTTTGCAAAGAAGAGCTGGGTTTATAAATAATGCATTTCCTTTGTCTTGCAGGAATTCTGGAGGCAGAGGTACAATCAGATCAGCTGTGAACAGCTTACATAGCAAATCTAATAGGTTTGTAAATTAGATTTTGTGTTCATTTGTTTTTGCTGTAAGGCAGCTATTAATCTGCTTCTCCTCTTTACTGGATGGTGCCCTTCTTACTTAGCAAATAGCAAAGAGATCTGTTTCGTTTCACTTTGGCTTTGCATTTCCCTAATCACTTTTGGGGGGGCGGGGGGAGTTGTCGATAGGAGGAGCCCGTGAAATGGCCCAAGGTCTAGAGTCTGCAGAGATAGAAAATTCAGATGAGTAAGAGTCTCTTTCTGCAAAAGAGCCCACTCACTTGGAGGCACTTGAGCCACCAATGAGCTTATTCATAACTTGAATTTTTGCCGAATAATGGAGACTCTGAAAGGAATCAGGACTTTCGCCCAATTTCATTGTGGTAGATGGCTTGTCCAGGAGGTAAAGATAGAAAATAGAGCATTCAGGAACTTTGCTGAGACCTCTTAAAAATATTTAGGAAGTCAACTGAGAAATGTTAACCTTGATTACTGAAGGCACCCTCTAAATTCTAAGAGTGTTTCCTCGGATGACGGTCTTTGGCCAGAAGACAGCTTGATACAGGAGTGTGAGCAAACGCCTTGTAAGCCAACAAACTCAGGCTTGCCGCTGGCTATGGTTGGACGCTACCCAGTCCCCATCCAGAGGATATCTTCCTCTTCTATACCTTCTTTCTATAAATGGGGAAACTGAGGCTCAGAGAGATAAAGTGATTTGCCCATAGTCACACAGCTTATGAAATCTTTTCACTACACCCTCTGCTTCTGTTCATGAAAACAGCAAAAATTGCAAAGGGTCAGGTCTTTTGTTTCCTTTCATAGCTTTCCCTTTAAGCCTGCAGGCTGGAGGAATGCATCCACCTTACTCAAAACCCTCGAATTTTCTGTTCTCTGCAAAAGTTACATATTTTTGAATCCCAGACAAGTAATATCGGCCAGAGGAGTCAGGAATATTGGGAATGGAGGTATGTGGGGAGAGCGTGCACCCCCAAATAAATTCCTTTCTACCTACAAAAAGCAAAATAGAGCGTTGGGTTTAGACCTGTTAAAAGGATTTCATCTTTTCTAACTTGGCTGTTCCAAGATAAATGCAGAGGACATAGTTGTTTGGTTTGAATTCTTTAAAGCTCCAGAATTTGGCATCAGAAATCCACTTATCATTCTAACTGAGAGAATCTGCTGTCAGCACAGACAAAAGGAACTTGCGATGTGACCCACATGCATCTGTGTGCATCCAGCAGAGGCAGGCTGGCTCCTACACTGCCTTTTGAGATGTAATCGTAACCTAGTTTCATAGAAACCTACTAGCATAGATTTCGAACAGCTGAATTCAAGCGGGTCCTGTAACGCCTGAGTCAGGTGGAAAGATGGTATGCACGCAGAATTATGATTGGCCCCGGGCATTCAGAGCCAGCCAGCAACTTCATCCATCCAGGCACCCCCCCAAGGTCAAATTCAAATTCAAATTCAACAAACATTTATTTAGCAGCTGCTATGTTAGACCATTGGGGAATATAGAAATGAGTGAGGGAACTCCCCTGTTTACAATCTAGTGGGAGAGAGAAACAGAGCTAGGATAACTCTGGAACTACACAGACGTTTGAAGTGGCATCTTACAAACGAGGGATAATGAGCTAAAGCTACATCCCATTGCCCCAATATGAGTTTTTGTTTCCTCTTTATTAAGTTTGTAAACCATCTTATGATACTTGGTTGTTAATTCAACTGCTCTTCGGAGTTTCACAAAAGCGGCTTGAAGTATTACTATTACGACAGTGACGGCTAGGTTTCACTGGGAGGAGACATCGGGGGCTGAGGGTGGGAAGAAAGGTAGTTCATCACCCCCTTCCTGTCTCCCAGAATATATGTAGGTAATACCTGAGGGAGAGAGTTGGTGCATTCTAGAAGATAAATAGACTTCCTTCCCTTCTCAGGTAATAACTGCAATTTTGCTCCTCTGAAGAAGTTTACATTCAAGCTTGTGCAAAAACAAAACTGTTAGACGTGTCATTGGCTTGCTAACAGATCATGTCTCCCCTCTTCCTCTTTCTTTTTCCCCCTTCCAGAGCTGAAGTTGTAATAAATGGCTCCTCGTCCCCGGCTGTTGTTGACAGAAGTAATGAAGGCTTTAAGCGCAACATCCAACCAGCCTCGGCCAAGTGGAGACACAACCAAACGCTCTCTCTGAGGATCAGGTAGTGGTAATTACCTCTAGGACAAGAGACAGACTTGGCCTTCTTTGGCACAAGCTGGCAAATTGCCGCTCTCCATCATCTAAAGAAGTCAGGATAGAAATAAAATGTTTACCTCCCGCTGAGGCAGGTTGTATCTCTCACTGATCAATTGGAAATAAAAACCCCAGGCAAGCCCGGCAGCCCAGCACATGTGTGCGGCGACTCAGGCTGGGGAAGTGACAGGAGCAACTGGCTGAGGTCCTGGGTTTGGAGGGAGTGAGGCTCTTGGGTCAGCAGCAGTGAGAGCCTGGGGCAGGGGGATCACAGATGGCTTCTCCCAGAGGACCCCAAAGCAGCAGTCCTTGCCTGGCATCCATGCCTTTTCAGCGGCAATGGTCCCCCCATTTGTCTTTGGAGAGCTGTCTCCTCCCACAGCCCGTGTGGCTTGAGTAGGCAGCCACTCCCTGATGACATGAAGAAAAGCTACAACTGGGCATCAGGTGACCCAGGAGCCGATGAGACACCTAACCACAAAGGGAGAGGTCTGTTTTAGCCAGAGAGCAGCTCTTGTCCTGATCTTTGCAGAGTGACGTTTCCAGAGCAGTGCAGACATTGCTGGGTGGCGGGAATGGGGAACTGTAAGGAAGGGATTCCAATGTCAGCACTTTGGCCACTTGACTTTGACAGCTGTGATAGACGCAGCAAAGAGTGGTCAGTATAACCCAGCCATTCACTTGCAGACATTGTGCTGGGAGCCAGGGGCGCTGACATGAATCAGACATGCTGGCAGGAGGCATAAATGTAACAAAGATAGAGCAGGGCAGTGTGATGTACACATGAGGCGGTGTTGCCTCATATAAATAGGTGGAGATAGATCATACTGAGGAGAGTATTCCATTTTGTAAGGGGAATAAAAGGGCTGGCCAGGAAAGGCTTGCCAGGAGCAATGGGTTTTGAAGGATAATTAGGAGTTTGCCAGGCATGCCAAGCTGCTGCCTGAAGTCTGGTGTTTGTGCTGTGTTGCTGGAGCACCCATCAGGAGGAGGGAATGGGGGTGATGAGCTCAGTGCAGTAACCAGGACCAGACGGGAAAGCCTTGACTATCACAGCCCCACCTTCCCAGCCCATCATCATGGATAGGAAGCTGAGAACAGGGGGCTGGGGCATGGCGGTCAGCCTTGACCGTAGCCACCATACAGAGCAGGGAGCTTCCCCCTTCAGGTGGGCTCACCGTCAAAATGCCCCTACCCCCAGGTTCCTGAGGCTTGGATTTGGGGCCTGAGGAAGTGTGAGGAGTAGAGAGGTGTGAGATTGGAGCCCTAGCAGCTGAGAAAGCATCTGAAGGAGCTGACTCCTGTCACCACCATTCTGCCTCCCCTCATTCAGGGCCTCTTCTGAGGGCCCCTGGCTGGGCCCTCGGCCTTCATCTTACACCCCAACAGCTGCCAACCTGCGTTACTCACCCCTGGTCAGCAGCCCTGTGAAGCACGAGTCCTCGGACTGCTGTAACAAATTTCCACCAACTCAGTAGCTTCACACAAGAGAAATGGATTCCCCTATAGTTCTGGGGGTCAGAATTCTGAGCGCTCCCTCTGAAGGCTCCAAGGGAGAATCTGTCCTTGCCCCTTCCAGCTTCTGCTGGCTCCAGGCATTCCCTGCCGTGTAGCCATGTCACTCCAGTCTCCGCCTTGTCTTCACATGGCCTTTCGCTCTGTGTCTGTGTGTCCCCTCTCCTATCTCTGAGAAGGACACTTGTCATTGGATTTAGGGCCCATCAGGGTAATCAGGATGATCTCGAGATCCCTAATTTAAATACATTTGCAAAGATGCTGTTTCCAAATAAAGCACCTCACAGGTTCCAGGGTTAGGAGGTGAACATATATTTGGGAGGCCACTATTCACCCCACTACACCACCTGTGAGTGAAATCCTCCTGCCAGCACAAGCCCACCTCAATCTCCACTCACTCTTTCTCCCACCACTGGGTAGAGAAAAGGATATTTCCCCCTTTCGGAGAAGACCAGACTGTGGCCGCCATGGGGATCCTGCAAACACACAGCTACCTCGGCAGGAACAATGTGCCTTCACCCAGGGGGGAAAAGGATTTCCTTCATCTGCCTTCAATTAGTCACCAAAATTATTCATAATAAAGATTCTGTGAGTGATGTGGAATGATGTTTAATAATCAGTAGTAATTTCTCACAATTAGTTGGAAATTAATTCATCCACAGAGGAGTTTGTCTGTGGGCTTTCTGGGGGCTCTCTTTGCTTTTAAATACTCTGGGGGTAAGTAATTGCAAAGGTTTCAGCAATTTCCAGACCATATTAGTTTGTAAAGTTGTGTAACCCCGGGTAAAGCACTATAAATAAAAATGATGTTTTCTGTTGTATCTCTGTTTTCCATCAAGAGATACAAATTATGCATCAAGAGTGGTTTCCCCTGCATGAAAGCACGAGATCCAGATTATTGATAAGGCAAGACCAGTGGAACAGGAGCGTTGTGCCCTGTCAAGCATTCTAGGTGCCCCTTGGTGACGCCAGAGGCCCCCAAACCTGGACCCACCTTAGAGTCCCCTTCGGAGCCTTTGAAAGCGTGCTGAGACCCGGGCCACACTCAGAATCGGGATTTCTCAGGCGTCAGCCTGGAGCCTCTGAATTCTTTATAGTTCCCCAAATAATTGAATGTGCATCCTGCTGAGATACACCACAGGTTGTGACCATCTCAGATCACACAGGCTCTCAGGGATCAGTGTTACCATCTGTGCAATGGGGCAGCCACCTTGCAAATCCTCACATTTGCAAAGCGTGTGAAGGTCCTGTTCCTCTGGGGCTTGACGGAAAAGAACAGCATCATTGTGTCTGTTCTAGATGGGGGCTCGCTAGCTGCAGGAAATGAAATTAATTCCAGGTGATCTGGGTACCATATTTCCTTCTCTGAATGACTTGAATCATTTCTAAAAATCTTTGGGGCAGTTTACACACTTTTTAAAGTGAAACCTCCAGTTAGGATCCTCACCTTCCTGGGGGCAGGAATAAAACTCCCCTGGTGATTCTGAGAGGATTCCTATCCCTTTTCTGACCACATCCCATCCCATCTATGTGCTTTGCTAGATGATTCTGGAGCTTTCCTCATAAATCAAAGTCACGCTGAAGCCTAGAGCGCTGTCTTTTGATCACCTTAGTTCTGAAACAACACAAAGCAACGCTGCTCTGTGGGACCAGAGAGGTATCAATATTTACAAACTCCAAACAAGCCAGCAGTGAGGAGGGCCAGGGAGCACACAGCACAGAAAGGACCAGTGCACGGACGGCAGACCATGTTCGCAGTCCTGCAAACGGGGAGTGGTCGACACACCTCACAGTGTCCACACACCCACTCGCCCCCTGGGAGGCCCCTGTGCACAGAGAAGGCTTCCAGGGAAGAAAATAGGCCACTGAGGAATGAGGGACACCTGTCTTTCCGGTTTCCAGATCCTAATTCAGGACTGCCTGTCAGATGGTGGCCCTGAATCCCACTCAGAGAGGGGAGCATGAGATAGGATGACCATGGTCTGGGTTTGCCCAAGACTCAGGTACAGTTTGTCCCTGGGGTACAAGGCTTTCAGTCTAAAACCATGCTTTCCTAGGCAAACCAGGATGGCAGGTCACCCTTCCTTCCAGGGCCCTTCATGATGAGCTCACATTCAGTCCTGATGAAGTCATTTCCCAGGGCAGGTATCCTATCTCCTAGAAGTAGGACCAGATCGGCCTCTGGGCCGTGTTGCCAGTCTCTGCCCAGAACTAGAGATTGGAGATTCTCCAGTCAAACACATAGACGGGATGAGATGTGGTCAGAAAAAGGATAGAAATCCTCTCAGAATTACCAGGGAAGTTTTATTCCTGCCCCTAGGAAGGTGAGGATCCTAACTGGAGATTTTACTTTAAAAACTGTGTAACCAGAGATTCTCAGAGGGCATCTGACCTCTAGCTGCCCCTGTGTGCTGGACTGCATCAGCCCTGCAGGGTGACCAAGGGGAGGAAAAGCCGGGTTGGCAAAGGGCAGGTAGCAATAGGAGACTTTTTCCTCATGTGTGTTTGATTTTCGTAGGAAGCAAATCTTAAAGTTCTTGGATGCTGAAAAGGACATTTCTGTCCTCAAGGGGACCCTGAAACCCGGAGATATTATTCATTACATCTTCGACCGAGACAGCACAATGAACGTGTCCCAGAACCTCTATGAGCTCCTCCCCAGAACCTCTCCACTGAAGAACAAGCACTTCGGGACTTGTGCCATCGTGGGCAACTCTGGGGTCTTGCTGAACAGCGGCTGCGGGCAGGAGATTGACACACACAGCTTTGTCATCAGGTAACCGCAGTAGGTTCCCTGGACACAAAGTGACAGGCATATTTAAGTTGAGCTTTGCCAGTTGTCCCAAAAGGTTGAAACAAGATTAGTTGGGTGAGTCCCCTTTCTCAACCTTGACTGTCCATTAGAATTGCTCAGTAGCCTTGGAAAGTTCCAATGTCCAGACTGCACCCCAGACCAATTAAGTCCGTCTGAAGGGTGGGGGCATGTAGCCCAGGGAGCCTGAGGGCTTCAGGTGTACAACCAAGATTTTTTTTAAAAAACATCTTTATTGGAGTATAATTGCTTTACAATGGTGTGTTAGTTTCTGCTTTAAAACAAAGTGAATCAGTTATACATATACATATATCCCCATATCTCCTCCCTCTTGCATCTCCCTCCCACCCTCCCTGTCCCACCCCTCTAGGTGGTCACAAAGCACCGAGCTGATCTCCCTGTGCTATGTGGCTGCTTCCCACTAGCTATCTATTTTACATTTGGTAGTGTATCTATGTCCATGCCACTCTCACTTCATCCCAGCTTACACTTCCCCCTCCCTGTGTCCTCAAGTCCATTCTCTATGTCTGCGTCTTTATTCCTGTCCTGCCCCCAGATTCTTCAGAACCATTTTTTTTTTCTTTACATTCCATATATATGTGTTAGCATATGGTATTTGTTTTTCTCTTTCTGACATACTTCACTCTGTATGACAGTCTCTAAGTCCATCCACCTCACTACAAATAGCTCAATTTCCTTTCTTTTTATGGCTGAGTAATATTCCATTGTATATATGTGCCACATCTTCTTTATCCATTCCTCTGTCGATGGACACTTGGGCTGCTTCCATGTACTGGCTATTGTAAATAGAGCTGCAATGAACATTGTGGTACACGACTCTTTTTGAATTATGGTTTTCTCAGGGTATATGCCCAGTAGTGGGATTGCTGGGTCATATGGTAGTTCTATTTTTAGTTTTTTAAGAACCCTCCATACTGGTTGTATCAGTTTACATTCCCACCAACAGTGCAAGAGTGTTCCCTTTTCTCCACACCCTCTCCAGCATTTATTGTTTGTAGACTTTTTGATGATGGCCATTCTGACTGGTGTGAGGTGATACCTCATTGTAGTTTTGATTTGCATTTCTCTAATGATTAGTTATGTTGAGCATTCTTTCATGTGTTTGTTGGCAATCTGTGTATCTTCTTTGGAGAAATGTCTATTTAGTTCTTCTGCCCATTTTTGGATTAGATTGTTTGTTTTTTTTCAGTATTGAGCTGCATGAGCTGCTTGTATATTTTGGAGATAAATCCTTTGTCAGTTGCTTCGTTTGCAAATATTTTCTCCCATTCTGAGGGTTGTCTTTTCATCTTGTTTATGGTTTCCTTTGCTGTGCAAAAGCTTTTAAGTTTCATTAGGTCCCATTTGTTTATTTTTGTTTTTATTTCCATTTCTCTAGGACGTGGGTCAAAAAGGATCTTGTACAGCCAAGATTGAGAACCGTTGGTCTAGAACAGAGGCAGGCAGACTATGGCCCATAACCTGTTTTTATCAATAAAGTTTTACTGAAACACAGCCATGCCCATTCATTCTCATATCCTCAGTGGCTGCTTTCTCACTGCGATGTAGAGTTGAGTTAGTTGTACAGAGTTGAAGAATTTGCCACAGAGCGAGCATTTAGCCCACAAGCCTAAAATATTTATCTGGCCCTTTGCAGAAAAAGTTTGCTGACCACTGGATAGAGCCCAGCCCAAAAGGTTGGTTAAAAAAGTCTCCTGGACTGGCCAGTTGTTGGCCCAAGTTTGGAAAACTCTTTTAAGGTGTACTCTACTAGTTCCTTTATTCTCCTGTAGACAAAATCTGGGAAGTGAAGGGGCGACAGAGAAACTTGTATTTGTACTTGACCATCATTCTCTCCAAAGAGAGAATGAGCTCTCATTCTCATTTCTCATTTTCCAGTCGCCTGGGGACACATTTGGACACAGTTACTCACGGCCCTGATACCTGACCCCCAACCCAACTCAAAAACAAGGCCTTGCTGTCCCCTGGTCAAAAGTAGGGCACACAGAGCCTCGAGTTTCATCCCAAACAGCACCCCAGCACTGGCAGAACCGCATCTCACGTTTCTATCGGGACTCTCTTGATGCAAAGAGAGCCTTGTCCCGGGCTTTGGGAAGCGGCCTTATCACAGAGCTCCCTGGACCTCAGGACATGGGATTAGGTGGCGTGCTGACTCCTGCATCCACTGTGATGCACAAGCTGTGGCAGCCCAGCAGCCACGCTTGTCTTAGTTTGTTGTCCTTTCCCAGGTTCTGTCTGTGCCTGGCGTACCCAGTGGTTCAGTCCTGTTTCTCAAAGCTCTCCAGTCGAAAAATTGGGGATGGAGGGGAGAAGGGAGAGGAGAAGGGAAGTGGCAGGTTTGTCTGATTGGAAGCCGGAGAAGGGGTGAGGGTAGTTGCGGAGGGCGTTAAAGGTATGGTCAGAGGGCAAAAGCTGACCCTGGCAGGGTCTGATCACCTCCTGGGGAGCCTGGCAGCGTTGAAGGCGGCCTTCCTGACCTGGTTTCCATATTGAGTTTTCAGTGCTCCACCCAGCCCGGCCCCAGGATTTCCAGAGGCCACAGCAGGTTCTAACCCACAGTTTTTTTGTTTTGCTTTGTTTTGTTTTTCTGACACTTGCACAGCAAGGTGAGTGGTATGATGTCTGGAGTCCAGTCTTGGCTCTGCTGCCCATTTGTCACGTGACTTGGAGTGTGTCACTCCCCTTTCTGGGCCTCAGTTTCATCGTCTGTAACCTGGGCGGTTCGGCTGGCGGTCTCTGAAGTCCTTCCGTTAGGCTCTAGCCCAGTGTCTCCAAACACAACCAGCATATGAAGCATCTGAGCTTATCAAGATGCAGAGTCATCAGGTCCGGGGTGGGGCCCGAGACTCTGCATTTCAAATACCCTTGTGCCGATGACTGGACCGCACTTTGAGAGGCACGGCCACAGCATGCTCTGCCTCTCCCAGGACTCACGTCCGCAACGGTCCACACGCACTTGGAAAAGAGGGACCTGAAACACCACGGCGGGAGCCACTTAGAACAATGTGTGGCTGTACTTTGACCTTTACTCTATGGTTCTCACAGATCTGCCTGTCTATGGGGCCGACTTGTGTGGTCTTTCAGGACAAAAGTCACACGGCGCCACTGTGTACAGACCCCCACTGGCTGCCAGGTGGCAGCATCCCTGACACACAGACCCTTTGCTATCTCACCTTGCTTGCCTCTCTCACCCCATCTCCTCCACACAATACGCCCCCATCAGAGCGAATCACCTGCCTTCCCCTAAATACCCACACTGCTTCATACCCCTAGGCCCCCGTGATACATTTATTGGGCCTGAAATGCCATAGCATGATGTTTCCTAAACTGCCTGGTTATAAGACTACATATCAATTCCTCAGCTCACCTGCTGAATCTGGACCTCCAGGTGAGGGACCTAGGGATTCTGGGGTTTTTTTTGTTTGTTTTTTGTTTTTTGCGGTACGCGGACCTCTCACTGTTGTGGCCTCTCCCGTTGTGGAGCACAGGCTCCGGACGTGCAGGCTCAGCGGCCATGGCTCACGGGCCCAGCCGCTCCGCAGCATGTGGGATTTTCCCGGACCGGGGCACGAACCCGTGTCCCCTGCATCGGCAGGCAGACTCTCAACCACTGCGCCACCAGGGAAGCCCGGGATTCTGTATTTTTAACCACTGCCTGAGATGATTCTTCTGCTCTTGCAAGCTGGAGAAACACTCTCCTGAGGTGCCTTATCCACAGATGGGCTTCTGCTCTGCCATCCTTCCAGACTTCCTGTGATGGTCACCACCTCAGGAAGCCCACCCGATGCTCCTCCCCGTGAGGATGATGGTAACAGTTAACATGTACTGAGCTCTCACTGTGGTCCAGCAGCGTTCTAAGGACTGGGTGTCTAGGGACTGCCTTAATCCCTGGAGGGGATGCTGTTGTGATGTCCATCATAGGTAAAAAAAACTGTTGTGGCTGTTCCTTAGCCAGGAGGAAGCTCTCAGAAAGCACAGAGAGGTTGATCAGGTTACCTAGAATAACATAGGTAGAAAATATCAGAGCTGAATTTTGAACCCAGGAGTGTGTCTTCAGAGCCCTCACTCTGTCACCTAATGTGACCAGGTCACACCTGCCTATAGCATGGTCATCTTGTGGGCTGAGGACTGACTTACAGGCAGGCATTGTACAACCCCGGGGCCCAGCAAGGTTCTATGTATGTGCTAAGGGCCCAGTCAATATGTGTGTCAGGAGAAGAAAGAACAGGGATGACAGGAGGGCCTGGTGAATTCAGGAAGATGCCCTAGGTCTTTGTTTGGGGATGAGAAGGATGCGAGGAGAGATAAAGGATGGATAAAGTTAAGTATAAGCAGCAGTGCCTCAGCTTCCCCAAAAGGACCATCGCTGCCTTTTTCTCCGGCAGGTGCAACCTGGCCCCGGTGCAGGAGTACGCCCAGGATGTGGGGCTCAAGACAGACCTGGTGACCATGAACCCCTCTGTCATCCAGCGGGCCTTCGAGGACTTGGTCAATGCCACGTGGCGGGAGAAGCTGCTGCAGCGGCTGCACAGCCTCAACGGCAGCATCCTGTGGATCCCCGCCTTCATGGCCAGGGGCGGCAAGGAGCGGGTCGAGTGGGTCAACGAGCTCATCCTGAAGCACCGCGTCAACGTGCGTACTGCATACCCCTCTCTGCGCCTGCTGCACGCCGTCCGCGGGTGAGCAGCCACGGGGTGCGGGGGGTGCTTGAGAGGCAGTTTTCCTTTCCCAGGTGCATTTGCAGCCCAGCTCCACCACTCACTCGTTGTCTGACCTCTGCAAGTCACCTGGCCTTTCTGAGCCTCCCTTCCTGGAGAAGTAGGCTGGCAAATGTGTGGCATGTGGCGTGCCAGTTCTGAGCAATCTCTTGCCCCCACCCAGAGAGCGGTGTGGAGAATGATTCTTGGACAGCCACTGGGTGGAGGAGAAACCACAGGGGGGCAAAAAGGAAAGCAGGAATATCTGTTGGAAAGCGGTTGCAAGAGTCCAGGTTGGGAATCACTGTGGCTTAGACTGGGACAGTGGTCGTAGATATGCAACACTTTGGTCAGATTTGCTAGAACATTTGGAGTAGAGGCAGCAGGATTTGCTAATGGATTCTATTTAAGGACCTCAAGGGGTGAGAGAAAGAGAGAAATCCAGGATGACTGTCAGAGTTAGAGCTGGAGCAGATGTGTGGACAGTGGTGCCATTCTCTGTGATGGGAGAGTCTGGAAGAAGTCTGTGTGTGTTTGGGCATGTTGAGGAAGAGAGCTCTTTCTTGGGCATATTAACTGTGAGATACCTGTTACAAATACATCTCATGACACTCCTGACTGCCAGCTTGGCCCTGAATCCAGTGGTCCATCCAACCACCTGGCAGTTCACAGTCCTGCTCTGGTGACATAAGACAATTTCTGGGGGACATTGGAATGATCTTCACTGGGGCCTTAGCCTAACTTGGTGTGACCCTAGGAAGTCCTTTGAGCCACCCAGAAAGAACTCTTGCTGTCTTCATAAAGGTGACCCCCGACCTGAGGCACCCAAGCCTGTGACCAGCACTGGTCTAATTAGGATGGGTATCAATACAGAAACCCATTGCCCTCAAGAAAGACCTAGAGAGACATTCAATGAGAGGCAGCCACATTCGTGGCTGATGGAGAAGAGTGATACCTGTATGGACCCAGGCTCGCTAGGGCTGCATTCTTTATCCTGGAGGTTGACCTGTCAAGCCTCCCTTTAGCACTCACTTCACCCCCTCACGGAGGGGGGCTGCTGCAGCAGCCCCCATCTCATGGATTTAGGCTCCATGCCTTTAACATTGTTCCTTCCTGGAAGGAGGAAAGTCTTTATGTGGTTTGGAGGTCAGAGGATATGAGGGAAAGAGACGAAGTGCCCTTTGGTAAAGAGAAAAGAAGTCCCTTGGCTAGGGAATGGGCAACCACCTGGAAGAAACTATGCAGCCGGAACTATTTCCAGCTATAATTGACTCACTTTCACCTGTCAAAATAGCATTATGCACCAGTAATAAGCCCTTTAAACAAACAGGCTCTTAATCCTGAGATTGCAACATCTTCCTTTGCAGGAACTCCCGGGAGGAAATACTGCAGGAGAGACGGATGGGAAAGGGTTCTCCTTTTAGCAAGGGGAGGGGGCAGGAATGAGGGCTTCAGGGGCCTTGGGATGGATTTCTGACAATGGCCCCCTCCCTCTGTGCGGACACTGGGCCCTATAGGGTTTGGGTCCAGTAGGGCATCACTGAGAAGGTGGGCAATGTCTGTATTGAGAGCAAGGGCTTGCCTCTGTTCCCACCAGGTGGGAACTTACCTGGCGTTTACTGCAAGAGGAAGAATGAGCTGGTGAGGGATGCAGAACAAAGGCATCTGAGAAAACAATAAGGGATCATAGAGAATAAGGCTGAGGAGGAATCTGGCTAAGAGGCAATCTGGCCTAGCATCAGGAACATGAGCTTTGGAGGTAGGGACACCTGGGTTCACATCCCAGCTCCGTTACTCCCTTGGTTGTATAACATCCTTGACCAGGTGGCTTGTCTCCTGTGCCCTGCTTTCTCTATTTATACTGGGGAGCAATACCTACGACAGAATGTGTGTCCTGTGCCAACACAGGGGAGACAGACAATCAGTCATAACTACTGTGATCATGGCAGCTGCCACCAACCACCAACCAAGGGATTACACTTGTCCTGTAGACTCAAGAGGTAGAAGCAGGACCAGAGGGTGAAATCACTGGGAGGGAAAATTATTTATGCTCTATTTAATAAAGGAGCCTATAGAAAAATGGACTAACTCAAATTCACCTGAACTTTACCTCAAAGTTCCAATATGGGTTGTAGTTTGCAGAATAATCTTATTTCCTTATTAAGAATCTGTTGTCCAACAAACACCCCATTTATGGGGTGGGACAGGATAAACACTTCTTTATTGTGGTAAAATATACACCACATGAAATTTACCATTTTAACCATTTTCAACTGTGCAGTTCAGTAGTGTTAAGTATTTTCACATTGTTGTGAAACAGACCTCCAGAACTTTTTCTTCATGCAAATCCAAAACTCCGTACTGATTAAACACAAGTCCCCTCTTCCTCATATATCCAACCCCTGGTAACCACCATTCTACTTCTGTTTCTATGATTTTGGCTACTTTAGATACCTCGTATAAGTAAAGTAATATAGTATTTGCTTCTTTGTGACTGGCTTGTTTCACTTAATGTCCTCAAGTTTCATCCATGTTGTAGCATGTGTCAGAATCTCCTTCCTTTTGAAGGCTGAATAATATACTATTGTATGTATATGCCATGTTTTGTTTATCCATTCATCCATCAATGGACATTTGGGTTGCTTTTACCTCTTGACTCTTGTGAACAGTGCTGCTATGAACATGGGTCTGTGAATAGCTCTTTGAGACCCTGCTTTCAATTCTTTTGGATATCCACTCAGAAATGGAATTGTTGGATCATACCATAGTTCTGTTTTTAATTTTTTTAAGGAGCCTCCGTACTGTTTTCCATAGTGGCAGCACCATTTTACAATCTACCAACAGTGTACAAGAGTTCCAGTTTCTCCACATTCATCCAACACTTGTTATTCAGTTTATCCACATCCTGGCCAACACTCATTATTTTGGTTTTTTGATAGTATAGCCCATTGAAACCATTCTAAAGTGTACAATTCACTTAGAAGAAATTCACTCTTATAGAAAAGCGTAGGGAATCTCCTTATGACCTTGGGTTTGGCAATGGGTTCTTAAGTATGACACCAAAAACACAGGTAACAACAACAGCAACAAACAACAAAATAGATAAAAATGGACTTCATCAAAATTAAAACTCTTCGTGTGCCAAAAAGACAATATATCAAGAGAGTTAAAAAGCTACCCATAGAATAGGAGAAAATATTTGCAAATCATATTATCTAATAAGGGATTAATATCCAGAATATATAGAGACCTCCTATAACTCAACAACAACAAAAATCAAACAACCCAATTCAGTAATGGCCAAAGGACTTGAACAGACATCTCTCCAAAGTAGATATACAAGTGGCCAATAAGCACATGAAAAGGTGCTCAACATCACTAATCACTAGGGAAATATTACAACTTCACACCCACTAGAATGGCTATTATCAAAACAGTGGAAAATAACAAGTGTGAGGAAATTAGAATCCTTGTGCTTGTTGATCAGAGTGTCAAGTGGGAATTGACTTTGAGCACCCTAGTGTCTTCATCTTACAAATGAGGAACTTGATGACCAGACAAGTTGGGTGATTTGTATGAGGTCACCCAGCCAGTAAGAGTCACAACCATGAAATTAACCACATTGTCTCCCTTTAATGCAATGCACCAGATGCAGCAGAAATTCACACCCACCCAGTTCTGGATTTGGGGGTGCTATGAGCTCAGAAGACTGGGAGCTGCTGCACTGAAGATGTGGTGTTAGGAGACCGCAGCGGATAGCAGCATGTCAAGACTCCACCTGCACAGCACCGTTATCGCAAGCACAGGGCAGCTTCCCCACCAAGCAGCACAAGCGGGAAGGTCAGGACACCTCAGAACAGCCTTATAAGATAGATACTATTTCCATCCCCAGTTTACTCATAAGGAAACAGGCTCAGGAATGTGAAGAGGATTGCTCAAGATCACTCAGATGGGAAGAGGGGGATTAGAATCCACATGTAGAGGCTTCAAAGTCTCTGCTTTTCCCACTGCCACCTGCCTTCCCATATCCTTGACACATAGACTGACCACTGTCTGTTGACCATTGATGCCCCAAAGACACTAATTGATTAGATTAATGTTGACTTCATGGAGATCTTTAAGAACAGGCCACCAGCACCCTGTCCTGCCAACTGTCCCCATTTTTACCAGTGACTTACTTGAAGGCATCAATTGTCTGCTTAGCAAATTCACAGGTGATGTGACTTTTGGGGAATTCCCAATATTGGGGGCCTTAGAGTTGAATCCAAATTTCTCTTGACAGGCTGAAACAATGAGCCAATCTAAGAGGAAGAAATTTCATATGAATGAATGCAAGATTCTGTACTTGGGTTCCAAACAGTTGTACAGGTAAAGAGGGATAAACAGTACCAACCATCAGCAGATGTGTGGTTGCTCAAAGGGATAATGTGATCTTAGCAATACACATCCATAGCAATGGATGGATGGGTAACATCTTTGAGAGTCAGGGAGGTCAGCGATGGATTGTTGGAGAATCACATTCTGTTTTGGGTACCAGGCTGGAGAGGGACCACAGTGGCAAAGAAATTCAAAAGTTGAAAGGATTTGGGAAGAGAAGTCTCCAAGGAGTATGAGAGCAATCTTTCTTATTCAGCAAATACTTACAGGCACCTCAAGTGTTCCAGGCCTGTGCTGGGGGAACACAAAAATCAATAAATCAAGGCTCCTGCCCTTGAAGGGCTCGCAGATTTGGGCTGTGAGTCTCCACGTATGAACTAGGGTCGGGAAAGGATCTAGAGTAAGTCTGGTTTCCTCTGGACACTGGGAAGAACATTCCAACAAATAAAGATCATCTGAAATGAGTATAGTTGCCTCTTAGGAACGGATGAATTCTGCATTCTTGGAGATGTCCAGACAGCAAGGGATGCCCCTTACTGGGCTGTGGAGAGGGAAATATGTATTATACAGTTAGGGTGTTAGTTTGCTAGGGCTGCTGTAAAAAAGTACCACAGGCTGGGTGGCCTAAAGAACAGAAATGAATTGCCCTACAGTTCTGGAGGCTAGAAATCCTTCTGGGGCCTCTGAGGGAAGAATCTCTTCCAGGCCTCTCTCTTTGGCTCGTAGATGGCCATCTTCATCATTCTCCCTGTCTGTCTCCAGATTTAAGGACATCAGTTATATTGGATTAGAACTCACTCTAGTAGCCTCATTTTAACTTGGTTGTCTCTGTAAAGACCCTTTATCTCCAAAGGTCACATTCTGAAGTACTGGAAGTTATGACTTCAACATATGAGTTTCGAGGGGATGCAATTCAGCCTTTAACAGTTGGGCTACATAGTACCCGCGCCCCCCCCCCCCCACAGAGAGCCTTTGATTCAACACACCTGTGCTAGGAGAATCTCTACCCACCATGTACTCTCAAGATTCCTGCCATCTGTAGCAGTTATCGGTCCTGGATATTACAGGGAAGTGGGCAGCGCGAGGCAGAGACACTGAGCAGAAGGCCTGCCCTTCGACACTCACTGCCCCTGACCCAACCTGGCTTCCAGGAGCTTCTGGCTCTGCCGGCCCTCAAGGTGGCACAGTGCCCTGGCTGGCTGTTGGCAAGGGGCGTGAGCAATGGAGGGGAAGGACACCCAGGCAATTGAATTTGGCTGCAGGAAGTGGGAAGCTCTGGTCAGCAGCTGGTAGTGAATGGCTCTAATTCAGTTACCACAATGGGGAAGGCTGGGACCTACAGAGAGGGCTGCCCTCGGGCAGGAAAGCAGCTCGCTGGCTGGCCTGTGTAACCAGCCGCCCAGCCCACAAGCCTAGTGCACGGAAGGCCGGTGAATTCATGCTTAATTAGGCATCAGGAGTGCTGAGCCTAGGCCCTCAGAAGGCACTGATCCAGCGGGCACCACTGCCAGGGCTGGAGCAGCAGCTCAGCAAAGTAGGCCTTGCTGCCTGTCAGAGGGGAGCAGAACCTGAGGCCGGAGGGCAGGTCCAGGGTGAGAGAGGAAGCAGGGTGCAGGGAGGCAGGGGAGAGACCAGCTAAGCCTGGAGGGGGCCCCTCCCAGACATGCCTATCAGAGTCCACAGAGCAAGTCTCCAGGGCTGGTCACAGGAGTTGAGGCCCAGTCTCCTCCAGTGGACAAGGAGTGTGGAAGTGCATTGCATAGTGGTGTTACCTACAGAAAGGGAGGAAGGTCTGGGGTGTTAAAGCACAGATGGCATTGGTCATTTTTAATGGATTGTCTCCATTTTTTTTTTAAATAGCAATGGACATAGTCAAAAGAAAAAGCCAAATAGTATGGAAGGATTTCAAGTGAAAAGTGAGCCCTCCTCCACAGAAGCAGCCTATTAAACTGGTTTTTCTATGTGTGTCCTTCCAGAAATATCCACTTTCACACCTAAGGGAGCATGTTTTAAGTACTGCACTTTGCTAAATTCCGGAAATTATTCCATATCGACATGCAACACCTCATTCTCCTTCACAGCTGCCTTACACTCCACCGTGTCTGGACCATAATTTCTGTTAGCAGAAGGCATCAGTGGGCGTCGCAAGCTTTTCCAGGCTTCTGCTGGTATGATCAGTATTACAGCAATTGTCCTTGACTGGCATGTACACACATATGTATATATGTAGTCTTGCTTTTTAGATGTGCCATTGCTAAAAACGAGAGATGGATATATGCTATAAGCATTGTTAGTTTTCATAGAGATTGCCAAATTGCCCACCACAGAGGTATTTACCAATTTACACTCCCACCTATGATTATTGAAAATACCTGTTTTCACATAACCTTCCCAACATAATGTGTTATCAACAACTATTATCTCTGCCAATCTGGTGAAAAATGGCATCTCGTTGTGTGAAATTGAATTTTCCTTTAATTATGAATGAGGTTAAATATAACTTTTTTTTCTATTTGTAGTGGCCTCAGTTTAGATTCCAGAATCTAGCCAGAAGGTTTAAACCCCCAAGAAATGGTCTTGCTGAGTCCCTGCAGGGCCTCTAGCGACAGAAGCGATACCTGTGCGGGAGCTGCAGTCTTTAGACTCCCTGGGGCCACCCCCACGTGTAGCAGGAGGAACGCCTTAAGTAACCGGCATCATGGTTTTTCCTTCTTTCTTTTGGCAACATACTGTCTAGGATGCTGTTAGCCCACCTTTCACATGTGAGAACCCAGTGGCTGCCTAGAAGGGTTTAGGGTGAGGCCAGGCTCCTTCCACCTCTCCTGCCAGTGCCCCCAAAGGGAGACATTAACCCCTACTTGCTAATCTTTACTCACTGCTTCATTAAACAGAGATCTGTGAAGCACCCACTCTATGGGTGAGCTATGCTCGGATCTGGGGTTACATGGAAGCAAGAAGTCAACCCACTTGCTCATAGAAGTTTAAATTGTAGGGGAGGAGAAGACAAGTAAACAAATCGTTACAGGATAGCATGATCAGTGCTAGGATAGGAAAAGAACAGCATACAGTACACAAAACCATCCAGGCAGGTCCTAGAAGGCTTCCTTCAGGGAAGCTGAGAAGGAGTTGCCAGCCAGGAGAAGTAGGAGGTGGTGGTGTCCTGGAAGAGACCAGAAGTTCCTGGTGGCAGTGTGGCTGTGCATGCCAGGTGGTAGGAGGGATTTCAGGCCCAAATCTCAAGGGCTGCACAGGTTGGGCTGAGGCTGCTGGATGTTATCCTGTGGACCCCAGGAGTCATGGGCGAGCTTTTGGTGGCATGGTAATACTTGAGGCTAGCCTGGCTTACTTGAATGAGAGCACTGGCTTGGGTAAGCAGGGAGGCCTGGGGACCAGGAATCAGCCTCAAGCATCCCCAGGGCTTAACCAGCTCTGCACACCAGCCCCAAATTCTGAAACAACCCCCCCGATCTCCAGTTCCACAAAGCTGGGAAGCTACGTCCTGAGATGCCCCCCAAGACACCAGAGCTCTAAGGTGCTCCCAAGGAAAGACAGCAATGAGCTTTGAGGCCCCTGGACCAGAGACCGGGCTGGTGATGTAGATGACGAGAGAACAGGAGTCTGAGAGCCCTGTTTCTGGCTTTGCTGATGATCCTGTGCAAAGCATCACCAAGTATCCCTCGATGACCACCTGTGAGGCATTCCTGTTCCTTAAGGATGATATGAGCTATATCCCACAAAGTGCTTTCAGCTTCTTAGAGAAAGCCCCTTTGGTCACTTTTTCCGACCATGGCAGCCACCATGCTTGCCACATACCAAGCAGAGGAATCCAGGGAGAAGGACAAGTGTGCTTTGGTGATGATTTTGGCAATCTTCATTTATTTCCGTCCATGCTCATAAAATATGCCACTTAATTGTCTTGGCAATTGGGGTAACGAATTTGAAAAATAATTACTGCCTTTTTGGAGATGACTTTGCCTTCTAATTAAAGCCTCCAGACTGGGATATTAAAGGTGCATTGTCAATACAGCATCCTGGATGCACCCAGCTAACCTCGTTTAGGAAGGCAAAATTAATTAGTTTGTGTTTTAACACCCAGCTGTTATCTCAAGGAAAGAAATCGTCTACAAGTCGGCCATGCACACAGTCTCTAAATTGGCCAGGGCGACTGAGGAGCGATAAAGGAAATGGAGAGTGATTTGTTCCCGCATAACTGTCAGCTTCTAGAACAAGCTGCTCATTAAACGGTGTCCCCGTGTCCCTGTCAGACCTCACTCAGGAGCTCTTGTTTACCCACAGAGGCAGAATCGGAAATGAGAGGGTCCCTCCCTGCCACTGAGCTCTCAATTCATTCCGGAACCTCTTTTGCTGTTAACACCTTTCGCAGTGAGCGATTCTGGGCAGCAGATCTGAGAGGCTGGGTGTTTCTATTCCTGTCTTAGCTGGCCAGAGTCACAAAGCTGCATGCACTGCTAGCTTCCCCCTCTCTCCTTTTCTACTTCTTCCCATTTTTCAATTCCATTTAAGTCCAAAGTTGCCGAGCGCCATGGAAGCCAGGATAATCAATTCTAGTTTATGTTACAATAACAATCCCTGAAACCCTTGTGATTTAGCACAACAGAAGTTTATTTCTCATCCTCGCAAAGTGTGATGTAGGTTGGTTGGAGCTGTCTTCCAACCAGTGATTCTAGGATTTAGGCTTCTTTCATCTTAGGCTGACATCATCTTTCCAGGAGGCACTGAGGTTCTCCAAGGCAGGAGTAAGCTCTTGGGGAACAGTTGGTCCAGCAGGGACCATTTCCTATTGCAGTCTATTGGCCAGAACTGGTCATGTGACCCCAGCTCATTTACAAGGGATGCTGAGAGATATAGGCAAGCCCATGGAGGATTGGTTGAGCGATGCCGTCTCAGCCATAGTGCCTTGGCTGCACCACACACTGAGCCAGGTGCCTCTGATGACCCCACAAAGGAGTGTAAGGCATGGCCTCTGCTCTTGGGGAGATCACAGTACCGTTTCAAGTGGGAGTCCAACCCATACAGTGATGAAGGATCAGCTCGGGTTGATAAGCACAATAGGATCCATGGAAACAAAACTCATAATAATAAGGGGGAATGACTAATTCAGTTTGAGCTGAGAAGAGAGTGGAACAAAGGGAGCATTTCCAGGAAGACGTGATTCACGTGCTCAGTTTGAGGGGAAAAAAAAAAAGAGAGTTCACCAAGAGGACATGTAGGGGAAAGGCACATCTACGGGGAGGGCACTGCACTTGTCTGGGTAAACTCAGACCCACCTATGAGCTACTTGGACGTTTCCCCACTGATTCAATTCTTCACTGCCTCTCTCTGGGCAGAGCATCAATGGCTTGAAAAGAAATTTATTTCTGAAAGCCTTACTCTGCTAAGCCCTTACAATCAGAAAATAAACAAACCGCAAATCCCTAATCTGTCATGTGGCCGTTGTTCGGGCTTGAATTTCTCAGGGAGTGAACAGTCTTTGAGATGGTCTCATGAGGGGACACAGCCCGTGGCTCATGTGTCCCTGGATAGTGTGAACAGCAGCTGCAGCCAGCTCATCCCCAACCCCGACAACGCCCCCACCCCCCAGAATCACTATGGAGTGAAAAAAGCCCAAGAACCAGGAGTGGGGAGGCTGCATTTTATCCAAGCTCTATCTGACCAGCTGTGTGAGAGGTTTGCCTCTTCTCTGGCAAGTCACCCTGGATTCTCACTTTTTCCTCTGTAAATTGAAAGAAGAGGACAAGTTCAATCCAGGAGAACCGTGGATTACCCATAGATATGGTCTGTTAACTCACTCAATAGGGACTCACCAGATTTTAAAAAAACTTTTTTTAAGTAGTTGCCAACATTTAAAAATTTGGAGAATTTGTGTTAAAATCCAGATTTCTGATACCTTTGAAAAAATCAGAAAATCTTACATGACCATACAAGACAACAATAAAACCAGCTGCCCCTTTAGATGCCACAGTACCCCCCACTCCCTATTGCCTTGGCAACACAGAGGCCAGTGTCAGTTTTCCTTACACACATGTCCCAACTCCCAGCTCGCTCAGCTATATCCCCTGCCAGACCGCTGAGCTAGATGAGTTCTCCAGGCCCAACTGTCTTTAAAACTCGATGACTATCCCTTATGCTTACTTTTTCCCCCTCTTTTCTCTAAATAAGTCTCGTTCTTAGGTTCTTTTGGCAGAACCACCTACCAGTTAGAGCAGGGCTTCTTAGCCTTGGCTGCACATTTGAATTACTGGGGGAGGTTTTAAAAATCCCAGCGTCCAGGCTGCATCTGGATGTGGGACCCAGGATGGGTCCTCTTAAAGCTCCAGGCAGGGGCAGCCTAGGTTGAGAACCATTAAGTTAAAGCTGAAAGTGCAATGGAGTAGCTCAAGAGGGGGTGAGCTCCCCATGATTAGATGTAGTTAAGCCGAGATGTCAGCTGCTGCTCTTCTGAATTCTTCTCCTCCATGCACTCTTCCTGCCTTCAACCTCCAGGGTCCTCCCAAGCTCAGCTCAACCCCACTGAGCGTATAGAGTATTGAGGTAGTCTAAGGAAGGGCTCCCTACCTAATAAGCCCCAGTCTCAGCATCAAGCACCCCACTGAGCCAGCACCATGCCTCCTACATATCAGCTGGGATGAAACTTCTCAACCATGCAGGACAGAAATGATGAAGTTCTGTGGTATGTCCGCCAACTCTTTTCCTATTATTTTTTGTATTGTGTTTGCAGTTACTAGAGCCATTCTTCTGTCCTCTGCCTCTGCCTCTCTGTCTGATTCCAGGTCGGAAAATTCAGCTGCAGGGAAGTTTCTTGGCTCAGACAAGATGAAAAAGGAGAGGTTACAAAGGAAGGGGCCTTTAACTGACAGGCTTATGAAACAAGAGCCGTTGTGAAAGTGGGCCACATGCAGAGCCCAGAAGAATCATGTTCACTCTGATTCCGGCCGTTGGGGACCACAGACTCCATCATCAATGTTAGGGGGGAAATTCAGATCACCCTGGCCTGACAGACAGGATGGGATGGGAGGGAGCCTTGAAATAAGTTTTATTATATCCAATAGTATATGATTTACTGAAATTATATGGGTTATTAGGAATCTATAACCTTGTCTGATACAAAGGCTAATGCCTCCCCCAAAAGCTAAAGGATTTAAGCTTGAGTCTCTGAAATGTTCGGGGGTTCCTAGTTTGGAGCTGCAGAAGGAGCCTCTTGCAAAAGGGTGTACTTGGGCTTCTAGAGAAGCTGCCCACAAACTTTGAGCTAGAAGCACTGTTAATAATGTAAAACACTTGTAACTTTCAGCAATATGTAAGCGTTCTGTCCAGCATCGTTTTACCTTCCGGCATGAATTTCACTGACACGTGTGACTTTATAGTCTTGGGCATCACTGTGCCGAGGTGCCGCGGGGAACGTCGTTGGCCTGTGCTTCCGACGGGGGCGTGGGTGTTTTTCACAGCAGCAAATGGGAGCTCGTGGGATGAGGGCCCACAGAGTGTGTTTGAGTACAGAAAACCACGGACACTGTCTGGTGGAGACACAGTAGTAAGGACTTTGTGATAGGGAAGTACGGCTTTCCACCAAGGCATACACATTACATCTAAAAGGATTCAGCATTGGGTACGTGGAAGGTTTTACTAGAAATAAAGAGGTTGGACCACGCGTCCCAGTGGGTTCTAAATCCAAGCAGGAGAAAAACCATGATGGAAAATAAAAATGATGGCAAAGAGAGTGTCTATTTTCCCACTTCTGAAGACACTTCTGGATTGTGGTGGAACTTGGAGGCTGTCTTGGCAATCCCTTGGTCTGTGCCCCATCGTTGCATAAATGTGAAAAAGTGGGTCCAGCAGGGAGAAGCAACTTGCTCAAAGGCACACCGGTAGTTGTAGACAGAACTGTCACTGAAACCACCTCTCAACCTCTGTTGCTTAGCCTGTGAAATGAAGATGGTTTCTTCCTCACTTCTTTCTCGATTAAGGTAAACCAAGGCCCTCTATGTACAAAGGTAGCTCAGCACCTCACTCAACACAGGAAGCCCTTAGCGTAAAGCTCTGCTCTCCCCGCCCTGCCCCCGCCCGGTGTTTCCTCTCACACTTCCGACAGATTCCTTTGCAGAACCCAGCCTCACAGGGAAGGCCGCTGTTTGCTGCTCCCTCTGCCCTCCAGGGAAGCCACGTATGCTGAGAGATGGGCAGCCTGCATCAGAGGCGGAAGGGGGTGGGGGTGGGGCCTGTGGGCAGGGATGGGAAAGAATTCTGATGAGGCTTAGGAGGCAAGGAGGTCAACCCCTGCCAGAGTCAGGTGTGGCAATAGGCAGTGGGCACCATGCAAGAGGCGGCCCTTTATCAGGGTTGGCAAACTATGGCGCAGCCACACCCGTGTGTGTTGTCCGTGGCGCTCTCGGGCTACAATGGCAGAGGCCAGGAGTATGGCCGCAAAGCCAGCCATTGTTGCCACCTGGCCCTTTACAGAAAAAGTTTGCCAGACCCTGCTTTAGGTTTCAACCAGCCTGAGCTCAAGTCAAGGTCATGCCCTTTCTACCCAGGTGAACCTGGGCAAGCCCCTTTCATCGCTGAACCTCATGTCCTCAGCAGGCGGCAGGCTGTGGCCCAGGACAAAATCTTCCCCTTCCTGGAAAGGATAATTCGCAAACTCAGGTTTCTTTTTTGTTTCTTTGTTTCACTTTCTTTTTTTTTTCTTGTTCCCCAGATACTGGCTGACTAACAAAGTTCACATCAAAAGACCCACCACAGGCCTCTTGATGTACACCCTGGCCACGCGTTTCTGCAACCAGATCTACCTCTATGGCTTCTGGCCCTTTCCGCTAGATCAGAACCAGAACCCCGTCAAGTACCACTATTACGACAGCCTCAAGTACGGCTACACTTCCCAGGCCGGTCCCCATACCATGCCCTTGGAGTTCAAGGCCCTGAAGAACCTGCACGAGCAGGGGGCTTTGAAACTGACTGTCGGCCAGTGCGACGGGGCCACGTAAGGTGAGCACCCTGTGGGACTCAGTGGCTCACATTTCCTGCCAGCTACACCACAGGCAGGTGGGAGTCGGGGTGGCACAAACTCTAGAACAAGCAGGCTAGTGGTTTTCTTTGTTCAAGTGTAAAACAGTGACCAGAATATATATATCTATACCTGCATATATATATTGACCTGAGTATTTATAACTGTGTGGTGTTCATCTAGCATTAGGCAGATAAGCCACAGGAAGAAGGTGTGGAGAACCCACCTGGATCAGATTGAGACTCAGAGCATCTTTGGGGGCAGAAGGACTTGACAGGAAGAGATGTCAGTCCCATGACTGGATGACTGCCTCCCAAGTTGGAGGGATCTTTGGGCTCATGGATGATTGGAGAACCACTTGTTGGCAGCTGCCCCGAGCCTCTGAGAAATGTGGATTCTGGGTGAGCCAACACCAGAGGGGACAACTTGACCCAAGTCTAAAATGGTGCTGTTCCCAGGAAGAGGGAGGTTGGAACATTCAGCCCAGCCAAGGAGCACAAGGTCACCAAAAGGAGCAGAGGCCACATCAGAGCTGAGGACTTGGTTCCATGAACTTAGAGTTGAACTGCCCACAGGACGAACCACAGTTGACCCACCTGTCCCAGACCAGCCTCCATAGCTCTGGAGAGAAGGCTGGAGAAGACAGTGGACAGGTCCTATTCTGGCTTTGCAAGAACCCCCAAGAACCTGGGACCGAGCAGGCAGATGACACTAAATTGCTAGGGTGTTCCAAATCGTGTTTTTGAAAAATCGCAGCTTCCTACTAAGAGTCAGCACTCCAGCCCCGAATAGGGCAAAAGAGTGTCCCAAATGTGGTGGTGGTTCTTTAAAGCCACTTGAGTTGTCAAAGAGGAAGGGACCCTGGGCTTTCATCCTCAGGGTTAGCCTCCTTCCTGCTCTGTTAGAATGTCACAGGAAGGGCTGTGCTATTCCCTTCTGCCTCCAGGGAAGCCGCCGCAAAAGCTTGAAAGGGTACCGCAAAGATAAATGTCATCCCTTTAAAATATATATGATTGCCTTCCTGGGTGCCTCAGGAGCCGCAGAGTGTGGAAGAATGTTAAGCATCGAGCTCCATTTCTCTACAGCCACTGTGTTTGCTTTCTGCATCCTGCACTCCAGGGCGGGGTGGGGGGTGTCTCTGCAGCCAGACTGCTGTGTCAATGTCACTTTCTTGTCACTTTCCTACCCTGATCGTCACACTTGCCGGCACTTGCCGGCACTGAGCTCCAACACTGAGGTTTTCAGCTCTGTGGGGAGAGTTTCCAATGTCCATCCCCACCTCCTTCTTTTCACAGAGGCAGTGATTTTAGAATTTGGCAAAATCCTTTTCCCCCCTATTAAGATTAAGAGTTAAGACTTTTTTTCAAAACCCAAAGCCAAATGTAGTATCCAAATACTGGACATACTCTCCCCAGGGAAACCTGGGCTTGATGCCGATAATTTAGGGGCTGGAATGACATGTCACATGTAGACAAGCATTAGCCAGCTTGATTTGTTAGATTCATTCCCTTGCCTGATAAATAACGGTGTTTTAAAATATATTTGAAAGATAAGTCAAAAAACATTATATTGAAGGTGAAGGGGGTTAAGAAAAGGGATCAAGATCCGCTCCCAAGCATATGAGATGACATAATTAATCAATGGCAATTCAAGCAGGACATTTGCTCCAAATTAATGCCTGACGGGAAGCCAGTGGAGACAGTGGAAGGGTGCTCAGAACCTATTAACCCTGCACGCGGACGCTCCAGTTCCAAACCAAGATCACGATACTATGTCTCTGTGTGTCTTCCCTTGTTGTTCTTCTTGTTGACGCTTGAAGTCTGAGATTTGGGATTTGCATTAGAAAATTAATATTTAAAAAAGCAACAGCCCTAACTGGCTCTATGGGGACAGAGTGGTTTGGACTTCTCACAAGAAGTGGAAATAATTAGTATCACATTTTACACTTCTCCAGGGCCTTTCATCTTGAGAATCTCAGAGGCCTTGGAAGATATTTCATTGTTGAAGCTCGCAGTGCCCTGGGGAACAGGCAAAATTGCCAGTGGGGCCTCAGTGGATTAGCTAAGGCCTTGGGTTCCAGAAGGTTCCAGTGGTGAGTGCAGAGAGGAACCCGATGTCAGATCTTGGAGTTGGCCCTGCATCCCACGTACCTGCCAGTGCCCACCTGCAGGGGAGTAAAGGGGCCAGAGCTCTTTGGAAAACACGGTTTTCTTTCTGTCTCTTCTTGGTCTTTGTTCCTTAAACTGAAATTGATGGAGTGGAAAGGGAAGGAACTCTTAAAACCTGCCTCTGGGTTCTCTCCAGAGAAGGCTGGGGACCCAAGACAATCCACACATCACCATTCCCAACCCGCACGTCCTGTACTGCCAAAACACTTTGGCCCCGTGATGGCGTGAGTTCCAGAGACCTCGGCTTCCCTTCCCCCCTCGCCCTCTCCATCTGGGCACCATGATCAGGAGGCAGCCTGTCCTTTTCTCCTATTTAGAGCTCAACTTGCCTGAGGTTCCTCTGTAGCCTCTGACGCAGCCCAGCTAGTCTGGGGCAGCCCCACGGAGTCCCGGCCTGTACCTGGTACCCGGTACCCTGATCTGCTGCCTTGTAATAACAGTGGCCACAGGCCTCCGGGAGCAGGTGCTCCGTCAGCCAACCTCCTTTTGACCATCAGTCAATCCCCAGTCACCCCATCATCACCCACCCTGAAGTCCCTCAGATCTTCTCCATTTGCCTCAAACCCCCAAATGACCCCTACCGTCAGCCTCCTCCTTCAGTGAAGAGGTGGGATCATCTGAAACGCAGTCTCTCCTCAAAATCTCTTGATCTCTCCCCTCCCCTTTCACTTCCGGGGAAACGGCATTCATCCTCTCACCGGTCCTCAGCCACTCTGCTGCCTCTGTCCTCTCTTTCCACCAACAGGCACTCATTCCACCCGTCCTGGCTGCTGTGGCTCGTCCCTTCACCACCAGACCTGGGGGTGGGGGGCTTTCTGGTGCTGGCACCGCCTTTCCTTTCGACCCCCTCGTGGCCCCCATGCTCCTGGGACCAGAGACTCAGCTGCCACGTCAAAAGCCCTTTCTCATCACCAAGCTTTTTGCACTGCTTGGCTCTACACTGACTCCTCCTGGACGTTCGCTGTCCCCTTGGTGCCCAGGAAGCCACGTTCTCGTGACTCTTCTCCTTTGCCAACGCCCCTTTGTTGTTTATTTATGTATTTATTTATTTATGTATTTATGATTTATTTATTGACACCCTTACCTTAATCTAAAAAGTAGCTGAGGTAGATCCGACCATTATTTCCCTCTCTCCTTCTTACCCCACACTTAGATCTTCCCCACCTCGGCGTCCTCTCCTCGGCCCCCTTTCATCACATCCCTGCACAATCTCATCAGCAACCTCCCGCCTTCCTTCGGAGGCATCCTACACTTCCGGCAGCCTAGCGCCTCCCCTGAGCTCCAGGCTCGACTGCACACTGCTCGTTGGTCATTCACCCCATCTGCTCCGGCAGCACCGGAAACTCAACATCTCTGAAGCCAAGTGTATCATCTCTGCCTCCCCTTCCTCTACAATCTCTCCTTTTACTGTTAGAAGACCCATGATCCTCTCAACCCCCCAATTCTGAGACCCTAAAGTCATCTTCATGTCTTCTCCATGCATTCCCTTGCTACTCTTGCACTATCCTTGTCTTCTGGTCTCTCAATTTCAGCAGCAGTCTCCTCTCCCAGATTTCCTCTGGGCACACTTGCATGTTCTCCAGTCCATCCTAAACATTCATAGAGATTTTTTTTTTTTATCTCCAGCCATTCACAAACTTTTAAAATAATGTGCAAGTCTTCGTCCTGACGTTACAGACCATCCAGTAAAGCCCCATCCTTCCTTTACACCTTGTACCAGTCCATCTAGAGTAGCCGTCATTCCTGGAAGGGGTGCCCGGTTTTCCTGTCTCTGTGCCTTTGGTCTTGCTGTTCTCATCCCCTGAAACACTCTCTCCTGGTTCTTTCAAGGCCCATGCAGAAACCACATCTTTCATGAAGCCCCCTCCCGATCTACCAACCACTGGGATCTCTCCCTCCGCTGAACCACCGTAGCACTTTATTTGTACCTTTCTCATGGCACTTACCATATTCTGCCTTGTATTATAGTTATTGTGCACTTGTCTTATGACCGTTCTTAGATTGTAAGCTCGCCAAGGGCAGGGACTGTGTTTTATTCATCCATGTCCGTCACAGCACCAGGGGTGGTGCATAGCACACAGCAATTGCTCAATAAATGTTTGTTGGATTAAATCCTCAATGCCTATCAAGGGTTGTATAATTAAGAAAGTCATTTTGTGTCTTATAGTGTCACAGGAACTTCCAGAGAATCACGTGAGTTAGGAAGATGCAGAAATCATTATCCCCATTGTATAAGTCATAAGACTGAGGCAAAAAACACATGAAGCCCCATAGCTCACCAAAAGAATTTGCATCCAGGTCTTCTGGTCCCCACTCCAGGGCTTTTTCTGTTCATCCTTGCAGCTGGGTCACTGTAAATTGAAAACTGAGCCTAGGCAAGGTCCTGGCTGCCACGGGTCTGGGCATCAACTTCACAGAGTCGGGCAAACCTTACTGCGAACCCCCGCTCATGAGCCCATCAGCACAGGCAAAATCTCGCTCTTTTTTGGAGAGGACAAAAGCCATTCAGGTTTTACCAGGCCCAGGGGGTGGAGCTGTGGGACCTCATAAATCATTCCCACTGCTGTTGTCACAAGGTAGAAACCATCCGTCCAGCTGGCAAAGAGACTACCAGCTCCAAGGGGCTGCTGTTTGATAAATCTCTTCACGCCTAATTAAGGCTCCCCTTCCAGAATGAATGGAGCAGGAACAGGAATGAATGATGCCAGTCAGATGGGACTCCAGACATGCATGCTGCCTCATGAATGCCCTTAATAGCATCCCCAATGACACTGACAGTCTGCCCCAGCCTGCCTGTCTCTCACCAGCACTGCCGGATGTCATCATCTTTTCCCATCTTTATCCCCATCCTTTCGTTTTCTCCTCTCCAGGGCTATTTGCCCTGGCACCCACCAAAATCAGGGCGAACCTTGGAGAGCCAAGTTATAGCTCTTCCTGGGGACCGGAGCCCTGGCCTGGGGCAATGTAGTGAAGTGGCAGGAGGGGAGGAGAGAGGGGGGCACTCTATGCCATAGAACAAGGAGCTGTTCTGGTGGTGGGCCATCCATAGCAATGAGAGGTTTCCATGGTTACTGTCTAGAAGCAATGTTTTTGTCACCTTTGGGCTTCATGATGAGGGTAGGAGTTTCATTTCCATCCTTAGTGGTCCAGGTGGTGGGACCAGTTTCCACATACAGTGCATTGAGCTCTCCAACCCCAGGTCATCCCATGTGTTTAGAATCACCCCAGTTGGCTGTAGCCAAAGCCCAACAGAGCCACTCAGCAAGGACACTGAAGGTCCTTTGTGGCCTGTCTCCATCTTCCTTGCCACTTCCTCAGCCATCCCACCTCCCCCTAGAACTTGGGGTGGGAAATGGGATTCCCAAGGGGTTCCAAGACATGTGTCAAGAAAACCCCAAATACTCCAGCCATGACAACATGTTCAAGTATTAAAGAGGCTTCCCTAAAACTGATCTAGCACTAGCTGTCAGCAGTCAGTCCTTGGGGAAGTAGTAGAATATTACTGCCTGGCTGACAACCAGGCAGTGGGGAGATGGCCCCGTGGCCCACGTGGACCCTACAGAGCAGGCCCAGCCAACAAGGACTGCAGACTCCAGGGCGGAACATTGAGGTAAGTCAAGGTGAGGCTGGCGCCGCAAAACACCCCTTTGATTTATTTCAAAGCGCCTTCATTTTCTAGAACAAGGCTGTCACGGTAGAGTTGCAGGACAGTGTCTGTGATGGGATGTTGGCTGTTGCAAAGAAGACCACTTTGGGGTGAGCTGCTTTGCTCAAGGAAAGCCAGGATTGAACTTTCCCATCCCCACGGCCAGGGTTGCAGTGAATGTAACTCAATGTATAGTAAGTCCCCTACGTATGAATGAGTTCCATTCTGAGAGCACATTCATAAGTCCACTTTCTTTGTAAGTCCAACAAAGTTAGCCTGGGTACCCAACGAACACAATCGGCTATATACCACTGCTTTTACGCTTGCTTCCAGACATCCTGAGTTTGAAATAACGGTACCCATACTACTGTACTCTATACAGTACTGTAGAGTATCGGGTTGGCCAAAAAGTGCCTTCGGCTTTTAAGTAAAAATAAAAGACATATTTTTCATTTTCTCCAAGAACTTTATTGAACAACTTATTCACCCTTTTATTCCACTACTTTCTGCTATTTTTCAGGCAACTTCATAATTCCATCTTCCCAAAACTTTTTGAGCAAAGAAGGGTTCCAGGTGCCTTTTACAGTCTTCCAGAGAATTGAAATTTTTTTCCATTAAGAGAATTATGTAAAGACCGAAATACGTGGAAATCCGAAGGTGCAATGTCTGTTGAATATGGTGGATGAATCAGAACTTCCCAGCCAAGCTGTAACAGTTTTTGTCTGGTCATCAAAGAAACATGCGGTCTTGCGTTATCCTGATGGAACATTATGTGTTTTCTGTTGACTAATTCTGGACTCTTTTCGTCGAGTGCTGCTTTCAGTTGGTCTAATTGGGAGAAGTACTTGTTGGAATTAATTGTTGGGTTTTCCAGAAGGAGCTCATAATAGAGGACTCCCTTCCAATTCCACCATATACACAACATCACCTTCTTTGGATGAAGACCGGCCTTTGGTGTGGTTGGTGGTGGTTAATTTCCTTTGCCCCATGATCTCTTCCATTCCACATTGTTGTACAGTATCCACTTTTCATCACCCGTCACAATTTGTTTTAAAAATGGAATGTTTTCATTACATTTAAGTAGAGAATCGCATGTGGAAATATGGTCCAGAAGGTTTTTTTCGCTTAATTTATGTGGAACCCAAACATCAAAGCGATGAACATAACCAAGCTGGTGCAAATGCTTTTCAACACTTGATTTGGATATTTTGAGTATGTTGGCTATCTCCCACATGGTATAACATTGATTGTTTTCAATTAGTGTCTCTATCACTATCAACATCAGCTGGTCTACCCAACCATGGAGCATCGTCCAGCAAGGAGAAATCTCCAGCGTGAAACTTCGAAAGCCACTTTTGACACGACCGTTCGATCAGTCACAGCACCTTCTCCATACACTACACAAATCTTTTGTGTGTGTGTGTGTGTGTTTTGGTTGTGCTTTTACCTTTCTTGAAATAATAAAGAACAGTATGCCAAAAATGTTTTTTCCTTCCATCTTCAATATTAAAATGGCTACACAAAATTTCACCAAGTTTGATAAGTCTTTTTTTAAATGCACGCTGATATGACAGCTGTCACATACAATCTAACAAAATCGTTTCGAATGAAGTTAAAGACAACTAAGTGCTATTAGAGCCATCTGATGGAAAAAACCGAACGAACATATTGGCCAACCCAATACACAAAAGTACAACTACTTGCAGAGGATGCACGCACGTGACAATGTACGCCAGACACGTGAACTAACTTACGTAATTGGACATGCGAACGCACATTCGCATCTTTGAAAGTTCGCAACTTGGAGCTTCATATGTCGGGGACTCACTGTAACAACAACTGTGACTTCTCGTGCTCAGGAGTATCTCTGGGCAAGAGCTCTGGGACGGGTACCAGATGATCCAGAAGCCTGCCATTCAAGAACCCAGGGGACACAGATGAGTCATTCAACACTGGTGCCTTCTCAGCTATAAAATGGAGAAGACAGCTACCTACCTTCTTCCCAGAGTAATTGTGAAAATGCAAATAAAGGATGGGGCAGAGAGAAAAGTCGGGTGGGGGTAAGTGGGAGCCAATGAAATGCATGCAGCCATGAGTTTTAGGATTCTGCTCATGTAATTGCCCTGCTTAAACATATCGGTGGCTTTCCTTCGCCCTTGGAAGAGAATTCGAAGCATCTTACCATGGCTTATGTAGTCTTGAACGCTCCCCTCCCCTCCGGCTCACTACACACCAGCCACACAGGCTTTTTTGCTTCTCCTAGTACTTTCCAGACTCATTCCAGCCTTTGCACATTCTGTCTCCTCTGCCTGGAAAGCTTCTTCTCCAGCTCCTTGCAGGACACACCTACCTCATCTTTCAAGTCTCAAACTGAACGTCACCTCCGGGGGAGTCTGTCGCAAGTCTCTCTCAGCCAATCACTCTCTATTACATACACATTATCCTGCTAGGTGGTCCTTATAAGCCATCTGAATTATCTCACTTATTTTGTAGTTCTCAACCCTGAGAAAATTCATAAAAGACCCCCATGTCCAGGCCACAATGGGGACAAGTTTAATCAATATCTCCAGAAACAAATGAGGGACAGAAGTTAAAAAAACAAACAAACAAACAAAAAAAAAAACCCTTCTAGTGCACGGCCAGGATTGGGAAACACTGACATATTTGCTCCCCTGTTTATTGTTTGCCTGCCCTCCTAGACTGTTCAGTGGGGACTTGTTTTCCATAGCAGTGTCTTGTGCCCTGGGTGGCAGAAGTGGTCACCCTCCACGGTTATGGTTAACGTCTTTTCTTGGGGCACTGGCAACAGACGGCGGTGTGACCACTTTCCTGGCCCTCTCAGGAGGCGCAGACGAGCTCTGAATTCTCACAGTGACACTTTGTCCCCTGTGGCCCCTGCAGGTAGATGACCAGCATTTTACCCCTTTAGCTGAGCTGGTGGGTGGAGTTTTTCCAGTCTCCTTCCACCTACTCAGAGACCTTCATGACTCTTGCCCTACACGGGAGGCTCATCCCCAGCCCCACTTCAAAGACCTTGGCCAGCTCAGCTGCACATTGGAGCCACTGGGGGAGTTTAAAACCCACTGGTACCTGGACCCCACACCCCGGGATTCTGATGTGATTGGTCTGGGTGTGGCCTGTGCATCTCCAGAAGCTCCCCAGCTGGTACTGAGGTGCAGCCCCGGCTGGAAAGTGCTGACCCAGATCCAGTTCCTGAACCCCAGCACCTCTTCCACAGCAGCCCAGCTCAGGCCTCTGGTTGGAGGCCATGCTTTCATTTATGGCTTCTGAGGGTTTTCTTCCTTGATTTCAGGTTAGCAGGTTTTATTGTTGCTGCTCCTGTGTCAGTCACGTCCAGGACTCAGGACTGTTGAGTGCTTGATGCAGGAGGAAAGGCTTGGCTGCCATACTGCTTGCTTCTCCTTCCAAAATGCAAGCTCCATGAGGACAGGGGCCCTGTCTGGTGTGTTCCCTGAAGCCTCTCCAGCTGCTGAAACTGTGCCCGGCACAGAGAAGGCACTTAGTAAACCCTCATTGCATGAATGAAAGAACAAGCATGAGCTGCACAGGTGCGTGAGTGCTTCGAAGAAAGACTTGTACCTCATTGATCCCCAAAGTTGGGAGGAGTCCCACCTGATGGAAAGAACACCAAGGCATACTAAAGATGAACAGAGATTGCTCCCACTTCCTCAGCTAGGCCCTGCATTCTGGTGATTTCTATCACACTTATCCTTAGCAATAGCCCTGCGTGTTTCATTGCCCCCATTTCACAGATTAGATAACCAAGGTTCTCAGAGGTTAAAAATTTGCTCAAGATGCCAAAACACATAAGTGGATAGTTTGATGTCAAAGCCAACACAGTTAACACCAGCCTGCCCTGCTAGCCCCTCAAGACCACTTAATTCTCTCAACCTTCTACCATGTAGTCATGGAGAGAGAACAGGACTTGCCTTCCTTCCAGCCAGACTCCACACAGGCCCCTCATTGACTCTTCCCACCAGGGGAGCTGCTATAGACCCAGAACATACCTGTGCAGCAATGTCGATTGTTAAACTACTTCCTTGCCAATTGGTCAAGAGCTACAGACCCCAGCCCCCAGTACCCCGTGATCCAGCACTGTGGCCAGAGTCCACTCTGATTGGTCAGGGCCCCTCTGAATTGTTGAATATTTCTCGTATCACCCCTGCTCCCACACGCTCCAAGCAGGAGGGCTGCTTGGGCATTTTGGACCACTGGGCAAGACACCAGAGCCTCATCACATTTGTGTTTTTGTGGAAGCCAAACCTAGAGAAGTGGCTGCCTTTTCTCCCTCTTGTTTTCTATGGGTACATCCCTTAACCCAGAGAACATGATCTGTGTGGCCCTGTGAGTACAGATTGCAAATTCAATTCTAGAAACGTGGGGAGGCACACGGAGAAGGAGAGGCATCTTAGGACAGTCAGGCAAGACCAGTGATGGGAAACAACTATTTTGAATAGTATCTGTGAGGGCTGGCAGGCAGAAGGGTGATGGGGCACGGAGGGGGTGACAGAGGACCAGAAAAGAACAGATAATGTTTATTGAGCTCTAACTAAATGCTTTACATGGACTAAGTCATTTAAACCTCACGGCCATCCCTTTCATGTGGATGCTATTAATATTCCCACTTCGCAGATGAGAAAACTGAGGCAAAGAAGCTGGTTAACTTGCTCAAGATCAAAAAGCTAGGAAGTAGTTGCACTGGGATTTGAACCCAAGTCCTCGGGTTCCAAAGGGGTTCAGGAAGCCCCTAAGCTTCACTTTGATCAGCGTCCCTTGATGCCCTGGGGTCTGCATTAGCCTGCTGGTGAGTGATCCAGCTGTGGTGAGTGATCCACAGGTGCTGTTCCCACACCAGTTTCAGCCGCTAGCCCCTCCACACCCCAAGCTGTCACCCCCAGGCCCACCCAGTGGAAACTCTCATTAGTGCAGCGACAGTGACAGGCACTGGCTGCACCGCCTTGGGCCCTGTGGATGCAGCTGCTACCTTTTGAACTTGGCAGGGAAGCTGGAACTAGACATTCCCACCTGCATATGCTGGGTCGCTTGGCCTGGTGTCTGGGAATGAGATGGGGGCAGCCAAACCATGGGCTGCTAGAAAAATGTGGAATCACCTTCTGGCAGAGGCCAGGCTGGAAACGAGAAGTAAAACCAATGAAACAGAGGACAGAAAGGCATGAATGATGAGCAAGACCACAGATACAGGTTGGGAAATGTCCTGGTGCTTCCCTGTGGCCTCTGCAAGATGTCACCAGCTATCCTAGTTAGGACCTTTGCTCCAACAGCATGCCTCAAAATTAGGTGTTCATACCAGACTGGGTTACAGCAGAGAGGTGGCCTCCAACCCTCTGCAGCATTGGGAAACTTGGGGACCTCAGACCACCCAGGCCTAACCTCTCCTTTACAGCATTCTGTCTGCAGTGTGGGCTGGGTCCAGCTGCCTCACCTCCTGTCTCTGTTTCCTCATCAGTGAACTGAGAAAAGACACCTCCTGGCTCAGATGCTCTTGGAATTGAACCTGATGAGACACCTTGAGTCCTTCACCCACAGAAGGCAGCTGATAAAGGCAGGGCAACTCACTGCCTTCTTTTCCAGCCGCTCTCCCAGGCTCAAGGGGCAAGGACTAGCGTGTGGAGAGTTCTCAGCTCCCACCTGGCTCAGCTCACCTCCTTGGCTGTCTCTGCAGCAAGTAGGAGGGCCTGACAGGCAGTAGGTGCCCAATAATGAAGGAATGCCTGTTGAATGAATGAATGTCCTGGTGCTTCCCTGTTTTCAAACATTTCTCTCTGGCTACTCACCAGATGGGCTGCCCAGACCTCGGTTTCCGTACCTGAACAGAATAGGTAGGTTTCTCCACCTCCCTCTACCAGAGAGCTGCAGGAGTGTTCATAGTAGTGGAACAGAGAGCTGAGGGTTTTGAATGCCGGTCGGCACCCCTAGTTTAGTGTTGGCACCCCCTCAATTTCCTCCCTATTGCACTCCAGAAGAGGCGCTTTTTTCCAAATGGCTTGGTATCCCTGCAACACCCTGAGTCAAGTAGTCTTAGAATTGTCCATTTGTTGAGTGTCTAGCATGTGTCAGCCACTGCCTTGGGACCTTTGACTAGATAATCTCTCTCCTCCATCAGCACCATAAGGTCAGGATTATTTATCCCCATTTTACACATGAGGCGGCCAAGGCCCATGGCTTATCAGATGGCTAGTAAGTAGTCAAGCTAGAGTTTAACCCAGGTTGAGAATTCCTTCTATGAATCTCTGCCTCCCTATCTGCACAGCAATTGAAGCCCGTGCATTCATTCACTCACTCATTCATTCATCTCTATATCCATTCCTTTAAGAAACATCAGGGCATTCCCACCAGGTGTCATGACACATGAACACTCTGTTCATGGTCTTGAGGGACTCATAGCCCAGGGGTGGGAGTGGAGGGGGGAGGGCAGAGATATGGTACAGCGCTGTAAGGGTTAATGTAGAGGAATGAGCAGATTGCTGCTGAGAGAGAGAGAACAGAAAGAAAGGAGCAAAGAACTCTGCTTGTAGGAAGGTACACCCGGGAGGACACTAGGGGACATGCTTCACAGAGGAGGGGGCATTTGAATTCCTGCAGTAAATGAGTGTTCCCCTTGCTGTTAGTTCTCTAATTCATGCACTACAGATTCTTCCTCTTCAACTTACCATTCTTTATGACGACCTCTACTACTGAGGGGAAGCAGAACTTCGATACAAACCCTAGGGACTTAGTTCACGCACCTATGAAGACAGCTCCCCTTTCCTCTACACACACAGGGACCACAAAGGGAGAGGGAGGGATGGGACACTCTGGCCCTTATCCTCCCATACTCCCAAAGCGTGGTGACCGTCCAGCTCTGGGGCAGCTCTGGAGTGTAGTCCACATGTACAGTACACAGCCCTCAACTTACGAGCCACTCAACAGATGGCACCAACAAGAACAGGTAAGGAGAAGGCTCCCAGTGTGCCTAACCACGTCATCTTCCAGTCATTCATTCAATTTCATGGACACACTGAGAGGCAGCAAGGAACTAGCCCTGTTCCGGGAACTGTGGGAGACATAACCCCTGCCCCTGCAGGTTCAAGTCTAATGGAACAATTATGTACAACCAAGGCAGAGCAAAATAAAAGGGAACCACCTATCCAAGCTGGGGGGATTCAGAACAGGTTTCACAGAGGAGATGATAGATGAGCTGGGCCTTGAATGCGTGGAATTTTGATAGATGGATAGACTCTCAACTACCCTCTCTGGGAAGTTTCCCCTCCTTGGTGACAGCAAAGGACAGGGGACAGCTCAAGCACCTGTTTGCCACACTGGTGCCAATTTCCGCCAATTCACAAAAGCCAACAAAGGAGTCAGCCCTGCCATCACCAGTCCCGCCACCCCTCTAGGTCTTGACGCTGCCCCAGGGGAGGCCAACTGGATTCGTGAGAATGTTGATTTGTGGATAATGGTCTCTGCCATGCCAGGGGGAGGAAGGACGGGCAGGTGCCCACTCAGTAGGCAGCTGTTGTCCACTGTGTCAGCTTGTTTCTTCCAATCCAAGCTCACCCCTCATGGCTTCATCTTCTTCCCACTGTGCCTTCCCCCAAGGTGTGGCTAACAAGACCTCGGTGTTCCATTTCTAATCACAGTTTCCGTGGTTGGTTTGCAGCTCTTCTCACTGTAATACCAGTCACCTGTCCGGTCCTTGAGGAAATGCTACAGCGTTTCCCAGGATGGCTGTTAACTCCATTGGCCACTGAAGCCCATATCCTCTCTCTCCTGGTCTTTCTCATGGAGGATAGCATTCTCTTGCTTCTCACCAGTGGGAGTCAAGCAGATAGAAAGGAGGAGCTAAGGATGAAAGTAGTGGCAGCTCCATAGATCTCTGAGCTGGGCGAGCAGGACTGTGCTCTTTTTCTTGCAGGAGACCCTCTAACCATAGCAACTGGGCTGGGTGCGGGCTGCTCAGTGTGCTCCTGGCTGCATTCTCGGCTCCACCCGATCAACAATAAGCTGTGCTCTTGGACCTCCTCACCGTGGCCACGCACTGTGGTTCCCTCCTCCTAATCTCTTCACTTTACCCCAGTCCCTACTGTAGGGGATCTGCTCTCTTGATTTACTTAACACTTTTAATTCTACCAAATGCAACAGGCGGAATATGTCCATATATATATAAGGACAACCTTATGTCTTTACAAACACCCTAAATCGTTCCTCAAGAAATATATTATCAACATGGTCATTACTTATCCTAATATATGTGTGTCCTCCAAAACAATAGATTATCTAACCGAATCTACCGAATGGTAGAAAAAGTTGGAGTTAGAGGTAGCCAGACACCTTAATGCATCTCTTGTACTCTGGCATGAGAATTCAAAATTATACATGAAAGATGCCCAACCCAGCAACCACAAGTTCCTCTGACTATGTCCAAGATGAGAGGGCTCTGAGTCTGCTCCCTCTCATGTCCTGAGCCACTGGCATCACTATGCCCTATCTTCTGATGTAGCATCTCCATTTGCCCGCTCCTTGTGGCCTTGACTAGCCATGTCCTCCCTAGCTCGTGTTCATTCATTACTGCTGTCTTCCATCTGGCCCAGCACACTGAGTGGACCCCAGAGCGACTGATCCCTGGCTCATTTCAGAGTCTCTTCAAAGAAATTTCCCCTTGGGTGGCCCAGGTGGGCAAAGACAGGAATTTCTTGGACCTCACCCCTTAGGTATTCTGCCCCCATCCAGTCAGCTGTGAGCATTGGAGGGAACTGCCCTCAAGCCCTAGAGGAAAGTGGAAGCTCAGATTGGAGGAGCCATCTGGACAATTCAAAATATTGAAATTGCTTCTCTCAACCCCAGTCTGGTGTGGGCAGTCATGAACAGATCATGGAAGAGACACATCTCTGTTACTTGGTGAAGTCTCTTTTCATATTTGCTCCTTTATCTGGATTGATTTTGTTGTGGAAAATAAGATAACAAACTCAGAGTTTAAAATAAGGTTCTGTCTTAGGGAACCCTCCTACACTGTTGGTGGGAATGTAAGCTGGTGTAGCCACTGTGGAAAGCAGTATGGAAGTTCCTCAGAAAAATAAAAATAGAATTTCCACATGATCCAGCAATCCCAGTTCTGGGTCTATATACAGACAAAACTATAATTCAAAAAGATACATGTGCCCCTATGTTCATAGCAGCACTATTCACAATAGCTAAGACATGGAAACAACCTAAATGGATAAAGAAGATTTGGTATATATATACAATGAAATACTACTCAGTCATTTAAAAAAAGAATGAAATAATGCCATTTGCAGCAACGTAATGCAACTAGAGATTATCATACTAAGTGAAGTAAGTCAGAGCGAGAAGGACAAATACAATATGACATCAGTTATATGTGGAGTCTAAACTATGACACAAATGAACCTATCTATGAAACAGAAACAGAATCATGGACATAGAGAACAGACTGGTGGTTGCAAAGGGGGAGGGGGGTGGAGGAGGGATGGAGTGGGAGGTTGGTGTTAGTAGATGTAAGCTTTTATACTTTTATATATAGAATGGAAAAACAACAAGGTCCTACTCTATAGCACAGACAACTATATTCAATGTCCTATGATAAACCGTAATGGAAAAGAATATTAAAAAAAACAATGTATAACTGAATCACTTTGCTGTACAGCAGTAATTAACACAACGTTGTAAATCAACTGTACTTCAGTGTTTTAAAAAAAATAAGGCTTTGTCTTTACTGAAAAGCTGCATGGAAGAAGAGGGTGAAGAGAATTCTCACAAGTAGAAGCAGACTGACAACTGCACCTCCACTGCTGAATGCATCAAAATTACAGGCTTTCTGTTATACCAACGTGCGACCTGAGATCCCCTCTGAGAAGTGCCTTGTGGTCTGCATGGGAGGAAGGGCTCATGCTTTCGCTCAGATAATAGGAAGACAAACTTATAATTTAACCAACTTTGAAAGGGCTATTTGAATGGGGTGCAGATGACATTTATTTTAAAGGGGTCAGGAGGTTTGTCTAATAAAACATTAAAGAGATATCATTTTGTTGCAGTTATGGGTTTCTTCCTCCCACCATAGGTTACATGGGTGCACCTCTATCTATTATGGGGTAAATCTCTTTATTTCAATCACCTCTTCTCCACCTACAGTCTCATGTACATCAGTATTAGGAAGCTTATTTTTCCATTCAGGTTACATTTTTCTTTGTTCAATTTATTCTGCTTGAGATCATTCTGCTGTCAAGAATTCCTTGTCCAGTGGCAGGGAAAGATAAGCAATTAAAATTTCACTTCTTACCCAGATACCTATGACTTCCTATCCTCTCTTCCTCAAGCTCTCCTGGTTAAACCTGAGCCAAGTTTTCCCAATTCTCAATGCCAATTGTTACAATTCTAGCCCTCAGTGTCATCTTTCAGATTTGCAAATGTTCCTCTTTTTATTAGGAAAACATAAGACCATTCATTCTCACCATTCTTTCTGTATTTTTAAAACTCAGATATGTTAGTAAGATTCAGCCAGGAAAACAGAAACCTCCCTAGGTATTTTGAACAGGAAGGGATTTAGTGCAGGGAATTAGAGGTTTACAATACTATTGGATAAACTGAGAAGATAAAGTCAGGGAAAGCCAAAACTAACTTTCAGGAAATGAGAAAGTACAGAGACTCCCCCCAAAAAAACTGCCACTAGTGATCTATGCTGCCCATTGCCCTAAAGTGGGTCAATTTTGGGGGCAGTCCCAGAAGCCACTGGCAAAAGCTCATGTCTACTGTTTTCTGAAGTTCATGTAACTGTCCCAAAAGTTGCAGGTGCAATAGCGATTTCTGTTTTGATTTTCTGCTTCTAAATCACACCTGAATGCCTCCCATTCTGAATCTAAATTAGAATCCTGCTGATAAGGGATGCTGGGAAGTGTATTTCTCAGAATTCCAACCCCACAAATATAGCAGAGACTTTATAAGGGAGTAGGGATAAATGTTAGTTTCCCACGTCTAATACACCAAGTGTCCACATTTCTCCAAGCACTATGTTAGTGGAGATAGATATAGATGTAGATAGATAGATATATATTCCACATTTCCACATGAAGAAATGGAGATCATACTTGTTAGGTAATTTGTCCAAGGATGTAACAACCAACAAATGACAACTGATCTCACTTCTGAGCCCATGCTCTTTCTACAACAGTCTCCTGTCTCATATAATATTTAGGACACAAACTTTCATAACCTATACTGTCCTTCCTGCAGTGCATCTTCAGAAACTTGCCAGGAACAAATTTCTCCCACTCCAGGGGCAGCCAGCATGGGTGTCTTATTTCATAGCATTTCCATGCAGCTTTGTCTCCCTCTCCAGTGGTATTCTGCCTCAGATGGTCCTGATGCTGGCTGTCCATGTCTCCTCTACCAGCTTCAACTGATCCCTAGTTATCTGGGGTTTGTCCACTTTTAACTTGATGTTGTTAACTTCCAAGCTAGTACATGGAGGAGTCCCAGCCACCCTCCACTCCAGCTTCCAAGGTGCCTCTTCAGAAGGTCTGTGATGACCTCTGAAAGTCTACTAGTCTCCAGTCCAATCTTTCAGGAAATACTACAGTTTCCCAGGATTGCTGTCAACTGCCTAGGCCATTCAGGTGCAACTCGGCTTTCTCCTGATCCTTTTCAGGGATAGTGGAAGTCTCCTGCCACCCTCTGATGGGAGTCACAATAGACAGAGAAGAGGAGTTGAGGAGGAAAGCAGTGGGAGCTCCTCAAATTGCTCAGCTGGGCTAGCAGGAGCCTATACTTTTTCTTCTGACCTAGGGACAAAAGGACTTTTCTTGGCTATGAGGAGCAGGATCGAAACACCTAATGATGTCATCAGTCAGGATCCCACTAATGTGACCATAATCTCCAGTTTCCCATCCCGAACAAGGGCATTATTCTTACCCTCTCCGTGGACAGGAAGGATGTACAGCCTTAAATGTGAGCCTCCCACTTACAAGAGGAAGAAATGAATGGCAGGAATAAAGGCAGCGTGGTAAAGAGTCATGTGCCTCACAATTTGTTTTCTCAGTTAAAAAGAAAGGGGGAAAAACTAACAGGAGGTTCTCCCCTGAATCATATCTGGAGGTGGGGGTAGAGGACAGAAGAGAAGCCCATTCTACAAAGTGGTGCCTTTTCAAAAATATTTAAGGTTGGGGCTTCCCTGGTGGCGCAGTGGTTGAGAGTCCGCCTGCCGATGCGGGGGACACGGGTTCGTGCCCCGGTCCGGGAAGGTCCCACATGCCGCGGAGGGGCTGGGCCCGTGAGCCATGGCCGCTGAGCCCGCGCGTCCGGAGCCTGTGCTCCGCAACGGGATAGGCCACAGCAGTGAGAGGCCCGCATGAAGAAAAAAAAAAAAAAAAAAAAAATTTAAGGTAATAAATTGACAGGACAGTCATCAAGACTGATGAAAAGATGTTGGAGGAAGCAAGGTGAAATCGAGGCACCAGCTCCACTCCTGCCTATACCAGATGGTAACTCTGAACTCAGCCTATTTAAAAAGGCATGCACAATGAGGGGGGTCTAGCCTTTTTCTAGAACTGGGGCACAAAGAGGAGCCCTGCCTGCTTATGACTTAGGCGTTGTCCTTGCCAATCCTGAGAGGGAATCTAAAGAACAATGTGACTTCCATTATGGAATTACAGTGAGGTTTCCCCGGGAAACATTAAGTCATAGGCTAGATTCAAACTGAACTTTTCCTTAGCATGTGCTAAAGGCAGAAAGCTGGCCTGGATGGTGCAGAGGACATTGTTCTAGCTCCGTAATTCTAGCCCCTGGTTCTTAGGCGTGACATCAGGTGACTGCCATCAGAGCTCAACTCAGAGGGCCTTAGCTCTACACCAGGGAACTGGAAGATGTCAAATGATCGCATGTAAAAGCAGTGTTGATTAACTGAGTCCCAATAATCTTCTAAACACTATACCAGGGTTCAGAAGCTAAACCCCAAGCACAAAGCATTTGTTTGTCCTCCCTTTGGAAAGCACAAACAATGACTCGTTTCTACTGGAGACAAAATAAAGCCTGTGAGAGCTCAGTCCAGGCTGTAACTTCAACATGGTGTCCCTGTGTCTCACATACACCACCCACTCCCCAAAGTCTCCCTTCATTCCACCATATTCTCTGAGAAAAAAAATGAACCAGCTAAATTACAATGTGTTTCTGGAAATCAGGTCTTTTATGACTCCCTATAAAGAGAACAAAATGGGCTCTCATCAAGCTTCAAATAAACCATTAAATAAACTCTTAAAACATTAAGAGACCCTCTGCCTCTTCTACATTGAAAAAGTTTATGATAAAGCCACACGATGCTTTTCTTTCCCACTCTGAAGGTTTATGGTACCATTCAGAGCACAGCGTTTTAGGTCTTGAGGGCATATTGGGTAGATGAATATGTGATCTGGTTGATGAGAAAGGAAACACCCTTTTCCACATACATTGGCCCTACTCTACCAAGCTTCCTTGAATTAACCATGGTCTGTCATCTACAAAAATGCTCCAAAATTAAGAAATCTACTTATTACCCTTGCTAAAGAGGAGGAAGACAGAGTGAGTAAAAATGCTCATTTTCTCTTCCTGAATGGCAGTCGGACAGAGCTGTCCCAAGTTCCAATAAAAACGTTGGAAGTAAGATGTATACACAACTCAAGACGTGGGCGTCCTATTAGAAAGGGGATTTTCTAAAACTTGTGAGAACGTGTCTTCTGCATCAAGATGGGGGTTTAAAGCATCCATCCACCTCTACTTCCTTCAGAAGCCCTATTAAAATATTTTAAAAGGGATAAAAATTCTCTGGCACATAAAGAATGGGAGAGAAAATGAGAAATTGGGAAGATGAAAAACAGATGGGTGAATGGCTTGGCTATGCTCTAAGCTGGCAGCAGGAAAGGTGGCGCGAGGTGCCCATGAATTTGGGTATGAAGATGAGGCTAAAAACAGGAAAACTGGTTAAAAGGCTTTAAAGAAGTGATTAGACCCTCTGATTTCCTCTCCCCTCTAAGAAACTGGATGATGGCTCCTCCCACACCTAACATTGAAGCAGATGAAACCAAAGAACATGTACAGAACAGAGGAACTGAATGACCCTATGCATACTCAGTGCTGAGGCTCCCCTCACCACCCATTCTGCCTCCTTCCCTCTTCCAGAGATTGGCTACTAGGCCTCACTCTCTAGGTAAGAGAGTAGAAGAGACTTCTTCTGGAATATGACCAATTCAAGAGAAAAAAACAAAGATACTGACACCTGAGGCCAGCCAGATCCCTGTACACTGAGGCTCACAATCAAAAAGCCTGTGACAAAGGCAGCAATGGTCAAGAAGCATTCCATCTGCCCTCCACACTACCCACCCCACTTTCGGTTGGGGGTTAACTGTAACTAGATCTGGCCAGTTGACTATAGGCAGGCGTGGCATGGTATTTCTGGAATAAAACATAAGAACCAGCATACAGCCATCTGGCTCTCTGTTTCCCTATGAGGTGCACAAAGAGACTGCAGGATCGAGATGAAACAACTCCAGAATGAGGGAACCTCCATCAGCCTGGGTCCCTGAGTGTGGAATAGAGTTCAATAGCAGCCTTCACTGCTTATGTTATGTGCAAAATTAACCTTTATTGTGTTAGGCCACTGAAAACTGGAGATTGTTTCAAAACACAAGTCTAGTCTCTCCTGACTAACACAAAGCCACACACACACACACACACACACACACACACACACACACACACACACAC
>NW_021703778.1:43156644-43325876 GCF_005190385.1 Monodon monoceros
CACACACACACACACACACACACACACACACACACACACACACACACGGTTTTCAAACACCATTTAGGTATACAATGGTAAAATGTGGGCACTCAAGGATTATCAGACATCTGGTCTGTCACCCTTCCAATTGTATCTCTTGGTCAAAGTCCCTCTTAAGGAATCTCTAGGACAAATCTCCTTTGACACATGGGAAATTCACCACACTGCCACCCAGCAGCCCTGATTCTCCCAGCAGCCCTGATTCTCCCAGCTCTGGTACCTTAACTTCTAACTCATACATATATCAGGTCACAGTCCACAGTGTCCTCCAATTCCAGGGTATAATAACTTTCCAGGTGGTCCTCCAGATGGCTCCTCTCCCCTACAGAGTGTGGATTGGGATACGGGGTGGGTCGCATCACATACCAACAATTCTCCCCCCAAATATCCTCTCTTTTCAGTTTCCAGTTTTGATTCCTTTATACCCTTGAGATGGGTGATGGACTGAGGGTCAGGACACTGGTTTAAGTCACTCCCTTTGTAAGCCCTGCTTAGATGTCTAGCTCCTGGTTTTGGAATATGAAGGTGCTTGGCTGCTTTTGTTTTGTTCTTGGCCTTTGGCATCTCAGCTAAAGGAGACAGAAAGTCCTGTTTTAACATGCTGTTACAGGTAATGGTTCAGACAGCTTACTTGAAAGCCCATCCTACAGGGTCAGATGATGTCAGAGACCTAGATTTGTAGAGCTCCCTCTCTAAGGACCCGGAAAATAGACATCTGGTAACTCGAGCACCATGATTACGGCTTATTGAAACTTCAAGAACTGTAAGAAGATGTGGGCCACACTATAGCAATCTGAAACAAGATGAAATTCCATTATCTGCCTCTTGCTTCTGGCTTACAATCTCCTTGAAATCAGAATTTCAGATTAGCTGCATCTGTGTTACCATGACATCAAATTGTTTGTTGCTAGAACAGTACCTTAGCGAGGAAGTAAAACTTCATAGCAATGGGCCAATGGAAATAGGAGTTTGTACAGAGGCTCTCCTGGTGTTAGAGAATGATTTGGAAGCTGAAGTGCCCTTCTTCAGTCACTGAGAGGTTTCCAAATGGTGCCCATGCTTCTGAAGGTCAATTGTTGAACAAACTGAATCACAGTTACAAAATGTTACTGCTGGAGGGGACCTTGGAGATATTTGAGGCTGAATCCAATAAGTGGTAAACTCACTCTCTCTCAGATCCTGGGCTCATGGCAAACATCTAATTCATCTCACCACGCCGCCCACAAAGCCCAGCCTCAGCCAGTACCCATCAATGCAAGATGGCATGAAAGATGAAATCTATTGGCCAGTTCTACCTGATTCCCTTATTGTACAGGTGAGGAACGTTGTCCTATCACTTGCTCAAGGTCAAAAGTGGGGAAAAGACCAGACTTCCCTGTTCCATGCTCTTTCAACCACTCCAGCCTGAATAAATGGGAAAACGAGCATTTCTCTCTTACATACCTTTGGTCCATTCTTCCCATCAAGTCCCTCCAAACACTCAAGGCTTACTCTAGTTGTAGATATGATTCAGATTCCATACTCACCAGTCTCATCTGAGCAACAGTACTTCTGCTTTTCCATTCTGGGATTCCCCCCAAGAAGCATCAAATTAAGATCAAATGCTTTTGAATGGGCCAGAAGCACTTAATTCATTATTTCTAGAGCCTCCTGACCTTAATAAAAAGTCAGTGTTACGCTTTCAAGTTAAAAGGCCTAATATATTCCTGGAAAAGTAAAAATGGAATACTTCCAAGTCCCATTTTATAGATGCACTAAGCTCTTGGATGTGATTGCATTTGATGTCTTGAGTCTAGAAGGGACAAAAGAACACCAAAATCATCCCTTCTGACTCAGCATCTCTCTGAATCTTTTCCAGATGAACTTGCCTACCTCCGTCCAGAATGCAAAGTGGTTGTAGGTTAGAGGTGAACCAGAAATGCAGACGTAGAGAAATAGTGCATTCTATTCTTGGACTGCACATGGCCACTCCATATGGGGGTAGGGCGGGGGCAAGCCCAAACATATGGTGCTCCATCTGTAAGATGGGGCTGGCTGGGTCCCATGAATGGCTTTTAATACAAGTAGATTCAGCCTGACTTGGTCTGCCTCCAAAGGAGGCAGAAAAGCCAGTGCTTCAAATATTTTGTAAAACCATTGAAATTAATGGCACAAAACAAGACTCATTTGTATTCTGCCTAATTTAAAAGATGTCTGCTTGGTGTAAAGTAATGAATTATTATGGGGGTGTTTGGACTGAGTGTTCAACATTCTCCTTTAAGGAATAAAACGCCTTTTTGTTCCTTCTTTCAAGCCATTCTCTGTTAAGTTATTTTGTACCATTTCCCCTCAGGAAATCCACTAAGCATTTTGGCTTCTGTAATGAGCTGCATTTCATAAAGTCCACAGCACTGGACACAGATGATCCTACTTCAACTTCCCAAGACCAGGTTGGGAGGGAGAATTCAAGAAGATGCTCTTTCAAAAGCTGCCTAATGGAGTCATCTTGTTCATGCCCTCCCGGTAAATCTCCAAGGACCACTTGTCATTAGCATCAGTAGCATACCCAGTGAGCAGGAGACCTTGCCCTTCCTGAATGCAACAGGAGAGAACTTGGAGTTCATCCTTGAATGATGGCACTGGGCTTCCGTGCCTCATATTCCACTGGAATATCTCCATGGGCTCATGTGCAGCCCCAGCACTGTTCAGCCAATGAGCTACGCGTCCACTCTCAGGATAATGATGATAACGGGAATGATACACCAAGATCCTGCTCTGTGCCGGGCATCATGCTACACATTACGTGTGAAGTATCTGATTCCATTCCTACAATAACCTCATAAGATAGTCTCTGTCCTCCACACTTTTCAGATGAAGAGGCTGAAGTTTAAAAAGTTGCCAAGGTCAGGGACTTCCCTGGGTAAGTCTCCGTGCTCCCAATGCAGGGGGCCTGGCATTCAATCCCTGGTCAGGGAACTAGATCCCGCATGCATGTCGCAACTAAGAGTCCATGTGCTGCAACTAAGAAGTCTGTGTGCCGCAACTAAAGATCCCAAGTGCCACAGCTAAGACCTGGCGCAGCCAAAATAACTAAATAATAAATAAATATTTTTTTTTAAAAAGGTGCCACGGTCAAAGAGATAGTGACTGGCAGACCAAGAACACTGGTATTCCTGCCCCAAAGGCTACGCTGAGATTGAACAGCAAAAGGTGGTGCATCTGTCCCTATGAACACCCGCTTAAGCTGTTGCATCTCTCCATAGGACAGCCCACCCTCTTTAAAGTACTAGTTAACTCAAACTAGGACTGACAAGAAAAGCTATCACGCTCTAGTCATGACCCTCAGTCAAGCAGTGTAGGGCAGAAACCTGCACAAAACCTCAGTGGCGTCATTCCCACATGGATGGGACTGGCTTCCTCAGTACCGTATTATATGACTCAGATCAAGACGCCCCTGATCCAGGCAAAAGTTCACCAAAGACCCCACATTGCCCAACTTTCCCTTTGAAGGGAAGACTGATTTACGGTCCATTCTTGGCTGTCACAGTCACGTGCTTTTCAAATCTATTTCAGCAACATAGACCTTACCTCCCTCAAATGAAACTGACAAACAGAACCCCTCCATCTTAAGAGGGAGTAGGTGACTCCTAGCTCTCTTCTCCTCCAAAGGACAAACACTGAAGATTCTAAGGAATTTAAAGGTTCCAAACATCACCATTGGAAATCCAGGGTTTTAGACCCATTTTCCTCCTTCTACCTGTAAGGATCCTGGAAGACCTGGAGTCAGGGACACATTCCCCAGTTTCTTGCTAGGAAACACAGTTACTGTGGAAAGCTACCGGGCTTATGGTTAACAAGAGCCATTTTCATAATTGCACCCATTAAGCTAACTATACCACCTAGGTGATCACAGAAGGTACAGTTCAAGGGAACTCAAGCTTGAATCATTTCCAGGAGAGAGTGTTAATAGAACCCTTTGGTCAGAAGCAGCTTTTCTTTTGCAGGAGGCACGCGGCAGGTGCAAGGCGATCGTGCCTTGTTTATTGCTTGGTTTGAAGGAGGTCATTGCATCTGTTTGTTATGTGTCTTTTGGTGCTTTCAAGATGGGGGTGAAAGGAATAAGGAAGTTAAAAGGAGATGGTTTTAGCTCTTCAGTATCCATTCTAAAAGAATTTATCCTAAAAGAGTGAAATATGGATTTCTTGTAAAAATGGATCAGGGAATTTCTTTGCTGGAATATCAGACGTTCTTTTCTTTTCTATTTTTTTTTTTTTTTTGTGGTCCCTTCTCTTCTCTGTCTTCATTTCAACACCCAGCATGAGGCTTAGCACAATTTATTTCAGGTTCCCCTATCACAGAGCACACCCATCAGAGTTCTTCATCGAGAAGCTATTTGTCAGCAGCTGACCAAGCAAGTGGCAATGTCGGCAAGTTTCATGGGCATGGTTGTATTATAAAAGTTAACAAGTAGTGTGAGGAGATGCTGAGCTGAGCTGAGCTGGAGCTTGGTCCCAGGAAGAGGGCCTGGCTGCACAGCTCAGAGCCATCTCCTGCTTCTAAAAGAAAATTCCCTACTGAGCCCAGGTCCTGGAAAATTGATGATAGGCTGAGTCACTGGCCCGCTGCCTCACCACTTTCCCGGGACAAAGAAGCTAACCAGCCACCCGCACCCTCCCCCCCTCCACGTGCCTCTCCCTCATCCCCACTCTGCCCCTGAGCATACAAGCCTGTGTCCTCTACTCCCTAATTCAAGACCGCCCCTCCCTCCTTCTCCAACATCGAATCTGTAAATAAGCCCAGCGTTCTGCCCCCTGAAGAAAGGGGCTTTCAGTCTTGAAACATGTGTTGCAGACACGAATCGCATTCCTCAGTTCGGTGCGCAAGTAATAAAACTTGCCTCATCTTTCTATAACTCAGGTTTATTTCTGTTTTGAGCCATCACTCCACAGGGCTGGGGGAAACTCTAACTCAATCAATTCAGAATTTCCTCACCTCCCTGTGACTATGCCTTAATCCTGGGGACTTATTTGGTGCACAGCATGGGAGCAGGGGTGCCATCTGGTCCTTGGTGTCAACTTATCAACCCAGGCATCCACCAGCACCCCCTTCATTCCTCTCTTCCATGTGCTTCAGGCCAGCCCTCCACTGTTTCTATGCCTGTCGGAGGGTCCAGGACTGATTCTGTTCTTCTGGGCCTCAGGGTAGGGCTGGTGGGGCTGAGGATGGTCACCCAGCTTCCGGGTTCTACCCTTGATGTCTCCATAATCATGCTCACTGCCTGGGGATCTCAACTTCCCTGAAGCACAGTCGCATGTGGGACTCTGTTGGATTTGTTGAGTTTGACATAACTTCTTGCTGCTGTGGCTGCAAGATAATCACGGTGAAGTAGGGGAAGCAAAGACAAGAATAATCAAGGGACAAAAACAGTCAACATCTTTTAGAAATATGTCACCACCCTCCAGGTGGCCACACAGGAACAGCCCAGGTGTGGTCTGTTTGCCACCCTTTGTAGAAGGTGATACAAGAGAGGATTGGAAAGGGACTTCCCTGGTGGTCCAGTAGTTAAGAATCCACCTTCCAATGCACGGGATGCGGCTTCGATCCCTAGCTGGGGAACTAAGATCCCACGTGTCCCGGGGCAACTAAGCCCGCAGGCTTTAGAGCCCATGCACTACGACTAGAGAGAAGCCTGTGTGCCGCCCACGCACCACAACTAAGACCGGACACAACCAAATAAATAAACATAAAAATTTTTTTAATTAAAAATAAATAAATAAAAATAAGAGAGGGTTGGAGACAAGGCAGCCTGTGGTCATGGTAGGGACAAAACAGGACCCCGTCCCTGGAAAGCAGGTTGTGAGCTGGAATGGGCAGCAGAGTATTTTAGGACAGAGCATCCCCCCCATGCAGACAGGGCTGGCCCTCCCCAGAGCTTCTGGGCGTTTGTGTGGCTCCCCTCCTCCAAGGAGCCGGGCACAGGCCCCCACTGCCCCCATCCCCAGGAAAGCCCTGTCTTTTAAGATCTGAGCCGGGGCGCTCTGAGTTTGTCCTGCGTTTGTGGAGCGAAGGGCTGATTACAATACCCTCTTTTCCTCCCCACCGCGCTCAGCCATAGCAGGCTTCACCCTGCGTGGGGGACATGTTCTGAGTGACCCAGGTAAGCATCAGGGGCCCGAGACCATGCTGTTTCTGTGCCAGCAGCTCCTCACTGGACAGTCTTACTGCCTTTGCTGTAAGCTGAACTTTCCAGGCCAACTCACTGTCCCTTAATGTCTGAGAGTGTCACCTTGGCCCTAGTTTATGGGTGATGAGGTCTGCAAAACAAGGGCCTCTGACATTGAGTCCTAATATTTCTGAGACTCGAATGGCCAGAAGCCAGAGCCTGAAGTATTCATTTCAGGTGGCTTTGGGGCAGAAGCTGCGATTTTCCGTTGGAACAGGCTCTCCCTGCTTCTGGGAAAGAGCATTCTGGTGCCTCTTTTACAGGGTGCAGACACAAGTCCCGTGTAAGTATCTGGATGAACAAATCTGGAAGCAAATGCTTCTATTGAGTTGTGGATCTGAAGTTTTGATAACGTAGAAGGAGATCTCTGCAGGAGTTAGAGGATATCTCTCCAAAGATGATTTTGATGCTAGCTCATTTCTGACAGCTCCAACCTGGCCAGACACAGGGGTGGGAGCTCTAGAACTAAGGTGGGAGTTGGGGTGAGGGGATAGGAACACCAGACCGAATCAGGTGTTGAAGGAGAGACCTCATAACTTGGGCAGACCTGGGGCTCAGCCAAAAGCTTGCTGTAGGGAGGGGAGTGAGGACAGAGACAGGATGATGTGTTTTGCAGGAAGTGAAACCCCAGAGCCAATTTTAAGGTTTTATTTTCTTTCATGTAATTCCTTCAAGTCTTGGTGAAGCTTTTAAAAAGATCAGTGTTTGTGTTAGTCTATTAGAAAATAAAGGGAAGAGGACTTACCTGGCAGTCCAGTGGTTAAGACTCCACGCTTCCAATGCAGGGGTAAAGGTTCGATCCCTGGTAGGGGAACTAAGATCCCACATGCCACACGGCCTGGCCTTAAAAAAAGAAAGGAGGGCTTCCCTGGTGGCGCAGTGGTTGAGAGTCCGCCTGCCGACGCAGGGGACACGGGTTCGTGCCCCAGTCTGGGAAGATCCCACATGCCGCAGAGCGGCTGGGCCCGTGAGCCATGGCCGCTGAGCCTGCGCGTCCGGAGCCTGTGCTCTGCAACGGAAGAGGCCACAACAGTGAGAGGCCTGCGTACCGCGAAAAAAAAAAAAAAAAAAAAAAAAAAAAGAAAGGAAAGGGAAGAGTCAGTGTTTAACTTTGGGGACAAGGCAGACTTCTGGAGGAGGGGGGGACCCCTCCTCTCTAAAGAAGTGTTCCCCATTCAGAACTTGTGGGTGGATTTCCCCAGTGTATGTGGAAGGTGGACACTCACTTGCTCGAAAAGCATCTGTTGCCATGGTCATTTATTTTCTGAGAGAGGGAGACATAAGAATGCATATAAATTCATTAACTCACAGTTTATTTCTAAGCACACGGTGTGTGCCAGGCCCTGTGCAAGGTGGTCAGGATACAGGGTGAAGAGAGCAGTGGTGGTTCTTGCCCAGATGGAGTATCCATCACCAGGAATGGATGAACAAGAAAATAATCATTCTACAGGCAATGTATCAATTAGGGCTCTGCTGAGTGCAAGAGAAGAGAAGAACAGAGGACCATGAGAGAATATTATGAGCAACCTAATCTACGACTTTGATTATTTTATTGGAACATTATATTTTATTATGTTTTCAACAGCAGATTATTATATTATTTAAACATCAAGTTTTCTTGGCATTCCATCATAACAACAGTTGACATCTGGTAAAAATGAGGTTCTAGACACTGTCCCGGTTTGCTTCCTTCTGAGACATGCTTCCATGTCTTCCTTCTGAGACATGTGGCTGTTCCCCCCACAAACACAGGGAGGGCAAGAGTGGCCCAGAAAAGAGGGCCGGTCAGGAACAGGTGGGTATAATGGGCTGACCTGTGTTCCAGCAAAATTCATATGTTGAAGTCCTGAGCCCCAGAACCTCAGAATGTGACTATGTTCGGAGACGGGGCCTTAAAAGAGGTAATTAAGTGAAAATGAATTCATTGGGGTGGGCCCTAATCCAAGAGGACTGGCGTCTTTATAAGAAGAGGAGGTTAGGACACAGACACACACAGAGAGAAGACCGTGTAAAGATACAGGGAGAAGACGGCTGTCTGCAAGCCAAGGAGATAGGCCTCAAGAGAAAGTGCCTTGGCCAACACCTTGATCTTAGACTTCCAGCCTCCAGAACCAGGAGAAAGTATACTTCTGTTGTTTAAGCTCCCCAGTCTGCAGTATTTTGTTATGGCAGCCCTAGCAAACTAACGGTGGGAAAGACTTTCCAGAAGGAGGCGAGGACCTGGCCCCAGGCAGCAGAGCTCTCTTCTCTGCCTGCTTAGCATCCCACTGCTCTTGTCTGTGTCCTGTGTGCTGGATGAGAGTCAGGCCTCCCCTCCTTTCAGAGCAGATGTGGGCCCCCTGCTCCTAGAGGCGAGGGTGGGGGTCCGGTAGGGACCCCTCAGGGACTGAGGGCAGCACTGCCCTTTTTTTTAACTTTTTATTTTATATTGGAGTATAGTTGATTAACCATGTTGTGATAGTTTCAGGTGTGATTCAATTATACCTATAAATGGATCTATTCTTTTTCAAATTCTTTTCCCATTTAGGTTGTTACATAATACTGAGCAGAGTCCCTGTGCTATTTCTGAGAGCGGCCTTTATCTTCCCTGATGCCCAATCATCCCTTTCGCCAGACTGACTGTTAGCCAAAAATGGAGTGCCTGATCTACACTCCTGCACACTCTTGTGCGTGTCACATATTTCTTGCCTTCTCCCCTCTTCCTTCAACCGTGGGGTGAATACAGAGCAATCTCCTGAAAGTCCACAACAGCAATTGTCTCTCCCAGAACAAGGGGCATGGAGCTTGTAGTTTAAAGGAGATAATCTCTTCAGATTTAATGAGAGCCACTGTGAAAACAGAGTCCCCAGGAAAAAGGGGAAAAGCACCACAAAAAAAAAAAAAAAAAAGAATATCCATCCAATTAGTGTTTCTAACATAGCCTCATTATACATCCACTTCTGACATTTGCCAGTGGTGTTAGATTTGAGCTGCAAAAATGTCTTTTGAAAGGCAAATTGACATTTGCCTAACCACCCTCCACCCCCTCGAGTCCTAAGACTTAAGCACTTACCATGGCAGCTGGGATTAGGAAAAGAAGCAGAGGGGCCATGAGTGAACTAACTCACGTTGGAGGAGGAAGAGACGCTGGTGATCAGGGAGAGGGAGAGGGCGAGAGAACATGACAGCTACACGTGAATGACCCTCCTCTTCTGTGTCTCTGTGTGATTTCCTTTTTAGGGAACATTTAATAAGATACAGAAGCCAGATTTGGTTGAGCTGAATGCAGGATCGCCATGGCAACCTTCCTTTGGAGGTTATCCTAGTCAGGTAGTGACAGCAAAGCTGAGTTAAAGGTCATCCCTGCCAAGAAAGATGGGCATTGATAAAGTATTTTAACAAGACCCATAGGAGCTGGTATTTGAAAGCGACTCACAGAGGATCAACTAGGCCCTAGGAATGGGATGAAAACAACAGCAGGGTGAGAACAGGGCGTCCTGTGAGGGATTCCATCAGAGTCCCACGCTGGAGCTGTAAACGCCTCATCCTACACAAGGAGAGCTCGTGTCTCCACCAAAAGCTCAGACTTGATGCGATTCGTAATTGTTCAATGGAAGGGTTAAAAACCATTTTAACCAGGCCTCTGGATGGTAAAGAAATACACCTGTTCCACCCTGTGCCCAAGACATTTTCAGGAATTCCTGAAACGTCTGAACAAGCCAAATTTTTGCAAATAGAACAGCACTGACCTTCTTTATCACTCCCAGAGATGCTTTATTTAATCTCTTTTCTATTAGAACATCACTTTATCTTTTTTTATAAATTTATTTTATTTTATTTATTTTTGTCTGTGTTGGGTCTTCGTTGCTGCACGTGGGCTTTCTCTAGTTGCGGTGAGCAGGGTCTACTCTTGGTTGCAGTGCACGGGCTTCTCATTGCAGTGGCTTCTCTTGTTGCGGAACATGGACTCTAGGTGTGCGGGCTTCAGTAGTTGTGGCACGTGGGCTCAGTAGTTGTGACTCACAGGCTCTAGAGCACAGGCTCAGTAGTTGTGGCACACTGGCTTTGTTGCTTTGCAGTATGTGGGATCTTCCCGCACCAAGGATCAAACCCATGTCCCCTGCATTGGCAGGCTGATTCTTAACCACTGTGCCACCAGGGAAGTCCCTAAAACATCTGTTTAAAATCTTAGAGTTAAGAACCCTTTTTTTTTGCATGATGCTGAAGCCAGAATTCTTTGAGGAAACCACTTAAATATGGATGTCTGTGTGGCTGGCCCCGAGGAGAAGATGTAAAAGTGAATTTTAAGCATAAGAAAATAACACAAAGTAACCCAACCTTTCTCATAAATGAGCAAATGCCAATTTAAATAACAAAAACACATGAAAATAATATTTTGCTTATCAGATAATCAAAGATCTAGAAGTGTGGTAATACCTAGAGTTGATGGGATGCGAGGAAATGAGCATTCTTATACAGTCTTGGTAGGAGTGTAAATTGGTGCCACTCGGTGGAAGACAATTGGTAAATATCTATCAAAATTTCAAATGGACCTCGCTTTGAGCTGGAAATTCCACCTCTGCATATCTGCTCTCATGCAAAGATATATGGACACAGATATTCATTCATTGCAACATTGTTTGTATTGGCAGAAGATTAGAAACAACATAAAAGTCCATCCACAGGAGACTGATGGAAGAAATCATGAAACATTCATAAAATGGAATAATAGAAAGAATGAAAGAGATTTATGGGCATTGACATAAAATTATCTCCCCGATATATTACATGAAAAAAGCAAGTGAGCATTGTGAGCATTGCATGCCCACCTATACTTTTCCACAGTTACAAAATTTCATTATGTGCATACGTTAATAGTTCAATTTAAAAAGGTAGGTTTAAAAGGTCATCTGGGGGCTTCCCTTCCCTTCCCTTCCCTGGTGGCGCTGTGGTTGGGAGTCCGCCTGCCTATGCAGGGGACGCGGGTTCGTGCCCCGGTCCGGGAAGATCCCACATGCCACGGAGCGGCTGGGCCCGTGAGCCATGGCCGCTGAGCCTGAGCGTCCGGAGCCTGTGCTCCGCAACGGGAGAGGCCACAACAGTGAGAGGCCCGCGTACCGCAAATAAATAAATAAATAAATAAATAAAAGGTCATCTGGGATTGGAATTATGAACGATTTGTCCCACATAGTGGACGTTATTGGTACCTCCCCAGCATCTATTTCTCCCTTCCTCCCTCACAGAATCTCAGTTTTGTTCAGGACTCCATCCATCCCGTAAGCAGCCCACGTGATTCAAGGGGCATAAACCTACCCAGCTCCAGTGGTGGGCCCTGAGCCAGTGGGTTTCCGATTTGAGGGGGCGTCAGAACCAGCTGGAGGGCTTATTAAATCATAGAGTGTCTGATTCAGTAGATCTAGAGGGGGGACCCTGAGAATTTTCATATCAAAGAAGTACTGATGCTGCTGGTCAGGGGACCATACCTTGAGAACCCATGATTTAAGCCAGAAAACTCCTCCTTTTTGTCAATGATGGTTTCAGAGCTATGGCGCCTACACCATCTGAGATATTTGATGTGAGTCTGATGGGATGTTTTTTGGGAGAACACTTCCTTCTCTTAAAAGAGAAGCACAGGGCTTCCCTGGTGGCGCAAAGGTTGAGAGTCCGCCTGCCGATGCAGGGGACACGGGTTCGTGCCCCGGTCCAGGAAGATCCCACATGCCGCGGAGTGGCTGGGCGCGTGAGCCATGGCCGCTGAGCCTGCGCGTCCAGAGCCTGTGCTCCACAACGGGAGAGACCACAACAGTGAGAGGCCCGCATACCACAAAAAAAAAAAAAAAAGAGAGAGAGAGAGAGAGAAGCACAGGGCAAGCCAGACTTTCTCTCTCTTCCCCCAACCCAAACACGAGCAGGACAGGGATGAAACCCTGACTGTTACTGGCAGGTATCTTATAACCACAAGAGAAATCAACCTTAAGATGTCACTGACACTGTGAAAGGTGGAGCAGAAAGACGAAAAGCTCTGAGTCCTGTATCTGAGGTCCATCCCACTGCTAGACTTCCTTCCACATGAGCTGATACATTTGATTACAGATCAAGCCCCTCTACGCTGTGTCTTCTGTTACCTGCAGACAAATACTTCCCAACTGGCACAAGCCTAGAAGATATTATTTTAAAATATTTAAAGTTAAAACAATTTTTCTTTATGGCAAAATGCCATAAACTTAGCATAGGCTAATAACAGATTGGGGAAAATATTTGTAACATGCATCTTACATACCCCATTTCAGTTAATACCCTGGTCAAGTGAGCCTTCTTGCTCTTTCTAAATCCAGTGCCACACAGAGGAAGATAATGAAGAAATACAATTCTGAATCAAAGCTCAGGAAAAGAACACTATTTAATAAGTAGCTCTGCAGGGTCAGAGCCTAAAAAGAGGTTATAACACTCAGAAAAACATCCCTAAAAATTGTTTAGCCCATCTATCCTCCCGACATGTCACAGAGTGTGGCAGCTACCTCCAATCTTCTCTCTACATCCCTCCTCCAAAACGTTGCCTGGTTCTTCTCTTTATGATTGCTGCCCTCTCTAGATAAGTCACTATCATGTAAAGTCATCCGATCCTCTGGCTACTACCAATACTGTCTATGCACGTTACTCCTGGAGCAGTCGAGGTGGAGGGTGTGAGAGGAGAGCAATGATATTCATACCTGTAACTAACGTAGAGATGTAGAAGTGACAGGGATATAGATATATATGAACTAACGTAGAGATGAAGAAGTGACAACAGAATTTAAGTGACTTAGTCCAAAGTCACATCTGGAGAACCCAAACTGTCAATCGCTACACTAATCTGCCATCAACAAAGGACTGATGGGCTTCCCTGGTGGCGCAGTGGTTGAGAGTCCGCCTGCCGATGCAGGGGACACGGGTTCGTGCCCCGGTCCGGGAAGATCCCACATGCCGCGGAGCAGCTGGGCCCGTGAGCCATGGCCACTGAGCCTGTGCATCCGGAGCCTGTGCTCCGCAACGGGAGAGGCCACAACAGTGAGAGGCCCGCGTACCGCAAGAAAAAAAAAAAAAAAAAAAAAGGACTGAGATTCTTAACACAAAAATCACTCTTACAAATCAAAGAAGAGGGAAAACCCACCCTAATGGAAAAATTCTCAAAGAACATGCACAAGCAAATTAAAGAAAAACAAATTGAAGATATGTTCAAGCTCACTAGTAATAAAATGAATGGAAACTAAAACAATATTTAAGCTAGCAGATGAGCAAAGTTTTTTAATTAATTATAGCTCATGTTGGCTAAGGTGTGGAGGAAAAGGAACTCCCACACTGTGGTGATGAGAGAGTAACTGAAGAAAAATTGGGTAATACCTCTCCAAATTTAAAATCGGCATACATTTGACCCTGCAATTCTGTGTCTAGTAATTTATCCTAATGAGTTCATCAGGCAAGCAGAAAAGAAATATGTACAAGAATGTTTACAAAGCCTGTGTTTTAATAGTAAAATATGGAAACAACTTAATTACCATCCATAGGGGGTTAAACACTCTATGACAGAGAGAGAGAAAATACTTATTACGAACTTCCCAATACAGAACCCCACAACTGACTTCCTTGCCTACTCGATCACAGGCTACATTGGACAAACACAGGCTCCCTCAGCAGGACCAAATCTTGTCTCTGTAAAACTCACAGCAGGGAGCCCCAAAGCAGAGTGGGGGCTCTCAGCCTATCTCTGGAAGGTGGAGCTACTGAGCCTCACAGACCCAGCTTCTTCTCCCAGCCCCTTCTCTTCAGAGGATTAAGTGAGGCATTAGAGAAAGGCTAGGATGATACTCTACTAGAGGTCCTACCATTTGGAAACATGGAGACAAGAGAAAGGACGTTCCCCCTACCCCAACCTTAACATAGATTTCAATATTCACAGAAAAAAAGTCTGGAGATGAATATGTATCAGAATGGTCAGAGTGCTTATCTTTCAGCAGTGGAACTATTTCCTTTTCTTTCTTAATCCACTATTCTGGCATGGTTGATTAGTGACAGGATCAGAGCCAGACATTTGGTTGCCTACTGTAGAAAGAGAAGGGAAGGAAAATAGACTTTATGTACCTACTATTTGCTAGGCTGGGCAGCCTTTATCTGCCTTGCCTCAGCATATGTACATTGGGATGCCTTGAGGATGTTTCCCTAGTGAGAGAGCTGCCAGAATCCTCACACTGCTTTACCCTAGGGAACGCAGGAAGTAGTAGAGTGTTGCAAGGCATCAGGCCTGCAGTGAGAGTTAAGGGGAGCCCATGGAAGGCAGAGGTTGCAGAGGGGATGGCCCAAGCCAGCAGCCAGATGGAAAGTGTGGTGAGACTCAAGTTCTGTGAGGCCAACAAGAACCTAGGTGGGATTTAGCCAATGGGGTAGTGATAGAACCAAGTCCCATCTTCAACAGCTGTAAGAGGCAGATGCCAGTAGGATGCCCATTGAGCAGGCATGACAAAGATTCTCTCCAAAGGAGTCATCAAGAATCCAGGGGATGGCAAAAGGACCCCTTAGCTGCCACGATATCACATACATCTATATCTATACCCAAACACCATCTTGAAAAGATAGAACAAAGCATTTGAAAGAAGAAATATTGGCCTGGTAGAGGTTTGAACATTGAATTTGATTAGTTATTTATAGATGACAGTTAGAAATAACTTACGAGAACTGTTACAAGACTACAAAAGACTATGCAAAAAACAAATTTTTTTAATTATAGCCAATGTTGACTAGGGTAGAGAGGAAAATTAACCCTCACATTCTGCTGATAGTAGAGTATCTGAAGGAAAATTAGGTAATACTTCTCCAAATTTAAAATCAACATACATCTGAACTTGCAATTCTGCTTCTAGTATTTATCTTAACAAGTTCATCAGACAACAAGAAAGAAATTCAATCTCTGTCAGTATTGGAAATAACTGACATTCCCAGACAGGTTTTCACATCTGAGTTGGAAAGTGTTAATTTCTACCATACTATTTCTACTATATTCTTCTACTAATATTTTTTATTTTTTTAATTAATTAATTTATTTATTTTGCGGTACACGGGCCTCTCACTGTTGTGGCCTCTCCCGTTGCGGAGCATAGGCTCCGGACGCGCAGACTCAGCGGCCATGGCTCACAGGCCTAGCCGCTCCACGTCATGCGGGATCCTCCCAGACCGGGGCACAAACCCATGTCCCCTGCATGGGCAGGCGGACTCTCAACCACTGCGCCACCAGGGAAGCCCCATCTACTAATATTTTTTAAAGAACAGGAAGTAAATGCTTTGCTATTGCTAGTTGACCTCTTATCAACACACTGCAAAGAACTCAAGGAATATTTCTAGAATGGGATAATGATGTGTGAATCTTAACGCAGGAAGAGATGTGTAAGATCTTGGAGTCAACTCACTCCATGTCTTCAGGTAAACCTATAACGATTCTTGGGGGTTGGGGGGGAGGGATAAATTGGGAGATTGGGACTGACATATACACACTACTGTATATAAAATAGATAGCTAACAAGAACCTACTGTAGAGCACAGGGAACTCTACTCAGCACTCTGTAATAGCCTATATGGGAAAAGAACCTTAGAAAAGAATGCAAAAATTGGATAAATCATTAGGTAAAAGAAAAAAAATTCTTTTAAACCTGTAAAGATTCTGCTCCTACTCCTGTGTCCTTGCATTTCCTCATTTTAGGGTGTGTTTCCATTCATTACTTTAATGTGATTTTTATTTAAAATAGTGTTTGTAGTAGATAGGGGTGGTTGCCAATTCATTTCCATTTCCTTCCTGTCTTTCCTGCTGCTAGAGCAAAGCCCAGAGTCCCCTCAAAATTGTGTGTATTTGGAGACCCCCAACAAAAAGCTGGAAGCTACCTAAATGCTATCCCCCAGTATAAGAGTGATCTGGAAATAAACCCACCTCTCTAAGGTTGCCTCTACAAGGCAAATGATCTGTCTCAAGTCTTTGTGGTGAGTAGAGGAGAGAAAAGAAATCTCCCCTGAGAGTGTGTAATCTCAAGTCAGACTCAGGCAGGTTCACAGACTGAATTCAAACTAACTGGTTGATTTGAAAAATCTCAGGGTGAGAATTTAGCTTAAATAGTCCTGGGATGGTAATTCCTCAGACACCTGACAGCAAGCAATGTCTTCCTTATCTGAAGGAAGTCATCTTCAACCCCACCCTCAAAGTATTCCCACAGGTAAAGTTGCAAGTAATATAGCTCATAATCAACAACAAGAAATCATGAACCAAAGCCAGCTGAAAACAAAGACAGCAGAATAAGACCTTAAAACATGGTAAGATACTGGGATTATTAGATACAGAACATAAACTCAGTTTAATATGCTTTTTAAAAGTAAAGTTGCCATTGTAGTATATACAGATGTTGAATTATAATGCAGTACACCTAAAACTTATATAATAATTTTTAAAAGTAAAGGAGAGTTGAGGAAGGAGAAAGCATATCTAAAAAAGACTAAGCATATTTGGGGGAAAATGAATAGAACCTCTAGAAATAAAAAATATAATAAATGAGGCTTCCCTGGTGGCACAGTGGTTGAGAGTCGACCTGCCGATGCAGGGGACATGGGTTCATGCCCTGGTCTGGGAGGATCCCACATGCTGTGGAGCAGCTGGGCCCATAGGCCATGGCCACTGAACCTGCATGTCTGGAGCCTGTGCTCCGCAACAGGAGGGGCCACAAAGGTGAGAGGCCCACGTACCGCAAAAAAAAAAAAAAAAAAATTATATATATATATAATAATTGAAATTGAAAATATACTGCAGAAACACTGTACACTCACTACATTGGCTGAACTTAAAAAAACTGGCAATATCAAGTGCTGGCAAGGATGTGGAACAATTGGAGCTCTCATACATTGCCAGAGGAAATGCAAAATGGTATGGAAACTTTGAGAAAAGTTCTGGCAGTGTTTTATAACATTAAACATACATTTACCATGTGATCCAGAAATCTCACTCCTAAGTGTTTACTCATAATAAGTGAAACATATGTTCACACAAAGACCTGTAAGCAAATGTTCATAGCGCTTTTATTCATAATAGCCAAATACTGGAAACAACCTAAATTATATCAACTGGAGAATGGACAAATAAATTGTGGTACATCCATATGTTGGGATACTGTTCAGTGGCCAAATGGAATGAACTGCTAATACATAAACTACAGGATACATGAATAAGTCTGAAAAAGATTATGCTTAAGTGAAAGAAGCCAAATACAAAAGGCTATATACTATATGGTTTCATTTAAATGACATTCTGGAAAAGGCAAAATTATAAAGATAGAAAATAAATCAATGGCTGCCAGGAGCTTGGAAGAGTTGGAAGGAATTGATTATAAAAGATTATGAGGAATTTTTGAAGGGATTGGAGATGCTTTATATATTGATTTTGGTGATGGTTACACTATTATATAATTTTGTCAAAACTGATAAAACTGAACAATTAAAATTAGAGATTTTATCAGCCATAAATTATATCTCAATAAACCTACTTTTGAAAAGAAAGATAACTTGAGGGAATTTTTTTTCTAAAAATAGACTATAGAGGTGGAGTACCTTAGACACAGCTGAAGAGAGAATTACTTGACTGGAAGTTACAGCTGAATAAATTATCCAAAAAGCAGCACATGGAAAAACAAATAGAAAGTAGGAAAGAAAGATTAAGAAACATAGAGATGAGAGTGGCTTCACACATACCTAATCAGGGCCCAGAGAGAGGTTTAACCTACAAGACTCATCAGCTTATCTCTACATGACCTTTCTAAGCATATAGAAAATATAATTAAAAATAAAACATAGCTCCCCAAATCAATACAACTATAAAGTATCTAAGAAGAAGCTTCACTGAGGATATACATCTATGGAGAAACTTTAAAATTCAATAAGGAACATTTAAAAGTATCTAAATAAATGCAGAGATATTGTATCTCATTTTCTTTAATGGCATGATTTAATGTTATAGACATTCTGCCCAAATTAGTGTATAAACTCTATACAATAAAATTCTGTTTGGATTTTTTAGGAACTTAATAAATTTTAAATTTTACATACAAGAATAAATATTCAGGGATAGGTAAGTCACCTTTTAAAAATAAAGAAATGGGGCTTCCCTGGTGGTGCAGTGGTTGAGAGTCTGCCTGCCAATGCAGGGGACATGAGTTCGTGCCCTGGTCTGGGACGATCTCACATGCCGCAGAGCGGCTGGGCCTGTGAGCCATGACCACTGAGCCTGCACGTCCGGAGCCTGTGTTCTGCAACGGGAGAGGCCACAACAGTGAGAGGCCCGTGTACCACAAAAAAATATATATATAAAATAAAATAAAAATAAAGAAATGGTCTTTTCTGAAAATATATTAAGACAGTCTACAAAGTCATATTGACATATTAACAAAAACATTTTGGCCGTAGAGAAAGAATAGATAAGTATACCAATGGAAGAAAATGGAGAGCTCAGGGTCAAACCCACAGGTTTAAGCCAAATCTATGGATACACACACGCACACACAAAATGCATATACACGTTTGTGTATAGGAATTGAATGTGTAGCAAAGGTGACACCATGAATCAAGTGGAAAGAATGAATCATTAGATCCGAATTTAAACCTGATACTACACAGGAAGGTGAACTTCTGATGGACCTAAATATGAAAGGTAATATGAATATAAAATTAATCAAAGAAAATGCAGGAGAACATTTTTGTGATCCAGGGGCAAGGAAGGACTTTGTAAACAAATTTCCAAAAACATAAGTCATAAGGCAAAAAAAAAACGGAAGGGGGAATAAAATTGATTACATCAAAATGAAAGATTTCTGTTCTATGTAAGACATCATGGACAAACTTAATAGAAAGTAGACAGACTAGGAAAAGATATTTGTGATGACTAAAATCAACAAGAGAATAATATATAAAATATACAAGGAATGTCTGCAAATCAACAAGGAAAAAAACAAAAACACAATAGAAAAATGAGCAAAAATATAAACAAGCATCTTACAAAAGAGAAATCCCCAATCTAACAAGTATATGAAAAGATGTTCAAACTCATTAGGAATCAAAGAAATGCAAATTAAAATAACAATAAAATATCCACTTACATTTATTAGATTGGCAAAAATTAGGAAGATGGCATAATGCTAAATATCAGAGGACATGTGAAGACACAGAAACAGCAGGTATTGCTGACAACAGCTGTCCTGAAACACCATGGGGACCACTTCATCAAATTAAGAATATGCATTCCCTGTGAGCTGGCAATTCCACTCCCTCGTTAGATTCCAAATATACCCTTATGCAGGTCTGTAAGGGAATATATATGGAGATGTTTATTGTGGCTGTATTTGTGTGGCAAAGGGGTTTTCTGACATCCATTACTGAGAGACGAAGAGACAAAATATAAATTTACTATGAAGCAGTTAGAAATGGTGGATTAAGTATTCATATATTTAAATATAAAAAGAAACAGAATGATCTATATAGCACAAGTTAAAAATATATTCCTACAAAAAAAATAATATCTCTCTTCCAAGAATACATACCAAATAAAGTCTACACATTAAACATATTGGAGTGGCTGTCTCTGGAGTAGGGGGAGGGCAGTGGGACGGGAGAGTGTTAGAAACAAGGAATAAATACATGATGGAGGAGAAGTGCCTTGCATGAATCCATTATGATAATTCACCCTGAACTGAGAAGCATAATTAACTTGACCCTCTGATCTTGAGACCTAAAAACAACACCAGAATAATAAAAAGAAGAAAATTTTTCCTTCAAGAAAATTTTCTTCGAGAAAGAAAATATATAAGGATTGGAAAAAAGAAACAAAACTATTGTTGCTTGCAGATTATATTATTAAGTACACAGAAAACCCAAAAGCATCTATAGATAATTATAATTAGTAAGAGAGTTTGAAAAGTTTGTCAGATTTGAAACCAAAATGTAAACATATTTTTCATTTCCATATACTGGTAAAAAAAAGTTCAAAATATAATTTTTAAAAGATGCAATTTAGAACAGTATACAATTTACAACAATATATATCAACATATAGACTAACATGTTTAAGAATAAATTTTATTAAAATTGTGCAAGACCTATATTGTAAATTATTTTAAAATACCTAAACAGATAAATAGGCATACCATATTAATGGATTGAGAGACTTAATATCATATAATGGTCAATTATCCTCAAATTAACCTTTAGATTTAATAACATTCTAATCAAAATTCCAAGAGTTTTTATTTTAATGGAAGTTGCTAAGCTGATTCCAATATGTACGTATATAGAACAAAAGATCAAGAATAATCAAGGTATTAGAATGAGTAGGAGTAATTCATCTCAGCAGACGCCAAAAAGAACAATGAAGACAGTATGGTATTTGTACAAAATGGACAAATAGATTGGCGAAATAGAATAGAAAGCAAGACGCAGCAAAGGAAACCACCAACAAAATGAAAAGGTAACCTACTAAATAGAAGAAAATATTTGCAAATCATATATCTAATAAGAAGCTAATATCCAAAATATATAAAGAACTCATACAACTTAAGAACAAAAAAATCTAATTAAAAATTGGCCAGGGGACCTGAATAGACGTTTTTCCAAAGAAGATATTCAGACAGCCAATAGGTACATAAAAAGGTATTCAACATCACTAATCATCAGGGAAATGCAAATCAAAACCACAATGAGATCTCACCTCACATCTACTAGAATGACTGCTATCAAAAACACAACAGGGCTTCCCTGGTGGCGCAGTGGTTGAGACTCCGCCTGCCGATGCAGGGGACACGGGTTCATGCCCTGGTCTGGGAAGATCCCACAGGCCACGGAGCGGCTGGGCCTGTGAGTCATGGCTGCTGAGCCTGCCGGAGCCTGTGCTCTGCAATGGAAGAGGCCACAACTGTGAGAGGCCCGCGTACCGCAAAAAAAAAAAAAAGAAAAACACAACAAATCACAAGTGTTGGTGAGGATGTGGAGAAAAGGGAACCCTCATACACTGCTGATGGGAATGTAAATTGGTTCCGCCAGTGTGGAAAACAGTATAGAACTTCTTCAAAGGACTAAAACAACTACCATATGATCTATTAATTCCACTTCTGGGTATTTATCCAAAGAAAACAAAAACGCCAATTCAAAAATCCCATGTTCATTGTAACATTATTTACAACAGCCAGGATATGGATACAGCCTAAGTGTCCATCAACAGATGAATGGATAAAGAAAATGTGGTGTATACAATGGGATATTATTCAGCCATAAAAAAGAATGAAATCTTGCCATTTGTGACAACATGGATGGATCTTGAGGTACCATATGATCCCACTTACATGTGAAATCTAAAAAAAAAATCATGAAGCTCATAGTTACAGAGAACAGATTGGTTACCAGAGGCAGGAAGTAGAGGGTGAGTGAAGTGGGTGAAGGGATACAAAGGGTACAGGCTTCCAGTTATAAAATATAAGTCGTGAGGATGTAATGCACAGCATGGCAACTATAGTTAATAACACTACACTGCATATTTGAAAGTTGTTGAGAAAGTAAATCTTCAAAGTTCTCATCACAAGGAAAAAAATTCTGTAACTATATGTGGTGATGGAGGTTAACTAGACTTATCATGGTGATCATTTCATAATATACACAAATATCAAATCATGTTATACACCTGAAACTAAAATAAGGCTGTATGTCAATTATACCTCAATTAAAACAAAAAGATTAGAAAACCAGAACCAAACCTTCTTATACATGAAAAACTGATTTACAATAAAGCTGACACTTTAGTAGCAAAGGAGGACCAAGCAATAATTGGTGTTGGGATAACTGGTTATTTATATAGAAACAAATGAAATTGGGCCCTTACCTCACGTGATACACACCAATAAATTCCAGGTACATTGAACATTTAAATGTGAAAATCAAAAATTTTAATTATGAACACAATACAGTAAAACATCTTTAAGACTTTGAAGGTACTCACACTGTTGGTGGGAATGTAAACTGATACAGCCACTATGGAGAACAGTGTGGAGGTTCCTTAAAAAACTAAAAATAGAACTACCGTACAACCCAGAAATCCCACTACCAGGCATGTACCCTGAGAAAACCATAATTCAGAAGGAATCATGTACCACAATGTTCATTGCAGCTCTATTTACAATAGCCAGGACATGGAAGCAACCTAAGTGTCCATCGACAGATGAATGGATAAAGAAGATGTGGCACATATATGCAATGGAATATTGCTCAGCCATATAAAGAAACGAAATTGAGTTATTTTTAGTGAGGTGGATGGACCTAGAGTCTGTCATACAGAGTGAAGTAAGTCAGAAAGAGAAAAACAAATACCATATGCTAACACATATATATGGAATGTAAAAAAAAAAAATGGTCATGAAGAACCTAGGGGCAGGATGGGAATAAAGACACAGACCTACTAGAGAATGGACTTGAGGACATGGGGAGGGGGAAGGGTAAGCTGGGACAAAGTGAGAGAGTGGAATGGACATATATACACTATTAAATATAAAACCAATAGCTAGTGGGAAGCAGCTGCATAGCACAGGGAGATCAGCTCGGTACTTTGTGACCACCTAGAAGGGTGGGAGGGAGGGAGACGCAAGAGGGAAGAGATATGGGGATATATGTATATGTATAGCTGATTCACTTTGTTATAAAGCAGAAACTAACACACCATTATAAAGAAATTATACTCCAATAAAGATGTTAAAAAACAAAATAAATAAAATGTGTGGAAGTAGTTTAAAAAAAAAAGACCTTGAAGGTAAAGATTTATTTCTTGTACAAGACCTAGAAAGCACAAATCATGAAGAAAAAGATTAATAAACACTACTATATTTAAATTCTTCAAAAGACATCAAAATGAGAGTGGAAAGTCAAGACAGAAATTAATATCATGTATAAATAATCAGTAAGAAAAAGATGATAGATTTTATTTACTGATTTCAACAGAAAAAAAATAAGCAAAACAGGTAAACAGGCACTTTATAAAAGATGAAAACCTGAATGGCCAATGACTGTATGAGAAGATATTTAATCTCCTTGGGTAAAAGGGAAATTCAAGTTAAAACCACAGTAAGAAAGCAATGGTACCTCCAGACTGGCATAAGTTAGACAGCCTGCCATTTGTATAGGGCAAGGAGTAACCAGTGTACTGTATAACCAGAACACTTATACAGTACTGATGGCAGTGTGAATTGGTCAAACGCTTTGGAAAATAACCTGGCAGCAATTCCGCTCCTAGGTATATACACTTGTGCTGTTTCACCCCAACCGGGTGCACTGCAGTAAAATTCTGACACTAACAACCTGGAGTTAGTGTTGACCCCACAGGCTTAGGGCAAGGTCTGGGAGGGTCCCAGACTCAAGGCTTCTATGACACTCCCCGTGGAGCCAGGGCGCTTCACCTTCCCCACACATCAATGTGCTCCCCAACCAGGAAGCTCCACCAGCGTCAGTATCCTGAGTTTTTATTGGGGGTTCATTACGTAGCCATGATTGATTAAATCATTAGCCATGTGATTGAATTCAATCTCCAGCCCCCCACCTCTCCCAGAGGTCAGGGCTCTAAAAATCCCAACTCTCTAGTGCTTGCTCTTTCTGGTGACCAGTCCAGTGCAGTACTGTAGATACAGTGACGATGGACGAGGGCAGGGGAATAGGGAGTCACTTGTTAGAAAAAGAAGGGTAAGAACTGTGTGCCCCTTCCCCTCTGGAGTGATGGATCAGACCCTCCCTGGAGATTAAAGTTGACTCTGAATATAGGGGATTTGTGTCTTCCCCTTGATTTCAGGTTTCTGAAGTCAGAACACTGGCCCAAGTGTCCCCCTCACCAGTTAAGAATGAGAGGATAGACCACTCTACCCCATCATCATCAATAATCACCAATTCCCTGAGGATCAGGGGCCATGGAAAGGGACCCAGCATCTCTCTGTCACCCCAAGTGGTCAGTGGTTGACTTGGGGATGAAACCAGGTGGTAGTGTCACATACAAGAATGTCAGAGGCCGAAAGGAGCTGAGGCCGCACCTCTGGGAAGCACCTGCAACAGGAAACCAGCGTGAAGCCATCATGGCCCAAGGAAACCTGCATCTCTGCCTGGCAGGGACCACTGTGCAGGCACAGATACTGGGCCAGGGCCACCTGGACCAGCCCAGAAGCGGGAGGTCCAGGATGGAGCCAGCAGACACTCCCTGACCAGACACACGGCCACCACCTCACGGAGAGAGTGTCACGGTGACAACCTTCAATGAACTGACATTTCCCCCAAAAACTCAAAGTTCAGGCCAGAAATGATTAAGTGCCCTGTGGTGGCAAGGTTTCCGTTTTCCTACCCTCATAGAAATGAGGACTTCTTTTCTAAGGTGAATGTGGATGGAGAGATGAAAGAAAATGCATTTTTGTAAACCAAAAAGCTGAGTTTTACAAACTGCCTGACTTCTGAAACAAATGTATCCGATACATTTATACACACACACACACACACACACGCACACACACACACACACACGTATGAATATTCACACATACACAGGTATGCATACACATATGTTTGTTAACAGTTTTAAAACATGAGGACACTCTTCCGTAACTGGCTTCTTCTGATTCGTGGTGCGTTGGGGGCTCTTTCTCCAGTTCGTTATGCAGTATTTTATGCTATGAATTATATATAACATTGAGTTGAAGACGAATCCATGGCCCCAGTGAGTCTTCTCTTCAGAGCACACATCTCCCACTCTTCCAGGGCACACGTCCAGAGCCCTGTTTACCCTACTCTGGAAAACTCCAGCTTGTCACTGTCTCTCAAAGTATATTGATCAGGGATACACCCAGTCCAGGCCTGGAAAGTGTGCAAAGGCAGTTTAAAAGGTGTTTTCCTGGCATAACATTCAGCCACAGGACCCTGCAAGGATTTAGCCTGCGTCACGACCCTTTCTGGACCTGAACTTGAAAGTCTCGTTTCAAGGTGCTGACAATAATTCCAAGGCCCTGTCTTTTGACCTTGCTTCTGACCAACCCCACCCATCACCTGCCCAGAGCTGGCCTTCCAATCCAAACTTTACTCTTTCTCAATCAAAATCAAACTCCCTGGCCTTGGCTGCTCAGGTGTGGTCTCACCTCCAGAATTCCTCATATGAAAAAGCCGCACCCCGAGTGTTAGCAGATCCTTCTTAATATTGATAAAAAGAAAAGGGTTAATACAGTAAATTGTGTGTTAGGTGTTCTTTTACAACAATAAAGGAAGGGAGGGAAGGAGGGAGGAAGGAAGGAAGGGGGGAAAGGAAGCACAGTGGTAGCTGCAGGCCATGTTTAGTACTTGTAGCACCCAGCAGCGGTGTGCTCCCAGCCCCAGCTCACCATGCCCACTTTCTGTTCCCATCCTGGCTTCATGGGACATCACAAAAGGCCTCCCAAGCATATTCGTGTCCAACCCAGTCTGTAAGCCTAAGTTCACATGACATTCCTCTCCTGAAAAGTGGCCTCCCCTTGGCTGTCACTCTGACCCCTCAGGCCCTGGAAGCAGGCTGGGGCCCTCTGGGAAGAATATTCCAGGTCCTGACACTCCGGTCATGGTCTAGATGAGGGGCACAGGCTGGGCAGGCAGGGCCTGGCTGCAGGAGGGGGGCTCCAGAGCACCAAACCCAGGGCAGGCTGTCCTGCAGGGAGGGGTTCCACACAGAATGGTCCAGCCCAGCTGGCTTCCCAGAGCAGCGACTCCTCAGCTGAATCTCCAGGGTCAGGCAGAAGTGTGCCCATTTTAGGCAGCAGAGAATATCACAGGCAAAGGAATGATGGTGAAAGAGAGTCAGGGGATCTTCTAGGGGCTGCCAACAATTCTGTGTAGCGTGCAAGGGGTGAGCATCCCTGATGGAGTAGGGGAGGAGTAGAGGACAGAATGGAGGAGAGTAAAGACCCCTCAGGCCCGAGAGGCTGTGCTTGCCTGGATTCTGTCTGGAAAGCAATGGGAAGCCAGGAATAATTTTATCCTAAGGGGGAATGTGATTGGATTTGTATTTAAAGAGGCAGCAGTGTCATCGAGGAAAATAATGGAATAGAAAATGAATGAGAACAGATGACAATGGCTAGGAAAATAGAGGCTGCTGAGAGCAAATGTTATAGGGAACGGGAGAAAAGAGGGGTCAGGGGGCGGGATGGGTGACAGCCTACGGGGGACACTCCACAGCTCGGACTTCAGACCTGAGCCGAACCCACTTTCTTACTGGGGAGGAAACTAGCAACGTTATTTGACCTCCCTGAGCCTCAATTTCCCTCTTCTTTAAAACAGCAGAGAGATTTACTGAGAGAATTTAAATGAGTGTTAGGGTATACATTGCTAAGGCAGGTCTGGCTCACTGCAGGTGCTCAGGAATGGGAAACTCTCCATGGAAGATGGTTGCAGAGCTTCCACAGAGCAATGGGACACAGCAAGGAAGGCTGGGAAGAACAACAGCAGTTACTTCACAGTTTTGCCAAGAGCCTTGAACAGAAAGGGAGCCACAGAAGGAAATAGGAAAACAAATAGGTTGGCGCTTTATAAAAATGTAGAGGCCGGGACAAGCCTTGGTGGAGGCAGGGCTGCATGTTTCTTGAAAAAGCACTCTGAAACCTGCCGTGAGCAAAATGGGAACAGCTTTAATTCACTAAGAGCATCATTTGGTGAGACGTGGGAGAATCAGTAGCTCTCAGGGGCCAGGAGCCCCCATCAAGAAACATGCTTCCAGGGCATAGAAGTAGGCCACATTATGAGAGATCGCCCAAACTCGCTTCTCAGGGAGCTGTTCCCGTGGGATGACGCTAGCCAGAGCCTCAGTTTACTGGTGAACAAAGGAGCCAATAACTGAATGACCAGGACATGTAAAACAGGACAGTTTCAAGGAAGGCTCTGGGAAGCACTGACAGCAATGGTACAGGCAGGAGTTGGAGAGGAAATAGAAATCCAACAGCTGGGCTAAGCTATTTATCAATTTTTCTTTTAAACCTCTACATAAAGAATGCCTTCATCAAGAAATTACATTTATAAGGATAGGCAATAGATAGTAAAATCCACTTTAATCAAAATCAATTAATCATAGTCTGCAGACATTTAATTTGGGCCAAGTTAAAGCTTACCCTCAACCTATGGCAACAGGGCTTTCCTCCCACACTGTAATCCGGATGGCAGGAGACATGGAAAACCATCCCACATAGGTGTCCCTCCTTGCCGTTTATATCATATGTGCCAAACACACATTCTCTTGTTTACCTATGGGGTGACATTCAAGGCCAAGTTTACATAAAAGTAGTACCCTCCATTGTCACCCAACCTAGCAATAAAGTCCTTTACTCTGTTGGATGTAATGTCTTGTTGTTCACCATAGTGGGAATGATAAACCCCTAGCACATACAATACCTCTCATCCTACTCAAGCCCTCTGCAGACATAACTAGCTGATCTCAGCTTAAGGATCCCTGTCAACCCAAAAGAAACAAGGCATTCTAAATGTTCCTTCTTCCCAAATAACAAACTTGTCATCCCCCTTCCAATGAGAAAATATCTATTCTGTGCCCAAGGTCCTAAGGGCTGAGAGTACTTCCCAGTGGAATTACTCTTTCTACTTCAGGAAGAATTGGCTAAGCAGGTGGCAGAATAGGGCTTTCTAGGGGGGAAGAGAAGAGAGGTTCCCAGATGCCCATTCAACTGGCACAGCATAGGGGTTAAGCACATGGCTCTGGGTTCAAATTCTGCCTCCATCATACTTACTGTGCTCCCCTGGGTATGTTACTTAACCTCTCTGTATCTTGGTTTCTCATCTGTAAAATGGAAGGAATAACAATATCTGCCTCATAGCATTGATGTGAGAATTAAATGAGATAATCTATGAAAAGCTCCCAGCACATACTGGGTGCTCAGTAAATGTTACCTTACTGTTGTTATAGTTCCTGTGATCAGGCAGTGTGCTATTGGTGTACGTAATGCAAGATTCAAATAAAGGCACTGATTCCCTTGCTGTGAGTCCAGAGGTAGGGAGCTCCAGGCACCTCTGGTTACATCCCAGCTGCTCTGCATCGTTCTGTTCTGAATTTGCAGGAAGTCAAGAAGTGTTTCCCCACTATTGTAAGGTAACCCTGCATTCCCAGCTGCCACATGGCCTCTAAAAACGTGGGGAGGCAGCATTTCCAGCAAAGGAGACAGAAGGAGATAGCTGTTGGGGATGGCACCAATAGTACGTGGCTCAGACTGAATTCAATGGGAAGAGGAAGGCTTTCTGCAACATGGACTCCATATACTTATGTTTGGTTAATGAGCCACACCTGCATGCCTTCCAGACATCCCCGGGACAGAGCAGAAGTGTTACACTGGTGTGACAACCCAGATTGTACTGGGGGCATTCCACGTTGTCTTTCTACCTGGGCCCCTCAATTGCAGAGCAAAGCCTTCAGCTGGATTTAACCAGCCTACTTTGCTCTTGAGTAATTAGTGCTTTGAGAAATCCATAGGCAATGATTCGTCAGATGCTGGGGCCTGTTTACTGAGAGCAGAATTTAATCTGGGAACTACATCATATGAAAATAAAGCTGCCTAAGACCACATATAAGACAAATTGTGACAATAATGCAAGTAGGTAGACTTTTTTTGTGTGGATTGTAAAGTGGTTTAGAAGCAGGGGGGTTCCAGAAATCTTTTAAGCAACAGTGGTTTGGAGAAAATGACAATTATTTGGAGATAGATAGATAGATGATAGATCGATAGATAGAGAGATAGATAGATATAGATAGGTGTAGATGTATATATATAGATAGATATAGGTATAGGTATATAATATAGATATAGATGATACAGATATAGATGTGAAATTCTACGAGTTTAGGAATAAGACCTGGAATATCGTCTGGCTCCCACCACTGTGTGACCTTAGACAAGTTACTTAACATCCCTGAAACTCAGCTCAGTTTCTCTGCCTTTAAAATGGGCACAATAATATCTACTTCAGAGACTGACTGGGAGGAAAAGTCAGATAAAACATGGACGTAAATTGCCTAGTGGCTGGCACTTAGAAAATATTCAGGTAATGGGTTGAATGGTGGTCCCCAAAAGATATGTCCACCCAGAACCTGTAAATGTGACCTTATTTGAAAAAAGGGTCTTTGCAGATGTAATTAAGTATCCAAAGTGAGATCATTCTGGATTACCCAGGTGGGCCCTAGTGACAAGTATCCTTATAAGAGAAAAGCAGATGGAAATTTGAGATGCCCAGAGGAGAAGGCCACGTGACCGTGGAAGCAGCGGAGAGATGTGGCCACAGGAATGTTAAGAGCCACCGGAAGCTGGAAAAGGTAGGAAAGGATTCTCCCCCAGAGCCTTGGGAAGGAGCACAGCCCTGCTGACGCCTTGGCTTCTGGCCTCTGAAACTGTGAGAGAAAAAAATTCCTATTGTCGTAAGCCACTGTTTGTGATAATTTGCTACAGAAAATGTATTTATTATTATTTACTTATTTTTTTATTACGAACACATCCCAGAATGTGTGAATTCCCTGTATCTGCATGTAAGATCCAAGAGAGGAGAGGCTGTGTCTGAGTAATCCCTGCTGTGTCTCCATCAACAAACACGGTCATCGGCTTTTTCGCTTTGTATGGTTGTTCCTCGGTTTTAATTTTTCGGTTGTATGACCAAAACTATAACCGGTTCAGCAATGCCTTGATATGATACTGCCTCAGTCAGCATAGGTGTACACACTGTCTCCAGCCCAGTGACCGGAATAACAAGATGATTTCTCGCTCACATGACCCGCCCGCCTGGGCTGGGCTTGGAGAACTGCTGCTCCCTGACACCCTCACTCCGCGACCCAGAATGACAGGGGCTGTTCCTTCTTGAGAAGCTGATCTCTACAGGAGGCAGCTGCGTTGGCCACTGCAGGGGAGGAGGCCTGAGGATCCAGCATCAGTGTTTCATGCTTATGTCTATCATGTTACTTCTACTACATTACCATGGCTCGAACCCCTGGCACGGGAAATGGCAATGCTCAGTGAACCAGAATTAGGAGAGAACTAGATATTGGGGAATGTTAGAAACACCAACTGCAGGTATGGATTCAGTAATCTCCTTGTCTCCACATTTTAACGATTACAGAGGACCCCAGTGTGAATTGACAATGAATAAAATGATCATGGCCTCAGTGTTCTCCATCTAGTGATTACCATCTAAGTGTTGGCCATGACGCCCCAGACTCTGCTATGAGGCAGCTGTGGATAAGAAGAAGCCCTGCGTGAGGCTGCCATTTTATTTTTTCTTCCTCTGGACAACCATGCACCTCCACCACCAAGATTCATGGGAACTCGGGCTCCAAGAGCCTATTAACCTTAGATGCTCCACAGGGTCCAATGCAAAGAGCCCAGATCGATGAGATCAAGCAAACAGTTTCTCAGAAGTCTAAAGCAAAAAGCAGACAGCTGGAGGCCAGCATGAGATACCAAGACTGGTCTTTGTGGGAGGCTAGCGGGAGCCTGGGGAAGCTGCTATTTTTCTAACAGGCTCAGAATGGGGATGGATTTTTTTACCTGCTGAAGGAGCCACCAGTTATCAAACACTGCTCTTCCAGGAAAACAAATACACAGCTGGGAGAACCATTTTTTCCTCCGTGGTTAAATATCATTAGCTAGGATGAAAAAGATTTCAAATACAGAAGCTCTTTGAAATCCCCTCCCTCCCTCCCTCTCTCTCTTTTTTCCTCCCTTTCTCCTCCCTGCCTTTTGATGGAATTTCAGCGCCTGCACGCAGCACTAACAACCGCTATTTCATCTTACATTTCTATAGCAGGAAATGTAGGTCACTGATCTTCCAAGTGGCCTAGTTTCCCAGCTCTAAATAGAAACTTTTCCCCAGGTTGAGGTTTTTTTCCTAGGTTTGTGTCTAATAAAAGTGGGACCTGCTTAGCCAAAGAGGCTGCAATCTGGCCTCTCCTCTACCCCCAGCTGCACACCTGGGAGATTGGAAGGATGATCTGGAGGGCTTGCAGCCTTAGGAGTGTCCAAGGCCACAGCTTTCCCTGCAGGCAACACAAGGGACAGAGCGCAGCTCTGAGGGTGCAGGGGATAGGTCCTAACAGGGAGAACCGGACCACTTCTCCTCCACCAGGTAAAGCAAGGACAGAGCAACTCAGATGTCAGATGCCCACCTGTGCTAGATACCTGCATTCTTCACATTTCATCCCTGTCCAGGTTGGCTCAGGGGTTTTCTCTTGTTTTCTTTCTTTCTGTTCCTTCCTTCCTTCCTCCCTCTCTCCCTTCCCTCTCTCCTCCTTTCTTTCCTTCTTTCTTTCTTTCTTTTCTTCCTTTCTTTCTCCTTTCTTTCTGTTCCTTCCTTCCTTCCTTCCTTTCTTTCTTTCTTTCTTTTTTCCTTTCTTTCTTTCTCTTCCTTCCTTCCTTCATTCCTTATTCAAGTTCATTATAGAAAACTGGAAAATACAGATGAGCGAAAAGAAAAACAAAGATTAGCCATAATACTACCAGAGAAAAACCCTGATAACAATTCTCTATGTATCTTTCCAGTTATTTTTCTATGCATATACTGTACTCTGAAATAGACTTATTTTTAGCAAGATTGGGATCATAATGTTCTGTGGCCTGGTTTTCTCCCTTAACCTATGCTGTAAATGTAAACACTCTTTCTGGTCAATTCAGGTGTATGTGTGTGTGTGTGTGTGTGTGTGTGTGTTTATATATGACCTTGGGGGTTTTTTTCTAAAATTACTTACAGAATTTTATAAAAATAAATTGTAACCTGAAAGAGAGAGCTTGTCATTTTTTAAGATTATTTTATTTAGGGTATTTTTTAAAAAGGAGTAAAAATCATCCCTAATCCCATCATTTAAGTCTGCCTCTCCTGCCAGTGTGCTGCCTCTCCAGTCCTGATATCCACAGGTAACCACTGTTAATAGTTTAATGGACTAATGGACTCTGGCCTGATTTTTTTCATACAGAACTAAAGATATATATGTGTGTACATATATACACATATATCTGTGTGTGTGTATACATTTTTAGTGGGAACACACCATTTTTTTTGTTTTGCAACTTACCTTTTTCACTGAAAAATATAGTGTGGACATCTCTATGTCAGTACACATGCAGGATCTAGAGCATTCTTTTTAATGGTTGCATGGCTCTTCATTATGGAAATACGATAATGTTTTCAACTATTCCCTACTGAAGGGAATTAGGACTTTTTGTGTTTTTCTATTTTATTTTATTTTATTTTTTTAATATCTATTTATTTATTATTTTGCTCTGCTGGGTCTTCATTACAGCAAGCGGGATCTTTTATTTGCTGCATGCAGGATCCTTTTAGTTGCAGCATGCGGGCTCATAGTTGTGGCATGTGGACCTCTTAGTTGCAGCATGCATGCAGCATCTAGTTCCCTGAGCAGGGATTGAACCTGGGCCCCCTGCAATGGGAGAGTGGAGTCTTACCCGAACCACCAGGGAAGGCCCATGTTTTTCTATTTTAAATCTTGCTTGTAGGTATCACAGTAAGAAAGGCTCCTGTTAGAAAAGACCATGTTACCTTTTTTTTTTTTTTTTTTTTTTTTTTTTTTTGCGGTAAGCGGACCTTTCACTGTTGTGGCCTTTCCCGTTGCGGAGCACAGGCTCCAGACGCGCAGGCTCAGCGGCCATGGCTCACGGGCCCAGCCGCTCCGCGGCATGTGGGATCTTCCCGGACCGGGGCACGAACCCGTGTCCGCTGCATCTGCAGGTGGACTCTCAACCACTGCGCCACCAGGGAAGCCCCATGTTACCTTTTGATTGATTCTGCCAAATAACCCTGCCAAAGGTGCCATTGTTTTACTCTCACACCTACACACATGAAAAGTTACATTTCTACACACCTCATCAACATACAAAAAAATTTAATTTTCCTATTATGATAGAAAAAATATACATCATTTATAATAGCAACATTGCATTTCTCTTTAGGATGGTATCATAATTTATTTTATCAACTTTCTCTTTTGGACCATGGAGATTGGATTTGTGATTTGTATTTTGTGCAATGTTAGAATAAACATCTTTGTACATATGTCTTTTCACTTCCCAGGTTTTATTTATATTTTACACACACACATAAATTTCTGCATTAAGGAGTATTTCTTTTTTTTTTTTTACGGTACGCAGGCCTCTCACTGTTGTGGCCTCTCCCATTGCGGAGCACAGGCTCCGGACGCGCAGGCTCAGCGGCCATGGCTCACGGGCCCAGCCCCTCCGCGGCATGTGGGATCCTCCCGGACCGGGGCACGAACCCGTGTCCCCTGTATCGGCAGGCGGACTCTCAACCACTGTGCCACCAGGGAAGCCCTGCATTAAGGAGGCTTCACTTTTTTTTCAAGTTTTTAACACCTGACATGCACACCATCAACGTTAAATATTTTACCTCATGTCACAAGGGAGGAACTCATCACAGATGTATCTGATCCCACGTCCAGGTCTCTCAGTGAATCCAGGCTGTCCCAGTATATCTGAGATGCTCAAGGTGCCATGTGACAGGGTCTTAAACCACTGAATACCAGGTAGAAAAAGTTATTTCCTTTCCAACTCTCTGAGTCCTGATTAATGAAAGACTCTCAATCAGGCCTTTTTGCTACGCTCTCTTTTTCGCAGAGAAGCAACAGGCTTCATGCTTGTGTCTTTGGCCAGACACAGCATCTAGCCTGATTTTAAAAGATTGTTTTCAATGTATTTGCAGTTCCCTTCTCTGATTTTCCATTAATTAAAGCCATACAGACTTCCATTTTCTTTTTTTTTTTTTTTTTACAGACTTCCATTTTCAAATCATTTTGATAAGGGTTAAAAAGTGACTCAACTCTTTAAAAAAGAAAACAAGTAAATCATAGCACAGATGGACTGTGAATATGGCAAACAGAATTATGAAGGATGACTATAGAGTCTAGTTTGAGAAACCTTGCGTGAATTTTCTTCCTTCCCTGGGACGAGGAGGAAGGAATGGCGCTTTCATTTATTTTCTACCCTGAACTTGAGCACATAATCTCGAGAGTATCCTAGCTGTCGCCTCAGGAAGGTTAGGCCAGGCAGGCAGCTCGTGGAAATGAGAGGGCTGCGGATCTTAGTCTGGGAGTGTGGCCAGTGCCCTGGCTTCTTTACAGTAAACACGACGTGAGCTCTCTTCTCAGAGGGCACTGGAGGGACATTGCAGGAGGGGGTCGCCTGCAGTTCCATGCCAGCTGGAGGTGGTATGAGGGCATCTAAGAACCTGCCACCCCAACCCATCCAACCCCCTCCCCGCAGCTCAGAACACAGTCCCTCTGCAACCTGGCAGCCTTGGCCTGGCGATCACCTTTCTGCAGCCCCCTTGACACAGAAACCAGGGCCTGTGCACAGGTGGGTCACGTGTTCTGAAGGCACACCCACCCCCCCGCCCGCCTCCCCCTGCACACCCAGCCATTCACTGAGGATGGCTGCACTCCCGAGGGTGGCCTGTTGCTTGTCCAGCAGCTCCAGGCCCACTCCAGCCTGGCTGAACCAATAAACCTCTCTGCTACCCAGTGACCAAACCACGCCCTCCAGTGAGGTCCAGCCCCCTTCCAAATTCGTCCTTCCTGCAGCGGACATCCTCAGCCCTAGAGAGCCATGCAGTTTCTTTTACCTTACAGATACTCTTCCATCTGAGTTTATCATTCTTTATATTCAGCTCTCCCTGTTTGACCTCCTGTGTGGCTTTTGTCTCCTGACTGGCCCAGGCTCCAGACCTCACGTCCCCAAAGCTGCACAGACTTATGACAAGTCACCTCATGCAAATTGGGCCCACTTATACTAACAGCCAAATAGCAGTGGCCCCGGACTTCCTCTGCCCCAGCAGACACTCACCTCTGCCTCACAGAGCCTTAAAGTATGACCTATAGCTGTCACACAGGCCAGCCCTCGGTCACCCAGCAGCCCTGGGTCTCTCTTCCTGCCCTTCCTCCCCAGTCCCACAAAGTCTGCCACCAAAGCAGATTCCAGGGCTCCTGACCTTCTCCTCTCGCTCACAGAGGGTTGCACTATAATCTCACCTCCTTCGGTGGCTCCATGAACTTTAGGGGCTCAGCCCCAGTTCACCATTCCCAGAGCAGGTTCATGGATATCCCTGCCTTTGACCCAAACTGCAGCTGTGCGAGGAAGAGCAAGAGAGCTTTTATCCCCACCGAACAGATGAAGGAACCGCGGTTCCATTGTTAAATGCTTGCCTCCACCGCACTGAGAACAAATGACGCTTCCAGGACCGAACTTTCTGATTTCCAGTATTGCCACACCACCACTGAATCACTCACCCCTTTTATAGGTGGTCAGAATGCTCATTTCTACACAGCTATAGGTGACCTAAAGTCACACGTGGAGGGGATGCACCTCGGTCCACACGGGGCCTCCACATTTGGTGTCACAGTTTAAGCGCCTCACAGCTGAGGGCCTCAGTGAGGGCTGAAATTCAGCCTGCACCCTATCTGCTAAACCACACACCCTAGCATACGGCTGAATCAGCCTGGGGAGGTGCACCATTGTGGCATTTGACCACCCAGAAGGGGCATTTTTATGCAGTTCATACCACCACACAGAACGTGCTGGCAGCTGAGAAGGTCACATTTAAAGGTATCCCCAGCTTGGGCCGTTGTAGAGTCGACACTCTATGGGGCTCCTGTGCAAGGTGCCTGGTGGGTGGGTAATGGGACAGGGAGGAAGGAAGAAAAGTCCACTCTATGGACTCAAGTCATTTGTCCCTACAGACATCCCCAATTCATACCTCATTCTGTACATTTGTCACACATCTGTCGAGGCATGTCCTCTTGCAGACACCCCTCTTGTGGGTGCCTAGCCCACTCAGGCCCTGAAACTTTCTCTGTTCCTTCCATGCCTTGTTTGGGGGGCCCCTCTGAAACCACTCTCATGCTTCTTGTCCCAGTGGGGTGTGGAAATCTCCATGGAGCTGCCGATCTGCATGGACTCTGCGCAGGCAAAACATTTTGTCTACCATTTCTGTAGGGGCTTAAGACTTTGGAGGCTAAAGTCCAGGAAACTCCTCTTTGTTTGCCTTTAAACCCTGGGCCAGTGGACCCAGAAAGGCCTGATCATCCCAATGGGGGAGAGAATAAAGAGAAGACATAGAACGGGGGGAAATACACAAACTGGGAGTTCTGAAATGTTATCGCACAGCATGGTTTTCCTAAACTAACCACAGAGCAGAAAGGAAAGGCTGCATCTCCTGATGAGGTAACAGAACAGCTTGAAGGCTCTTGTTTCCAGTGCCAGTGGTGAAATCCAAGTGTTCGCCATCCCAACTTCGTGACCAGCAGTTGGACATGATGGTCAGTCCAAAACCTCCTTCAGCATGATGGTAAGTGTCTTGTACGAACTCAACCGACTGAGCCAGCCTCCTGTCCTCTGAGATCTTCTGAAGGATCCTTCCGAAGGATCTGAAGTGTCCGTCATGGAATTTTTCCTGAGCCTCAGAAACGAGCAGGATTTCACACTCAAAGAGGGGCTGAGGAAAGGTTTGAGAATCCAAGCTGAATCGCCAGGGCAATGTATCGGGAACTCTGCTGTAGAACCAAAGAAGAAAAGGGAAAACTTGTTGCCTGAATGTTCTGTTAACTTTGCCCAAGTCACACCTCCGGTCTACCAGCTGTCCCCACCACCACCAGCAAGAAGAGAAAACTGACTTCAGCTGATAGCGAAGTCAATGGATGCATTAGGAGTTAGATGCAGGCTGCCCTAAAATTGCTCCCTGAACAATGAAAGTCAGACATTGGGAGTGATGGAGGTTTCAGAGACAGCTCCAAATGCACAGCTGCCCAGTGGAGAGTGATTTGGGGCAAGTCAAAGCAAAACTGTTACCCTAAAGCCCAGGAGACCCCCAAACTCCAAGACTACGACTAAAGGTTAAACTGAGCTGGTTTATTTATTCCATGAAAACTTTCCCTGAAATACCTGCTGGTCCCCAAGCAAATGTCAGCACCCGCTTGCTGTTCCTCCACCCACCAGACTTCGGTCTGCCTCAGAGAAAACCCACAGCAGCCCGGACCAGGGAAGAGAGGGGAACAGTTATATGTACACTTTGTAGGGGACCCAAGTTAATCCCAAATGACCTGCGGCAAACCGCCATAGCCAGTAACAGAAATAGCAACTCTTTCGTGGTCCAGCGTGAAATAGTGAATTCTAACCCACATCCTCTAATCCAGACAAGCCTTAGGGAACCAGAGGGACTGGGGAAGGTACTCTCTAGATTCCCCTGCACCATACTGACCTTCGGTCACAAGTTAATTCAGGAGGAGACAAAGGACTCAGGCTGAAAAATCCTCCTATTTCAAAAATCAGTCTGCAGAAACCCAAAGGACCCCATTCAGTATGTTCATGCGAGCTCAGAGGCCTTTGCCACCAAAATCCAGCAGAGGGAAGAAGCTTCCAAAATGCTTAAACCCACTCACTTTCCCTGACTTTGCATGGATCCTGGTAGTTTCTCCAGGAATTACATGGCCATGGCCTCTCTTGGTAGAAGGGAGTTGCTCCAACAGGCCTTCCTTTTGAGGAAACTCAGGCCAGACGTTCTTGTCAATAGATTGAACATCTAAGCATTGCCCCGAATTCAGCGAGACAAATTCTTAACCTATTAAAATTCTAAGCCATTGATTTTTCCACCTCAAGAGAGAATGTTGACATGGTAGCATCGGCCCCCTTTTCTGCTTGTTTGGCCCAAGTCTCACCCATGCTGTAGAGCTTGACTCCACGCTTTGTGCTTAGCCCACGCACAGCTGCTTGGGAGGTCCTTACTTCACCAAGCAAGCATCTCTCCTCCTGGTTCAGAGCCAGAGGTGCGCCGTGGAGCCGCTGCAGAAGCATCACACACTCTCAGCTTGGCATCCAAAGGCCTCCATGGCCCGGCATGGTCCATGCCTGGTGAAGTTCTTCTTTATTCATCTCCAGCGTGGAAAGGAAGATGTGGGGTTGTCGGGAGTTGCTAGTGTTTCCCAAGCTTGAACGATGTCTGTACCTCCGTTAACACACTATTTTTCATCTTTGGAACTCCCAATGCCGACCTAACTTATTTTTATTATTGTGTTAGTTACAACAGAAAACCCAGTTCAGACTGGCTTGGACATGAAGGGAGATTGATCTGGTTCAAACAAATGAGGACCCCGGGGAATTATGACCACCAGTCTTGTGAGGTAAGCTCTGTCTCTGCTTTGGTGTGTGGTGTGTGTGTGTGAGAGAGAGACTCAGCATTGTGCCTCTCCCTTCAGGCTTGTCCTGACCCAGCCACAGATGGCTGCTAGGAACGCTGGGGGGTTATGTGCTTTTTTTGGTTCATATCCAGGAGAAAGAACCCTAAGACCTAAACTGAGGCCTGAGGAATGTGTTGAGCTGTTGATTTAAGCCATTACTCATGTAACCGATCACTATAGCAAGGGGAGTGGGGTCCCCCTCCCTGGTTTAGACATGGAAACCAATCAGGGCCCACCACTGGAGCTGGAGTAGTGCCAAACCCACCCCGTCAACCTGACTGCCACTCAAGGTGGAAGGGAAGAGGCCTTCTGAGATGGTCCACACTCTGTCTGTGGAATGGGTTTCTCCCAGGGCTGCTCTTGCCTTTTGAAACGGACCACCTCTCATCTACGGAATGTGTATCTCTGTAAATAAATCCACTTTTTACCTAAAAAAATAAAAATTGAAAAAGGATGGAAGGGAAGAACACAGATGGTCACAATCAACCACATGTCCATATAATTTTAACGTGTTGGTGGTGAGTTTGTCCTTAGACAATCTCTTCACCCTTCCCCTGCTCTGCTCTGTATTGCTAAAGTGTGTGTGTGTGTGTGTGTGTGTGTGTGTGTGTGTGTGCGCACGTGCACAGTGGAGAGGAGCTGATCCCTGCCGGATGCATTTCCGCTCTCCTATGTCTCCTGGGCTTCTACTAGGGTCAGCCAACAGGAAGCATTACTGAAGAAGTGGAGGCTGAGGGAAAGGAGAAGCCAGAGTATTTCCTCCCATCTTTGCCTACCTTGGGCAGCCACCCTGGGCTCCAAAACCATCCTCTTCTCTCCAGCCTACGGGTGGGGTAGCTTCCTGCTTGTTCCAGTTTCTAAAGTGCATCCCATTTGGGTCTCAGCAATCCCACCCCCTGCGTCACCACTTCCCTGTGTTAAGTTACCTCTGTTTCAAATGTTTGGAGTCATTTCAATTTTTCTGGTGGGACCTCTGCTACACTTCTAAATAAGTACAAACATAAAACGAAGTATACATTCTATAAGCATAGGGTTCTAATATAACAATAAAAAAATAAAATTCCAAATAACATTAATTCAACATGATAGACCATATAGACTACACTATTTTGCTGAACAAAATTCCCTCTTTGAAATGTGACTGTAAGCCTGTCCCCTGTGGTGTAGGTTCTTTCTGAGTTTAGCAAGCTTATGCCACCGTGTGTGACTCAGCACGACCGGATTTTCCCACTGCTTTTCTCTATTGGAATTTCTGTGAAACTTTCATTCATAGAATATCAGCATTGATTCCTAGCTTTCCCATCTAAAAACTGTTGTAAAGAAGCCTCACAGCCAAACTCAGTAATCACCAATTATCATCAGTTTTCATCACCCAGATTTCCCAAAAATATCCCTACATATAATGTTTCTATGATTAAAATAAAAGCACAACATTTTTAAATGCATAGTAAAAGAAAGGCTAGCATGGTTTTCACATTGACACTAGTAGATGAAGAAGAGCCCTGGGCCAAATTTCACAGCTCCTGGAATAACCTTATTGTGCTCAGACTATGTACTAGGGAACACCCTAATTAATCCTAATGACAATCCTTCCAGGCAGGTATTATAATTTTCATTTTACAGATGAAGAAACAAGCTCAAAGAAATTAAGCCACTTGCCTAAAGTCTCACATCTAAAAGGAGGCAGAATCTCATGCATCTAAAACCCATGCCTCTTCATTTACCTCATTCATCGGGAGGAGCTTGAGTTGCAAAATGAATTCATTCATTCAGTAAATATTTATTGAACACCTACTAGGTGCCAGGCACTGTTCTAAGCACTGGGACATAGAAGTGAACAAAATAGATAAAACCCTGTTCAGCCAAGCTTACCTTCTAGCAGAGGAATCAGAAAAGAAACAACACTAATAAGTAAAACATATGGTATGTGGATAGTGACAAGTGTCAGGGAAATGGAAGGGGGATATGAAATTTTGTTCAGGGAGACAAATTTTTTTAACACCTTTATTGGAGTATAATTGATCCACAATGGTGTGCTAGCTTCTGCTTTATACAAAATGAATCAGCTATATATATACACACATCTCCATATCTCCTAACTCTGGCATCTCTCTCCCACCCACCTCATGCCATCCCTCTAGGTGATCACGAAGTACCAAGCTGATCTCCCTGTGCTATGCAGCTGCCTCCCACTAGCTATCTATTTTACATTTGCTAGTGTATATGTATCCATGCCACTCTCTCACTACGTCCCAGCTCAGCCTTCCCTCTCCCCATGTTCTCAAATCTATTCTCTACGTCTGCATCTTTTTTTTAGATTCCGTATATATGTGGTAGCATATGGTATTTGTTTTTCTCTTTCTGACTTACTTCACTCTGCATGACAGACTCTAGGTCCATCCATCTCACTACAAATAACTCAATTTCATTGCTTTTTATGGCTGAGTAATATTCCATTGTATATATGTGCCACATCTTCTTTATTCATTCATCTGTCGTTGGACACTTAGGTTGCTTCCATGTCCTGGCTATTGTAGATAGAGATGCAATGAACATTGTGGTACATGGCTCTTTTTGAATTATGGTTTTATCAGGGTACGTGCCCAGTAGTGGGACGGCTGGGTCGTATGGTAGTTCTCTTTTTAGTTTTTAAAGGAACCTCCATACTGTTCTCCATAGTGACTGTATCAATTTACGATCCCACCAACAATGCAAAAGGGTTCCCTTTTCTCCACACCCTCTCCAGCATTTATTGTTTGTAGATTTTGTGATGATGGCCATTCTGACTGGTGTGAGGTAATACCTCATTGTAGTTTTGATTTGCATTTCTCTGATGATTAGTGATGTTGAGCATCCTTTCATGTGTTTGTTGGCAGTCTGTATATCTTCTTTGGAGAAATGTCTATTTATTTCTTCTGCCCATTTTTGGATTGGGTTGTTTGTTTTTTTGATATTGAGCTGCATGAGCTGCTTGTAAATTTTGGAGATTAATTCTTTGTCAGTTGCTTCATTTGGAAATATTTTCTTCCATTCTGAGGGTTGTCTTTTCATCTTCTTTATGGCTTCCTTTGCTGTGCAAAAGCTTTTAAGTTTCATTAGGTCTCATTTGTTTATTTTTGTTTTTATTTCCATTTCTCTAGGAGGTGGGTCAAAAAGCATCTTGCTGTGATTTATGTCATAGAGTGTTCTGCCTATGTTTTCCTCTAAGAGTTTTATAGTGCCTGGCCTTATATTTAGGTTTTTAATCCATTTTGAGTTTATTTTTGTGTATGGTGTTAGGGAGTGTTCTAATTTCATTCTTTTACATATAGCTGTCCAGTTTTCCAAGCACCACTTATTGAAGAGGCTGTCTTTTCTCCATTGTATATTCTTGCCTCCTTTATCAAAGATAAAGTGACCATATGTGTGTCAGTGTATCTCTGAGCTTTCTATCCTGTTCCATTGACCTATATTTCTGGTTTTGTGCCAGTACCATATTGTCTTGATTACTGTAGCTTTGTATTATAGTCTGAAGTCCAGGAGCCTGATTCCTCCAGCTCCATTTTTTTCCCTCAAGATTGCTTTGACTATTCGGGGTCTTTTTTGTCTCCATACAAATTTTAAGATTTTTTGTTCTAGTTCTCTAAAAATTGCCATTGGTAGTGTGATAGGGATTGCATTGAATCTGTAGATTTCTTTGGGTAGTAGAGTCATTTTCACAATGTTGATTCTTCCAGTCCAAGAATATGGTATATCTCTCCATCTGTTGCTATCATCTTTAATTTCTTTCATCAGTGTCTTATAGTTTTCTGCATACAGGTCTTTTGTCTCCCAAGATAGGTTTATTCCTAGGTATTTTAATTCTTTTTGTTGCAATGGTAAATGGGGGTGTTTCATTAATTTCTTTCAGATTTTTCATCATCAGTGTATAGTAATACAAGACACTTCTGTGCAGTAATTTTGTATCGACTACTTTACCAAATTCATTAATTAGCTCCTGTAGTCTTCTGGTGGCATCTTTAGGATTCTCTATGTATAGTATCATGTCACCTGCAAACAGTGACAGCTTTACTTCTTTTCTGATTTAGATTCCTTTTATTTCTTTTTCTTCTGTGATTGCTGTGGCTAAAACTTACAAAACTATGTTGAATAATAGTGGCGAGAGCGGCAACCTTGTCTTCTTCCTGATCTTAGTGGAAATGGTTTCAGTTTTTCACCATTGATGATTATATTCGCTGTGGGTTTGTCATATATGGCTTTTATTATGTTGAGGTAAGTTCCCTCAGTGCTTACTTTCTGGAGGGTTTTTGTCATAAATGGGTGTTGAATTTTGTCAAAAATTTCTTCTGAATATATTGAGATGACCATAGAGATCATATTGAGATCATTTTCTCCTTCCATTTGTTAATATGGTTTATCACATTGATTGATTTGCATATATTGAAGAATCCTTGCATTCCTGGGATAAACCCCACTTCATCATGGTGTATGATCCTTTTAATGTGCTGTTGGATTCAGTTTGCTAGTAATTTGTTGATGAATTTTGCATCTATGTTCATCAGTGATATTGGCCTGTAGTATTCTTTCTTTGTGACATCTTTGTCTGGTTTTGGTATCATGGTGATGGTGACCTTGTAGAATGAGTTTGGAAGTGTTCCTCCCTCTGCTATATATTGGAAAAGTTAGAGAAGGATAGGTATTAGCTCTTCTCTAAGTGTTTGATAGAATTCAATGTGAAGCCATATGGTCCTGGGCTTTTGTTTGTTGGAAGATTTTTTATCACAGCCTCAATTTCAGTGCTTGTGATTGGTCTGTTTATATTTTCTATTTCTTCCTGGTTCAGTCTCAGAAGCTTGTGGTTTCCTAAGAATTTGTCCATTTCTTCCAGTTTATTCATTTTATTGGCATATAGTTGCTAGTAATAATCTCTCATGATCCTTTGTAATTCTGCAGTGTCAATTGTTACTTCTCCTTTTTCATTTCTAATTCTACTGATTTGAGTCTTCTCCCTTTTTTTCTTGATGAGTCTGGCTAATGGTTTATTAATTTTGTTTATCTTCTCAAAGAACGAGCTTTTAGTTTTATTGATCTTTGTTATTGTTTCCTTCATTTTTTTTCATTTATTTCTGATCTGATCTTTATGTTTTCTTTCCTTCTGCTAACGTTGGAGGTTTTTTTTTTTGTTCTTCTTTCTCTAATTGCTTTAGGTGTAAGTTTAGGTTGTTTATTTGAGATGTTTCTTGTTCATGAGGTAAGATTGTATTGCTATAAACTTCCCTCTTAGAACTGCTTTTGCTGCATCCCATAGGTTTTGGTCATCATGTTTTCATTGTCATTTGTTTCTAGGTTTTTTTTTATTTCCTCTTTGATTTCTTCAGTGATTTCCTGGTTATTTAGTAGTGTATTGCTTAACCTCCATGTGTTTGTATTTTTTACATATTTTTTCCTGTAGTTGATTACTAGTCTCATAGCACTGTGGTCAGAAAAGATATTTGATATGATTTCAATTTTCTTAAATTTACCAAGGCTTGATCTGTGACCCAAGATATGATCTATCCTGGATGATGTTCCATGAGCACGTGAGAAGAAAGTGTATTCTGTTGTTTTTGGATGGAATGTCCTATAAATATCAATTAAGTCCATCTTGTTTAATGTATCATTTAAAGCTTGTGTTTCCTTATTTATTTTCATTTTGGATGATCTGTACATTGGTGAAAGTGGGGTGTTAAAGTCCCTACTATAATTGTGTTACTGTCGATTTCCCCTTTTCTGGCTGTTAGCATTTGCCTTATGCATTGAGGTGTTCCTATGTTGGATTCATAAATATTTACAATTGTTATATCTTCTTGGATTGATCGTTTGATCGTTACATAGTGTTCTTCTTTGTCTCTTGTAATAGTCTTTATCTTAAAGTCTCTTTTGTCTGATATGAGAATTGCTACACCAGCTTTCTTTTGATTTCTATTTGCATGGAATATCTTTTTCCATCCCCTCACTTTCAGTCTGTATGTGTCTCTAGGTCTGAAGTGCGTCTCTTGTAGACAGCATATATAAGGGTTTTGTTTTTGTTTCCATTCGGCCTGTCTATATCTTTTGGTTGGAGCATTTAATCCATTGACATTTAAGGTAGTTATCAATATATATGTGCCTATTACTATTTTCTTGTTTTGGATTTGTTATTATAGGTCTTTTCCTTCTCTTATGTTTCCTGCCTAGAGAAGTTCCGTGAGCATTTGTTGTAAAGCTGGTTTGGTGATACTGAATTCCTCAGCTTTTGCTTGTCTGTAAAGGTTTTAATTTCTCTGTCGAATCTGAATGAGATCCTTGCTGGGTAGAGTAATCTTGGTTGTAGGTTTTTCCCTTTCATCACTTTAAATATGTCCTGCCACTCCCTTCTGGCTTGCAGAGTTTTTGCTGTGAAATCAGCTATTAACCTTATGGGATTCCCTTGTATGCTATTTGTTGTTTTTCCCTTGCTGCTTTTAATATTTTTTCTTTGTATTTGATTTTTGATAGTTTGATTAATATGTGTCTTGTGTGTTTCTCCTTAGATTTATCCTGTTTGGGACTCTCTGCACTTCCTGGAGTTCACTGACTATTTCCTTTCCCATATTAGGGAACTTTTCAACTATAATCTCTTCAAATATTTTCTCAGTCCCTTTCTTTTTCTCTTCTTCTTCTGGGACCCCCATAATTTGAATGTTGGTGCATTTAATGTTGTCCCAGAGGTCTCTGAGACTGTCCTCGATTCTTTTCATTCTTTCTTCTTTATTCTGCTGTGCAGTAGTTATTCTCACTATTTTATCTTCCAGGTCACTTATCTGTTCTTCTTCCTCTGTTATTCTGCTATGGATTCCTTCTAGAGAATTTTTAATTTCATTTATTATGTTGTTCATCTTTGTTTGTTTGCTCTTTAGTTCTTCTAGGTCCTTGTTAAGCGTTTCTTGTGTTTTCTCCATTCTATTTCCAAGATTTTGGATCATCTTTACTATCATTACTCTGAATTCTTTTTCAGGTAGACTGCCTATTTCCTCTTCATTTCTTTGGTCTGGGGGGTTTTTACCTTGCTCCTTCATCTGCTCTGTGTTTCTCTGTCTTCTAATTTTGCTTAATTTACTGTGTTTCAGGTCTCCTTTTCATAGGCTGCAGGTTCGTATTTCCCACTGTTTTTGGTGTCTGCCCCCAGTGGCTAAGGTTGCTCAGTGGGTTGTGTAGACTTCCTGGTGGAGGGGACTGGTGCCTGTGTTCTGGTAGATGAGGCTGGACGTTGTCCTTTTGGTGGTCAGGACCACATCCAGTGTTGTGTTTTGGAGTGTCTGTGACCTTATGATTTTAGGCAGCCTCTCTGCTAATGGGTGTGGTTGTGTTCCTGTCTTGCTAGTTGTTTGGCATGGGGTGTCCTGCACGGTAGCTTGCTGGTTGTCAAGTGGAGCTGGGTCTTAGCGTTGAGATGGAGATCTCTGAGAGAGCTTTTGCCATTTGATATTACGTGGAGCCGGCAGTCTCTAGGGACCAATATCCTGAACTTGGCTCTCACACGTCAGAGACACAGGCCTGACACCCAGCCAGAACACCAACACCTTATCAGCCACACCGCTAGAAGAAAAGGGAGAGAAAAAGAAAAATAAATTAAGTAAAATAAAGTTATTAAAATTTATTTTTTTAATTATTTTAAAATTAAAAAGTAATAAAAAAGGAAAAAAAAAGAAAGAAGAGAGCAACCAAACTAAAAAACAAATCCACCAATGATAGCAAGTGCTAAAACCTATACAAAAAAAAAAAAAAAAAAAAACAGACAGAACCCTTGGACAAATGGTAAAAGCAAAGCTATACAGACAAAATCACACAAAGAAGCATACACATACACACTCACAAAAAGAGAAAAAGGATATATATATACATATATATATATATATATGTAAAAGGAAGAGAGCAACCAAATCAATAAACAAATCTACCGATGATAATAAACTCTAAATACTAAACTAAGATAAACATAAAACCAGAAACAAATTAGATGCAGAAAGCAAACCCCAAGTCTACCATTACTCCCAAAGTCCACTGCCTCAATTTTGGGATGATTCGTTTTCTATTCAGGTGTTCCAGAGATGCAGGGTACATCAAGTTGATTGTGGAGATTTAATCTGCTGCTCCTGAGGCTGCTGGGAGAGATTTTCCTTTCTCTTCTTTGTTCCCAAAGCTCCTGCGTTTAAGCTTTGGATTTGGCCCCACCTCTGCGTGTATGTTGCCTGAGGGCGTCTTTCCTTCACTCAGACAGGATGGGGTTAAAGGAGCAGCTGACTAGGGCGTCTGGCTCACTCAGGCTGGGGGGAGGGAGGGGTACGGATGCAGGGCGAGACTGCGGCGGCAGAGGCCGGCATGACATTGCACCAGCTTGAGGCACACCGTGTGTTCTCCAAGGGAAGTTGTCCCTGGATCACGGGACCCTGGCAGTGGCGGGCTGCACAGGCTCCAGAGGGGGGAGGTGTGGATAGTGACCTGTGCTTGGACACAGGCTTCTTGGTGGCGGCAGCAGCAGCCTTAGCATTTCATGCCCGTCTCTGGTGTCCTCACTGATAGCAGCGGCTTGTGCCCGTCTCTGGAACTCCTTTAGGCGGTGCTCTGAATCCCCTCTCCTCACACACCGCCCCGAAACTATGGTCTCTTGCCTCTTAGGCAGCTCCAGACTTTTTCCCGGACTCCCTCCCAGCTAGCTGTGGTGCACTAGCCCCCTTCTGGCTGCGTTCATGCCGCCAACCCCAGTCCTCTCCCTGTGCTCTGACCGAAGCCCGAGCCTCATCTCCCAGCCCCGCCCGCCCCAGCGGGTGAGTAGACAAGCCTCTCGGGCTGCTGAGTGCTGGTCAGCACTTATCCTCTGTGCGGGAATCTCTCCACTTTGCCCTCTGCACCCCTGTGGCTGAGCTCTCCTCCGTGACCCCAAAGCTTCCCCCCCACCCCCCCCATCTCTGCCCGTGAAGGGGCTTCCTAGTGTGTGGAAACCTTTCCTCCTTCACAGCTCCCTCCTAGTGGTGCAGGTCCTGTCCCTATTCTTTTTTCTCTGTTTTTTCTTTCTCTTTTGCCCTACCCAGGTATGTGGGGAATTTCTTGCCTTTTGGGAAGTCTGAGGTCTTCTGCCAGCATTCAGTAGGTGTTCTGTAGGAGCTGTTCCACATGTAGATGTATTTCTGATGTATTTGTGGGAGGAAGGTGATCTCCACATCTTACTCCTCTGCCATCTTGAAGGTCCTCCCCATCAGGACTGAAATTTTAGATAGGGTAGGCAGGGAAATCTTTTAAGCAAAGACCTGAAGGAAGTGGGGAAACAAGACATAGCACTATCATGAGAAGAGTGTTTCAGGAAAGAACCAAGGCAAGGGAAAACATACCTGGAGGCCAGTGTGGCTGCAGAAGGGAAAACCAAGTCAGGTATAGCAAGAGATGCATCTAAGGGATGGTGAAGAGTCGGAATATAGGGCCTTGGGGGTCATTGTAAGGATCTTGGCTTTTACTCTGTGTAAGACATAAAAGCCACTGGAAGGTTCTGAGCAGGATCATTCTGGCTGTTATGTGGAGTAGAGATTGTGAGAGCCTAGCATGGAAGTTGGGAGGGGAGTTAGAAGACTGTTGCAGTAAATCCAGGAGAGATTTGACAGTAATGGGACCAGGTTGTAGGTGGTAAGAAGTGATGCAATTCTGACTATATTCAGGATTTGAGATATGACCAGGGGTGCCTTAACCCCTCAGCTTTTCTGGACAGTCAGTTTACAAGCACCAAGTTTTCCAATCCAGGGAGACACAAAAGGACACCAGCACCAACACAGCCCAGAGCAGCACTGTCCAGTGGAATTCTCTGCGATGCTGGAAATACTCCACACTCTCCAATATGGTGGTCACTGGACCACATGTGGCTCTTGAGCTCTTGAGATGCGGCCAGTGTGATTGGGGAACTGGATTTTTAATTTTATTTAACTTTAATGAATGTACATTTTACACAACCATATTGGACAGTGCAGCTCTAGAGAATCAGTCTGATAAACTGCATCCGGGCAGCTCTTGCCCCTCCTCGGGATTTACCGAGAAGACAATCACCTGCCCTTTCATTCTGTGCTCTCAGATCTCAGCCCCTCTGACATGAGTCAGCGTGACTTTGAGAAATGGCTGCGATGCAAATAAAGTACTAATTTTATCTCTGAGATGGCCCATTAATAAATAAAAAAGTGTTTATAAATATGCAAAACACACAACGAGTCAATTCCACAATGTCTCCATGATGGGAACATTAAAACCGTGTCCTAGAGTGAAGGTTGGGGGAATCCAAATAACTTTAGTTTCTCTTTAAACCTTATAAGCAATGAATGCTGAATCACTTACTTCTGAGAGTTGTGACACAAAAGCAAGTCATCATTGGCTCCTCGGAGCAGCATATTCTAACTTAATTCACAGATGTGGAAAGCCATTGTAAGAAGTAAATGAGTTACCAACGAGAGCAATGGCAGGTGGCAGCTGTTTTTGCATGGCTTCATGGACCCTGAATTACTCTAATCATCAATTTATTTAAGCCCAGAAGGCCGTAAGAAATAAGTTACTGACTCCACTGAAATTATGTCTCCCTTAAACATATAAACTACAACCTGAAATAGGCACATTATTCAAACAACTTCTTGCAGGGACAGACCCCAGCTCACAGGCCAAAAGCAGCCATGAAATTTTGCAGGACTACCTGGGAGCCGGGGAGGTCCCCTTACGAAGAAATTTGAAAAGGAGTCTACTTCAGCCAAGAAGACTTGGCTGTCTAGCCCAGCAAAGTGATCGCCTTTTCTAGAATCCTTGCTAGCATGTCTGCTGCACTCCCTCACCCAGAAAATGACAGTGTTGGCCCCTGTTCTCCAAACAAGAAATCTGGGCATTATGGGTTTTCTTCCCCAGCTTTACTGAGGTATAATTGATATATAACATCGTGTAAGTTTCACTGTGTACAGCGTTCGTTTGATACCTTTATATATTGCAAAACAATTACCACCATAGCATTAGCTAACACCTTCATCACATCACATAATCACCATTTCCTTTTCATGATAAGAACATTTAAGATTGACTCTCTTATCAACTTTCAAATACATAATACAATATTATTAGCTATAATCACCCTGCTGTACATTAGGTTCCCAAAACTCGTCAATCTTATAACTAGAAATCTGTCCCCATTTCCCCTACCCCCGGCCCCTGGCAACCACAACTCTACTGTCTGAGTTCAGCTTTTTTAGCTACCAGGAAATAAGTGAGATCATGCAGTATTTGTCCTTCTCTGTCTGACTTATCTCACCTAAAGTAATACTGGGCATTACATTTCACTCTCCTCCCTCCTCGATTCTGGTCCACTTGTTTCACTGGACTAAAAGAGCCTCATGACCGGTCTCCCTACCTCCTGCTCTAGCTTTGTGCTCTGACCCGCTCTTCACACAGCAGTGTGAAACAGTCCTGTGCCATGAAGGGTCTCTGGCTCACTGGAGACCCTCAGCAGTACAGTAAGTCCCCTACATACGAATGAGTTCTGTTCTGAGAGCATGTTCATAAGCCCAATTTTTTCGTTTTAAGTCCAACAACTAGGTACCCGACTAACACAATCAGCTATATAGTACTGTACTGTAATAGGTTTATAATACTTTTCACACAAATAATACATAAAAAACAAACAAAAAATGAAGAAAACATTTTTAATCTTACAGTGCAGTACCTTGAACAGTACGGTAGTACGGTACAACAGCTGTCATAGGGGGGCTGGCATCGAGTGAACAGGCAAGAAGAGTTACTGACTGGAGGAGGGAGAGGAGGTGGGAGATGGTAGAGCTGAAGCGTCGTCAGCAATAGGAGACGGAGGGCAAGCTGCAATTTCACTCAGGCCTGACGTTGATAGAATTGCACGTTCGCATCTTTGAAAGTTCGCAACTTGAAGGTTCGTATGTAGGGGACTTACTGCACTCGTAGAGTGAATGAACGAGCTCTAAGAGGTAGGCAGAGTTGAATGAGGTAGGTGTTGATTTTGACTCTGAGTTTGATTTTTGACTCTGAGAGTCATGGGAAGCATGTAGGAAAGTGTCTCCACCTGATTTGTGTATTGTCAATGTCCTCCAGTTCAGGGCCACCAGGAACACACCTGTGGTTGAACAAGTAGGGTAAACTGCCTCCTTGCAGTGAGGGTGAGCACGCACCGTGGGGAGCCCTGGGGGCATCTCAGCTAAAGGATGTTGGAAATGATGGGCTCTGGACTTGCAGTAGACGATTCTAGAGAAGGTTCAAGGAAGTGGAGTTTGCTCTGAGTTTGATGTTGCCAGGAAGCCTGGGGGGATTCTGCAGCTGAATTTCTTCACAAATCTTACTTTGAAGGTGAGAGGAATGAAGTGAAGAAAAAAGGATTGGTAAAGAAGTATTCCCTACCAGATTGTAAGCTGCAGTAACTCATATGAGCCAGGATGGAAGGCTCATTTGTCATTTTTGTGGTTTGCACATTGTTTATGGTGGTGTCTCTGTTCAGACATGATTACAGAGTAGCCTTGTTTTTGTCTTCATCTATGAGGGTCACAGTGTGGCCTGGCCTGAAGTTGGGGCTCTATGATGTGTTTGTGTTGGACAGGAGGACATATGGTCCAGCTGTGAGGGCCAGACCAGCTCTCGCCTGCCAGGGGCTTCTTCTCTCCTCAGCATTACTAGGACACAGAGCAGAAGCTGGGTGTCCAGTTCGAAAGGTGGTACAGTGGTCCAAGTGAGATGGCGGTGGCTTGCATTGGGGTGAGGGTTGTGGAGCTGATGAGAAGTGACTGATTTCAGGATGCACATGTAGTCACAGCCCTCGCTCAAACCGCACTGAGCTCACCAGCTCCTTGGAGGAACACTGACTCCTGGTGCCTCCAGCCCCTTCCTGGAACACACTTTCCCAGCCCGTTCTCCACCCCCACTTGTGCAACCCAAGCCCTTTTCCCTGATATGCTCTTGTTTATCCTGCTCTAATGTTACTTCCACCAGGAAATCTACCCCAACCCTCCCATCCCAAGTCTCGTTAGCTGTCCTTCCTCTGTGCTTCCATAATATCTATTGTATTATTATTGTTTACTTATCTGTATCCCCTACTAGACTGTAAGCTGCATCCAGAAAGGAGTGATGTCTTGTTCACTGTGTGTACCCAGGTCTCATCGCATAATCAATGCTTAAGGAATACAAGTTAAATGGATCAATACTTTACTGAAATTTGTGGCTTTCTCTAAACTAGTTTCCAGCAAGTTATTATGCAACACCTGACTTTTAAGTCGCAATGCCATTCCAGACCTAAGCTGCCTTTTCTTTTGAGCGTACTCACCAAATAAAATGATATTCCTGGCACCATTGTGTATATTCAGATTTCCTGAAAATTATATCTATAACCCCTGAAATAACAGAAGCTACTATGGGATGCCATGATTAAGTGGCAGTAAGTGTCTCGGTTGTGAATGGTTGTTAGTAGAGTTGAGACATATTTACAAGCTGTCTACCCTTTATGATTTTGTAGGTCAAAAAATAGAGCTTTGGTGTTTTGACATTTATTCATTGAACAACTGATTTTCAAGAGCCAGGTATTCGTCTAGAAGCTGGAGCTATTGGAGTGAAAAAATAGAGAAAAGTCTCTGGCCTAGTGGGGCTTCCATTATAATGGATGGGAAAGACCATAAAAAAATAGAGAAATAAAATATGTAGAATGTTAAAAGCGGTGGTGGAAGGGGGTGGGGGATAAAATGTTACAGGAGTTGGGCCCTTAAGTAGTGTCTCCAGAAAAGTTTTCACTGAGAAGGTAGTCTGGAGGAAAGGTCAGAAGGAAGTGAAGGTTCAAAGCTCAGCAGACATCAGTGGGGAGGCAGAGGACATAGCCAGTGCTAAGGCCCTGGGGCCAGAGAGTGCCTGGGCTTGATGACGATCAAGGAGGCTGGAACAAGGAAAAGACTGCAGTGTAGAAGAGGATGTCAGAGCCATGGGAACGAAATCAGGGTGGGCCTTCGAGGCTTTGTCAAAGGTCGTGGTTTTCTCTCTGATTTTGGAGGGGGGTGGGATTTTGGAGAGTTTCGGTAACAGTTGAATATTTAAAATATTACCAAGCTCTAAAACACTCTCTGTTGTTTTCTAAGATTAAAAATAGATTCAAATGTGTACCTTTTGATTCTTGATCATCCCTACCATATAGTTTTAAATTCCTTTTTGTTAGTAAATGTAATATGCTCATTATAAAAGATGTAGAAAATACAAACATGGTAAATAGGAAAATTAAAAACCACGACTCTCCTACCACTCAGTGATAACCATTGATATTTTTAGGGTTTTTTCTTTATATATATGTATTGTTTAAAATTTTTACATAGAATACATACACACACACACACACACAGATGTGTTATTTGAGCCTTTCCCCCCTTTTTAATCATGACCACACTTGCAATGTCATTAAAATTCTTTCAAACAACAGTTTCAATGGCTCCAAAGTATTTCATCACATGAGTGAACCATAATTACCTTATTGTGCATTCTACTCCTTTTCTCTCCGTGCAGCACTACTTACAAAACAGATAAGGCTCTAAAAGAACGGTCTAGACTATCTTTGTTTTCTAGTCTAAGCACACACACTAGTGACAGCTTGCATCATCTGAGGGGGTCAGACTGGAACAGCTTGTGGAGGTATGTGGTAATTTCTTCTGTGGGAATATCCTTAGGTTGAACGGTACTGGGTTGAGGATCTTCTGTGGTTGGATTCGCTCAGAAGCAATTATTGCTGTTTTGAAAATACAAATCTGGCATCACTTCAATGAAAACAGTGGTCCTGGAGTCTCTTGCCTCCCTCTCTGCAACCCTGTGCCAAGTCAGATTTAATCAATCAGGAAGGAAGACAGAAGTGCTGACCCTCCTGCCTGGCTCAGTGGCCCCTGGTGTGATGACCCTGGGCCTCCCCAGCCTGTCCCGAGGCCTGCTGGAGCCCACCCTCTGCCCTGACGCCCCAGGACTCAGCCATCCTCACCTCACCCCCTTCCTGCCAGCGCTGCCAGGCTATTTCCCAGACTCACACCATAGAAGTGGGCAGGAAGCCTTAAGGCAGTGACTAAAGATGGATCAGGTTATCATTTATAGTGTAGTCGTTAGCACTGAGCTCCCTAAAAAGTCCCCCGGTTCCAGCCCTTCCGAATCCAAGGGCCCAGCGAGGCTCATGACAGACTCCCAGCCCAGAAAGGTCGAGTCAGAGAACACGAGGGTCTCAAAGTCCATGTCTTCTGGTCAAGAGGGCAGAAACAGACCCCACCCTCCCTCCATCTCACTCCACTGGATAATGAGAGCCCTCCCTACTCCTGTCATTTCAGGGTGAGCTGGGCACAGCTGTGATGCCTTAAGACAGTGCTTCTCAATCTTACCCACCCAGAGCTTGTTAGAAATGCAGAATCTTGGGCCCCACTAATGAATCAGCTAATAAGTCAGTTAATGGATCAGAACCTGCATTTTTTTTTTTTTTTGGTAGTACGCGGGCCTCTCACTGCTGTGGCCTCTCCCGCTGCGGAGCACAGGCTCCGGAGGCGCAGGCTCAGCGGCCATGGCTCACGGGCCCAGCTGCTCCGCGGAATGTGGGATCTTCCCGGACCGGGGCATGAACCCGTGTCCCCTGCATTGACAGGCGGACTCTCAACCACTGCGCCACCAGGGAAGCCCAGAACCTGCACTTTAAGAAGATTCCCAAGTGATTCAGATGTACATAAACTCTGAGAACCACTGCTCCAGGTCAGTGGGTCTCAAACTCCAGTTTCAGTGAGTTTGAGTGAGTATCAGGACCACCTAGAGGGCTTGTGAAAACACAGGCTGCTTATTATTCAGCCATAAGAAGGAATGAGATTCTGAAATATGCAACAATACAACATGGATGGGTCTTGAGAACTTTATGCTTGACAATAAGTTCCACACAGAAGGACAAATATTGCATGATTCCATATGTATGAGCTACCTAGAACACGTGAATTTGTAGTACCTGAAAGTAGAATAGAGGTTACCAGGGGCTGGGAAGAGAGAGCAGGAAAGAAGGGGAAAGTTATTGTTTAATGGGTACAGAGTTTTGTTGGGGATGATGAAAAAGTTTTGGGTATACCTAATGGTGATGGTTACACAACACTGTGAATGTTTCTGATGCCACTGAATTGCACACTTACCAATGGTTAAAATGATAAATATTAGGTATATTTTGCCACACTAAAAATAAAATAAAATAACCCACAGGTTGCTGGGCTCCACCTTCCAAATTTCTGATTTCTAATTCAGTGGGTCCAGACCGGAGTCTGAGATCATCTTGTGAATGATCCTTCTGCAATACACAGAAATTATAGTTGATATGCATATTAAAACACTTATACTATGTCTGATTCAAGAAACAACTGAAAATTAGCCAGGGTCTCAGAATCCCTAAAGGCCAAAGACTCTACAAACCCATGCAAACTAATTGGAGCGGAGCCATAAGAGTTCAGATTGATTCTTCTACATCTTTACCTAGACTTCCTCAATACTCTATTAAAACCAAATTCAAAGAAGGACTTAGGCCAATTACAACTAGCTTAATAGAAAGAGGATTAGTGTCCTTTGTGCTAGTCCCTGCATACCTGTTTCACCTGTTTAAAAGCCTCAGCATTGAGGACAGATTTGTCTAAGGTCTGAAAGCAGTTAAAATAAGCTTCTTCTTTGCCAACAGTAGCTAACCCAAATTCCCCACTTTCCTTGGTCCCACCTGAAGCCAAATACTGTTCTGTAATAGATTTATGCTCCTCTTTCTTTTTTTATTTTAACATCTTTATTGGAGTATAATTGCTTTACAATGGTGTGTTAGTTTCTGCTTTATAACAAAGTGAATCAGTTATACATATACATATGTTCCCATATCTCTTCCCTCTTGCGTCTCCCTCCCTCCCACCCTCCCTATCCCACCCATCTAGGTGGTCATAAAGCACCGAGCTGATCTCCCTGTGCCATGCGGTTGCTTCCCACTAGCTATCTATTTTACGTTTGGTAGTGTATATATGTCCATGCCACTCTCTCACTTTGTCCCAGCTTACCCTTCCCCCTCCCCATATCCTCAAGTCCATTCTCTAGTAGGTCTGTGTCTTTATTCCCGTCTTACCCCTAGGTTCTTCATGACCTTTTTTTTTTTTTTCTTAGATTCCATATATATGTGTTAGCATACGGTATTTGTTTTTCTCTTTCTGACTTACTTCACTCTGTATGACAGACTCTAGGTCAGCTTTCTTTAGTATCCCAGTTGATGATAGCCAACATGTATTTGCCTTCACCTCAGAAAATCAACAGTTCTGGATAGTATGCCCGAGGGATTCACCAAAGCTCCATCCTACATTTCTCAAGTCTTGAAAGATATTAAGGATATACTGTTTCCTTGTGGATCCATTCAGATCCAATATGTAGCTGACCACTTCTTACGTTCCATTAATCTTGAAAATTCTAAAACAGACTCTAGCTCATGGAGCTAGCTGAAACAGGAAACTGGGCTGCGAGGGAGAAACTCCATTTCTGAAAAAAGCGGATATGGTCTAGACCATGACCTAGTAGCCGCAGGAAAAGCACAAACTAAGGGGAGATTATAAATTATCCAGAATTACCCAACATCAACCACTAAAAGACAAGAGAAGATTTCTGGTATTCACTGGATATTGTAGAGAATGGACATAACATTCTTCTGTAATATCAAGGCTGTATATTATTTGACAGAGTCAAATATCTCAGAAACCTCAAAGGAACAGCAACAACAAAAAAAAACTAAAAAGGTCTTCAGTGATCTCAAATACCCCTTTAACAACCATCTAAGCCAGATCTCCCAAATTATCATAAACCTCACTTTTTGTTTGTGCTTGAAAGATTAGGCAGTGCTCTAGGGATATTAACTGAAAGACATTCCACACATCAAAGACCCTGTGCTTATTGTAGCCTGTCCCTTGGTCCAGTAGCCACAGATTATCCTCTTTGCATCAGAGAAATTGTACCCTCAGCTAAATTAAACAAAGCACTTCAGATCTTGTCCTTGGATTGCCTTTAAACCTGATGGTACCACATGCAGAACAATCCCCATGGCTAATTGGAAACACCAATATTCTTCTTCTAGTCAATAATAAAATAGTGTTACTTTCTCCCTTCTCTTATTACCATACACCATTCTGACACTCTCAATCCAGCAACTTTATTACCCTTACCCCATGAAGGAAAATGTTATCATTGTATTTCTGTCATTCAAGAATTGTCCATGCCCTCGGGACTTCCCTTGTGGCACAGTGGTTAAGAATCTGTCTGCCAATGCAGGGGACACGGGTTCAATCCTTGGTCCGGGAAGATCCCACATGCCATGGAGCAACTAAGCCACAACTACTGAGCCTACACTCTAGATCCCACGAGCCACAACTACTGAAGCTCACGTGCCCTAGAGCCCATGCGTGGTAACTACTGAGCCCATGCACTGCAACTACTGAAGCCCACTCATCTAGAGCCCATGCTCAGCAAAAAGGGAAGCCACTGCAATGAGAAGCCTATATGCACCGTAACAAAGAGTAGCCCCTGCTCGCCGCAACTAGAGAAAGTCCTTGCACAGCAACGAAGACCAAACGCAGCCAAAAAATAAATAAAATGAAATTAAAAAAAAAAGAATTGTCCATGCCCATAACACATACTGTAGGCATCCCCATACCCAATCCTGACTTATTATTGTTTGTTGATTAGTCTTATCTTAAAAACAAAAAGGTGTACACCCATGTTCATAGCAGCATTATTCGCAATAGAAAGTGCAAGCAACCCAAGTGTCCATCAGCCCACGAATGGGTAAACAAAGTGTGATATATATATTGATAATGACTATTATTCAGCCTTAAAAAGGAAGGAAATTCTGACACATGCTTCAACATGAATAAACATTGAATATATTACACTAAGTGAAATAAGCCAGTCACAAAAGGACAAACACTGAATGATTCCACTTTTACGAGGCTCGGAGAGTAGTCAGATTCAGAGACAGGAAGTAGAATGGTGGTTTCCAGGAGCTGACGGGAGGGGGAAAGGAAAGTTGTTGTTTAATGGGTATAGAGTTTCAGTTCTGCAAAATGAAAAGAGTTCTAGACAGTCTCTTCAATAAGTGGTGCTGGGAAGATTGGACAGCTACATGTAATAGAATGAAATTAGAACACTCCCTAACACCATAACACAAAAATAAACTCAAAATGGATTAAAGACCTAAATGTAAGACCGGACAGTATAAAACTCTTAGAGGAAAACATAGGAAGAACACTCTTTGACATAAATCACAACAAGATCTTTTTTTGACCCACCTCCTGGAGAAATTAAAACAAAAATATACAAATGGGACCCAATGAAACTTAAAAGCTTTTGCACAGCAAAGGAAACTATAAACAAGACCAAAAGACAACTCTCAGAATGGGAGAAAATATTTGCAAATGAATCAACTGACAAAGGATTAATCTCCAAAATATATAAACAGCTCATGTAGCTCAATATTAAAAAAAAAACTAACAACCCAATCAAAAAATGAACAGAAGACCTAAATAAACATTTCTCCAAAGAAGATATACAGATTGCCAACAAACACATGAAAGGATGCTCAACATCACTAATCATTAACGAACTGCAAATCAAAACTACAATGAGGTGTCACCTCACACCAGTCAGAATGGGCATCATCAAAACATCTACAAACAATAGATGCTGGAGAGGGTGTGGAGAAAAAGGAACCCTCTAGCACTCTTTGTGGGAATGTAAATTGATACAACCACTATGGAGAACAGTATGGAGGTTCCTTAAAAAACTAAAAATAGAACCACCATATAACCCAGCAATCCCACTCTTGGGCATATACCCAGAGAAAACCATAATTCAAAAACACACATGCACCCCAATGTTCACTGCAGCACTATTTACAATATCCAGAACACGGAAACAACCTAAATGTCCATCAACAGAGGAATGGCTAAAGAAGATGTGGTACATATATACAATGGAATATTACTCAGCCATAAAAAAGAACGAAATTGGGTCATTTGTAGAGACTGTCACACAGAGTGAAGTAAGTCAGAAAGAGAAAAACAAATATCATATATTAACACAAATATATGGAATCTACAAAAAATTGGTACAGATGGTACCTTGCAAATGGCTTGCAAGGCAGAAATAGATACACAGATGTAGAGAATAAATGTATGGACACCAAGGGAGAAAAGCGGGGTGTGGGGGTGTGGGGGGATTAATTGGGAGATTGGGTTTGACATATATACGCTAATATGTATAAAATAGGTAACTAATAAGAACCTGCTGTATAAAAATAAATAAAATTCAAATTTAAAAAATGGTTAAAATGATTTAAAAAATGAAAAGAGCTCTGGACTTGGATGGTGGTGATGTGATGCACAATGTGAATATACTTAATGCCACAGAACTGTACACTTTAAAATGGTTAAAATGGTATATTTTGTGCTTTGTGCTTTTTACCACAAAAAAAAAAAAGAAAGAAAAAGGACAATACCAGTCTGGTTATACAACACAAATTTTCTTGAAAAATCCAATCCCTTACTAAGTGCTAAGTCTGCATAGGTGGTCAAAAATACAGCTTTTTCAAGGACATAGCTAAATTCACTTTTATTACTAAAAATAAAAGGGTAAATATATTCAATGATAGCTGACATGTTTCTGGAGTAGTTAATGGTTTTGAACTAATACAGAAGCAAAGCTATTTCTTGACCTCCTCAAGTACTGCCGTAAAAACAGTGGACAACAAATACATAGATTACTTGATTTCTTAGTGCTACCCAAGGAAATTATTCTTATGAAAGTAAGTGGACTTCCCTGGTGGTACAGTGGTTAAGAATCTGCCTCCAATGCAGGGGACATGGGTTTGAACCCTGGTCCGGGAAGATCCCACCTGCAGAGGAGCAACTAATCCCACGTGTCACAACTAATGAGCCCGTGTGCCACAACTACTGAAGCCCTCGAGCCTAGAGCCCATGCTCTGCAACAATAGAAGCCACCACAATGAGAAGCCCGTGCACTGCAACGAAGTGTAGCCCCCACTCTCTGAAACTAGGGAAAGCCCGTGTGCAGCAATGAAGACCCAAAGCAGCCAGGAAATTAAATATAATTTTTTAAAAAATTTTTAAGTAAGTGAGATTCTATAGAAGCTAGAATAAATGCTTTAGCAGATCATCATGCTAAACAAGCTGCTCTAATAATCATCCTTATGCAAGAATCTCTTATAGAAAAAAATTAATAAATATCCATGGAGAAGTTCAAGAATCTCATAATAAATGCACAAAATTTAGCTACCAACTCTGAAAATAAACACGGTGAATAATTGGATAGTAAGATCCATAGGATAAGGTCTGATGAAGCCAGGAGAGCAGAATGGCAACACCAGATAATCTCAAATGTATAGTTGCTAAAATATACCATGAAACAGCTCAGCACAGTATGAACAAATTGACCACAACATTAAACAGTCACTAGTAGATAAACTTTTCTAGACTATTACAAGACATGCCCAACTCATTCTTCATCTGTAACCAACACTGGGGGAAAACTGTAAAGGTAGGGTATGGACTGGAACCATGTCCTAAGGGATACTTTGACAATCTCCAAATGGATTTTATACAGTTGCCTTCTTCTACAGGTTATGTATGTGTAGTAGTAATAGTATGTTTATTTTGTGGGTAGGCTGAAGCGTTTCTCTGATACAAACATAGCATTTACTGTAGCCTAAATACTATTACTTTTGTGGAACCTACTTTGGACCTTCCCTCTTATCCATCCAGGGATAGAGAATACATTTTACGGGGACAGTTATTTGTAAATTATGCAAAGCTTTGTTCATTTCTCAAATATTCTATTGTCCTTATCACTTCCAATCCTCTAGCAAAGTAGAAAGAACAAATGAGATATTAAAACTGGAACTAGCTAGCCATTTTTTAGGTCTTGTAGTCCTGAGTTCTTTTCTTTAGGAACTCATAGTATCAGACAAAATAAACCTAAAACCAAAAGAATAATCAGGGAAAGAGAGGGTCACTACATAATGATGAAAATTTCAATCCACCAAGAAAATCTAGTCATTCTAAATGTGTTAACATCTAATAAAAGTGCCTGACAATATATGAGGCAAAACTTAACAGAACTTCATAAAGAAATGGAAAAATCCACCACCATTTCACCATATACTCCTTAATGATTGATTGGTCAGGAACAAAATCAGCAGATTTAGAGGAGCCCAACAACACAATGAATGAACTTCCCTTATAGACATACATGGATACTAATGAGAGTACATACACTTATCATGCACACATAGAATATTTATCAAATAAATCATGTGCCAGCCCATAAAGAAACCCCAGCAAATTTCAGAGAATAGTTTCTCAGACCATATTCTTGGGACACAGGAAAATTATGTTAGAAGTTCACAACAAAGATATCAATTTAAAACTCTATTTGAGGGCTTCCCTGTTGTTCAGTGGTTAAGAATCCGCCTGCCAATGCAGGGGACACGGGTTCGAGCCCTGGTCTGGGAAGGTCCCACATGCCACGGAGCAACTAAGCCCATGCACCACAACTACTGAGCCTGCACTCTAGAGCCCGCAAACCACAACTACTGAGCCCACGTGCCACAACTACTGAAGCCCACACGCCTAGAGCCCATGCTCCGCAACAAGAGAAGCCACCGCAACAAGAAGCCTGTGCACTGCAACGAAGAGTAGCCCCTGCTCGCCGCAACTAGAGAAAGCCCCTGCGCAGCAACGAAGACCAAATGCAGCCAAAAATATATACTAAAATAAAATAAATAAATTTTTTTTATAAAACTCTATTTGAATAATTGTTAAAACAGTGTTACTTAAACCATGAATTAAAGAATAAATCATATTGGAAGTTTTAAAATAATAAAACTGGGTAATAATGAATACTACATATAAAAATTTATGAGCTGCAACAAAAGCAGGTAGTTCAAGGAAAATGTATTTCTTTGGAATCAATGAAATACTGATTCCAAAGAAATACATAACAAGAATTAAAATGGAGTATATCGATATAGTTAAAAGTTGGTTATTACAAAAATAAATAATACAGTAGGCAATGCTCTGGAAAGACTAATCAAGAAAAACAGAAAACTCAGGTAAATAATTTTAAAAGCTAGAGATAAAACAGAATTTTACAAGACAATAGAAGATACCATCAATAGTCATATGCCAGGAATTTTAAAACTCAGGTTAAGTTGAACAAATTCCTAGAAAAATATGACATCAAATCTGACTTAAGTAATTTTTTAAAGAATAGACTTATAACATTAAAGCAATCGGAAGAACAGTATAAAATCTTCCCGAAATAAAACAAAAAATCGACATGCTTTTCCAAATGAACTTTCAAGAAACTAGTCATCCTAATCTTACACTAACTCTCCCCCAAAATAAAAGAGAGGGAATATCCTCCTATATTATTCTAAAAGGTAACCAATATCCTGATATCAGAAACTGAAGGCATAAAAAGAAAGAAAAATTACCAACTCATTTCATTCATGAATATTGAAAAAAATCAAGTCAAATATAATAATATTTAAATAAGATAATGACCAAGTTGCAAGTTTATTCTAGGTATATCCGTTACCTATCGTTATAACAACTCTCAGTAGCTTACAACGATAGACATTGTTTATGGATCTTTGGTCAGTTGGCAGTGATGCAGATCTAGGCCAGCCTTGGCTAACCTCAGGCAGAATCACTCGTGTGTCTGTTATCAACTGGGATGTTTGTTGGACGCCAGATGATCTAGGATATCCTCACTCACGTATCTTGTGATTGGCTGGCTGGCTGCTGGGGTGATAAGATGACTGGGCCACGTGTCTTTCATCATGCAGTTGTCTAGTCCAGGCTTATTCATACGGTAGGAGCAGGGTTCCAAGAGAGGAAGTTGGACTGGAAGCTGCAAGGCTGATAGAGGCTTAGGCTTGGAACTGGCATACAGTCACTTCCACTGCTTTCTATTGACCAAAGCAAGCCACAACACCTGCCCAGATTCAAAGATGGGAGAATGAATTCCACCTGTTCATGGGAGGAGCTGTAACGTAACACTGAGAAGGTCATGTATACATGGAGAAGTGAAGAATTATGGCCATCTGTGCAATCTACCCTACCAGGTATAAAAGGATAGTTTCACATCAGGAAATGCTTGTAATTCACCACATTAAGAGAGGAAAACTGTCTGATCATTCCAGGGGATGTAGAAAAAGCATTTGATACATTACAATGTGACTTCATGGGAAAAAAAGAGGAACTTTTTTTTTAACATCTTTATTGGAGGATAATTGCTTTAAAATGGTGTGAGAGTTTCTGCTTTATAACAAAGTGAATCAGCTATACATATACATATATCCCCATATCTCTTCCCTCTTGTGTCTCCCTCCCTCCCACCCTCCCTATCCCACCCCTCTAGGTGGTCAAAAAGCACCGAGCTGATCTCCCTGTGCTATGTGGCTGCTTCCCACTAGCTAGTTATTTTATATTTGGTAGTATATATAAGTCCATGCCACTCTCTCACTTTGTCCCAGCTTACCCTTCCCCCTCCCGGTGTCCTCAGGTCCATTCTCTACATCTGTGTCTTTATTCCTGTCCTTCCCCTGGGTTCTTCAGAAGCTTTTTTTTTTAGATTCCATATATATGTGTTAGCATACAGTATTTATTTTCTCTCTTTGTGACTTACTTCACTCTGTATGACAGTCTCTAGGTCCATCCACCTCACTGCAAATAACTCAATTTCGTTTCCTTTTATGGCTGAGCAATATTCCATTGCATATATGTGCCACATCTTCTCTATCCATTCATCTGTCGATGGAGTTGTTGCATGTCCTGGCTATTGTAAATAGAGCTGCAATGAACATTGTGATACATGACTCTTTTTGAATTATAGTTTTCTCAGGGTACATGCCCAGTAGTGGGATTGCTGGGTCATATAGTAGTTCTATTTTTAGTTTTTTAAGGAACCTCCATACTGTTCTCCATAGTGGCTATATCAATTTACATTCCCACAAACAGTGCAAGAGGGTTCCCTTTTCTCCACACCTTCTCCAGTATTTATTGTTTGTAGATGTTTTGATGATGCCCACTCTGACTGGTGTGAGGTGATACCGTATTGTAGTTTTGATTTGCAGTTTGCTAATGATTACTGATGTTCAGCATCCTTTCATGTGTTTGTTGGCAATCTGTATATCTTCTTTGGAGAAATGTCTGTTTAGGTCTTCTGTCCATTTTTTGATTGGGTTGTTTGTTTTTTTTAATATTGAGCTACATGAGCTATTTATATATTTTGGAGATTAATCCTTTATCCGCTGATTCATTTGCAAATATTTTCTCCCATTCTGAAGGTTGTCTTTGTATCTTGTTTATAGTTTCCTTTGCTGTGCAAAAGCTTTTAAGTTTCATTGGGTCCCATTTGTATATATTTTTTTTATTTCTCTATGAGGTGGGTCATAAAAAGACCTTGTTGTGATTTATGTCAAAGAGTGTTCTTCCTGTGTTTTCCTCTAAGAGTTTTATAGTGCCCAGTCTTACATTTAGGTCTTTAATCCATTTTGAGTTTATTTTTGTGTTAAGGTGTTAAGGAGTGTTCTAATTTCATTCTTTTACATGTAGCTGTCCAGTTTTCCCAGCACCACTTATTGAAGAGGCTGTCTTTTCTCCATTGTGTATTCTTGCCTCCTTTATCAAAAATAAGGTGACCATATGTGAATGGGTTTATCGCTGGGCTTGCTATCCTCTTCCACTGATCCATATTTCTGTTTCTGTGCCAGTACCCTACTGTCTTGATTACTGTAGCTTTGTAGTATAGTCTGAAGTCCAGGAGCCTGATTCCTCCAGCTCTGTTTTTCTTTCTCAAAATTGCTTTGGCTATTTGGGGTCTTTTGTGTTTCCATAAATATTGTGAAATTTTTTGTTCTAGTTCTGTGAAAAATGCCATTGGTAGTTTGATAGGGATTGCTTTGAATCTGTAGATTGCTTTGGGTAGTATAGTCATTTTCACAATGTTGATTCTTCCAATCCAAGAACATAGTATATCTCTCCATCTGTTGGTATCATCTTTAATTTCTTTCATCAGTGTCTTATAGTTTTCTGCATACAGGTCTTTTGTCTCCCAAGGTAGGTTTATTCCTAGGTATTATATTCTTTTTGTTGCAATGGTAAATAGGAGTATTTCCTGAATTTCTCTTTCAGATTTTTTATCATTAGTGTATAGGAATGCAAGACATTTCTGTGCAGTAATGTTGTGTCCTGCTACTTTACCAAATTCATTGATTAGCTCTAGTATTTTTCTGGTAGCATCTTTAGGATTCTGTATGTATAGTATCATGTCACCTGCAAACAGTGATAGCTTTACTTCTTCTTTTCTGATTTAGATTCCTTTTATTTCTTTTTCTTCTCTGATTGCTGTGGCTAAAACTTCCAAAACTATGTTGAATAATAGTGGTGAGAGTGGAATACCTTGTCTTGTTCCTAATCTTAGAGGAAATGGTTTCAGTTTTTCACCATTGAGAACAATGTTGGGTGTGGGTTTGTCATATATGGCCTGTATTATGTTGAGGTAAGTTCCCTCTATGCCTACTTTCTGGAGGCTTTTTATCATAAATGGGTGTTGAATTTTGTTGAAAGTTTTTTCTGCGTCTATTGAGATGATGATATGGTTTTTCTCCTTCAATTTGTTAATATGGTTTATCACACTGATTGATTTGCGTATATTGAAGAATCCTTGCATTCCTGAAATAAACTCCACTTGATCATGGTGTATGATCCGTTTAATGTGCTGTTGGATTCTGTTTGCTAGTATTTTGTTGAGGATTTTTGCATCTATGTTCATCAGTGACATTGGCCTGTAGTTTCCTTTCTTTGTGACATCTTTGTCTGGCTTTGGTATCAGGGTGATGGTGGCCTCATAGAATGAGTTTGGAAGTGTTCCTTCCTCTGCTATATTTTAGTAGAGTTTGAGAATGATAGGTGTTAGCTCTTCTCTAATTGATAGAATTTGCCTGTAAAGCCATCTGGTCCTGGGCTTTTGTTTGTTGGAAGATTTTTAATCACAGTCTCAATTTCAGTGCTTGTGATTTGTTTGTTTATATTTTCTATTTCTTCCTGGTTCAGTCTCAGAAGGTTGTGCTTTTCTAAGAATTTGTCCATTTCTTCCAGGTTGTCCATTTTATTGGCATAGAGTTGCTTGTAGTAATCTCTCATGATCCTTTGTATTTCTGCAGTGTCAGTTGTTACTTCTCCTTTTTCGTTTCTAATTCTATTGATTTGAGTCTTCTCCCTTTTTTTCTTGATGAGTCTGGCTAATGGTTTATCAATTTTGTTTATCTTCTCAAAGAACCAGCTTTTAGTTTTATTGATCTTTGCTATCGTTTCCTTCATTTCTTTTTCATTTATTTCTGATCATTATGATTTCTTTCCTTCTGCTAACTCTGGGGTTTTTTTGTTCTTCTTTCTGCAATTGCTTTAGTTGTAAGTTTAGGTTACTTAGTTGAGATGTTTCTTGTTTCTTGAGGTAGGATTGTATTGCTTCCCTCTTAGAACTGCTTTTGCTGCATCCCATAGGTTTTGGGTCATCGTGTTTTCATTGTCATTTGTTTCTAGGTATTTTTTTTATTTCTTTTTCAATCTCTTCAGTGATCTCTTAGTTTTTAAATAGTGTATGGTTTAGTCTCCATGTGTTTGTATTTTTTACAGATTTCTTCCTGTAATTGATATCCAGTTTCATAGCATTTTGGTCAGAAAAGATACTTGATATGATTTCAATTTTCTTAAATTTACCAAGGCTTGATTTGTGACCCAAGATATGATCTATCCTAGAGAATGTTCCATGAGCACATGAGAAGAAAATGTATTCTGTTGTCTTTGGATGGAATGTGCTATAAATATCAATTAAGTCCATCTTGTTTAATGTATCACTTAAAGCCTGTGTTTCCCTATCTATTTTCATTTTGAATGATCTGTCCATTGGTGAAAGCAGGGTGTTAAAGTCCTCTACTATGATTGTGTTACTGTCGATTTCCCCTTTTCTGGCTGTTAGCATTTACCTTATGTATTGAAATGTTCCTATGTTGGGTGGTTAAATATTTACAATTGTTCTATCTTCTTGGATTGATCCCTTGATCATGATATAGTGTCCTTCTTTGTCTCTTGTAATAGTCTTATTTTAAAGTCTATTTTGTCTGATATGACAATTGCTTCTCCAGCTTTCTTTTGATTTCCATTTGCATGGAATATCTTTTTCCATCCTCTAACTTTCAGTCTGTATTTGTCCCTAGGTCTGAAGTGAGTCTCTCATAATCAGCATATATATGGGTCTTGTTTTTGTATCCATTCATCCAGTCGATGTCTTTTGGTGGGAACATTTAATATATTTACATTTTAGGTAAATATCAATATGTATGTTCCTATTACCATTTTCTTAATTGTTTTGTGTTTGTTATTGTAGGTTTTTTCCTTCTCTTGTGTTTCCTGCCTAGAGAAGCTCCTTTAGCATTTGTTGTAAAGCTGGCTTTGTGGTGCTGAATTGTCTTAGCTTTTGCTTGTCTGTAAAGGTTTTAATTTCTCCGTCAAATCTGAATGAGATCGTTGCTGGATAGGGTAATCTTGGTTGTAGGTTTTTCCCTTTCATCACTTTAAATATGCCACTCCTTTCTGGCTTGCAGAGTTTTTGCTGAGAAATCAGGTGTAGCTGTTAACTTTATGGGGATTCCCTTGTATGCTATTTGTTGTTTTTCCTTTGCAGCTTTTAATATTTTTTCTTTGTATTTAATTTCTGATAGTTTGATTAATACGTGTCAGTGTATTTCTCCTTGGATTTATCCTGTGCTTCCTGGGACTCTCTGTGCTTCCTGGACTTCATTGACTATTTCCTTTCCCCTAATAGGGAAGTTTTCAACTGTAGTCTCTTCAAATATTTTCTCAGTCCCTCTCTTTTTCTCTTCTTCTTCTGGGACCCCTATAATTTGAATGTTGGCGTGTTTAATGTTGTCCCAGAGGTCTCTGAGACTGTCCTCAATTCTTTTCATTCTTTCTTCTTTATTCTGCTGTGCAGTAGTTATTCCCACTATTTTATCTTCTAGGTCACTTATCCGTTCTTCTGCCTCTGTCATTCTGCTATTGATTCCTTCTAAAGAATTTTTAATTTCATTTATTATGTTGTTTATCATTGTTTGTTTGCTCTATAGTTCTTCTAGGTCCTTGTTAAGCATTTCTTGTGTTTTCTCCATTCTATTTCCAAGATTTTGGATCATCTTTACTAACATTGCTCTGAATTCTTTTTCAGGTAGACTGCCTATTTCCTCTTCATTTCTTTGGTCTCGTGGATTTTTACCTTGCTCCTTCATCTGCTGTGTGTTTCTCTGTCTTCTCATTTTGCTTATCTTACTCTGTTTGGAGTCTCCTATTTGCAGGCTGCAGGTTCGTAGTTCCCGTTGTTTCTGGTGTCTGTCCCCAGTGGCTAAGGTTGGTTCAGCGGGTTGTGTGGGCTTCCTGGTGGAGGGAACTGGTGCCTGTGTTCTGGTGGATGAGGCTGGATCTTGTCTTTCTGGTGGGCAGGACTGCATCCGGTGGTGTGTTTTGGGGTGTCTGTGACCTTATTATGTATTTAGGCATCCTCTCTGCTAATAGGTGGATTTGTGTTCCTATCTTGCTAGTTGCTTGACATAGGGTGTCCAGCACTGTAGCTTGCTGGTTGTTGAGTGGAGCTGGGTCTTAGCGTTGAGATGGAAATCTCTGGAAGAGCTTTCTCTGTTTGATATAACATGGAGCTGGGAGGTCTCTGGTGGACCAATGTCCTGAACTCGGGTCTCCCACCTCAGAGGCACAGTCCTGACAACCGGCCAGAGCATCAAACCTTGTCAGCCATATGGCTCCTCTGAGCAAGACAAACTTCTGACAGCAGACAGTTTTGGACTCTAAACGCAGCTCTTCCCTGGGTCTCCAGCCCCCCAGCCGGCCAAGCTGAATTTGCATTTACCAAGACTCCATAATCCTACTGCCAATTTTTTAAAAAAATAAATCTCTCTCCTCTCTCTCCTCACCTCCTGTCTTCTCTCTCTACTTTTCCTCTGTTTCCGATGAACTTTTTTTAACTACAGAAATTTACATCTTAAGAAGATAAATCTTAGAAGTATTCCTTTAAAAATAAAAAACAGGACACATGTACCCACTATCACTATTTCTACTGAATACTTTATTAGATGTCTTAGTCAGTGCAATGAGGCAAGAAAATAAATAGGAGCATAAATTAGAAAGAAGAAAATAAAACCAAAACCATTTGCATCTGATATGACCATTTTCATAGATAACTAATAGAATTCACAGATAAATTACTAGAAATAAAAGGTTACTTGGCAAGCTGACTGGCTATGAGATTAATGTTAAAAAGTTAATTTCAGGGCTTCCCTGGTGGCACAGTGGTTAAGAATCTGCCTGCTAATGCAGGGGACATGGGTTTGAGCCCTGGTCTGGGAGGATCCCACATGCCGCGGAGCAACTAGGCCTGTGAGCCACAACTACTGAGCCTGCGCGTCTGGAGCCTGTGCTACGCAACGAGAGGCCACGATAGTGAGAGGCCCGTGCACTGTGATGAAGAGTGGCCCCCACTTGCCACAACTAGAGAAAGCCCTCGCACAGAAATGAAGACCCAACACAGCAAAAACAAATAAATAAATAAATGTCAGATGCAGGCTTGTGACATCCTCTGTCACATAGGGGAGGATGTAAGTCAGGCACCAGCTGATAAACAAAGCTTTAAAAAAATAGTTAATTTCATTCTATATCTCATTAGAAACCCTTTTTTGTAAAAATACCACATTTTAAAGAACATCAGAGAAGATGGATACCCATTAAATCTAACAGAAGACATGCAGGAACTCCATGGGGAAAATTAAGCAAATGTATTGAGACATTTTAAAAGATGTGAATTAATGGAGAAATATATTTTGTTCATGAATAGTAAGATTAATATTATAAAGGTGTCAATGCTCCATAAAGTGACTTATATATTCATGTCAATTCCAATCAAAATTCTAATAGATTTTTGTTTCCTTGAAAATATAGTTTTTATTGATCATTTAATTCTGAAGGGCAAATGGAGAAAAAATTGCAAAAGCATTTCTGTAGAAAAGCAAGGTGGAGGGATTATTTTAAAGTTATGGCAATAACGATTATATGGAACTGGTTGAGGGATAGAAAATATTACCAGCAAACTAAATGGAGAGCCCAGAATCTGAACATTCTTTGTGTTTGTGTGATTCTTTTTATTTTTTTATACAGTTTTTAGAGGTTACACTCCATTTACAGTTATTACAAAATATTCACTATATTCCCTGTGTTGTACAATAAATACATCCTTGTAGCCTATCTTACACCCAACAGTTTGTACCTCTCACTCCCCCATTCCTATATTGCCCCTCCCCCCCACAGGTAACCACTAGTTTGTTCCCTGCATCTAGGATTCTGCTTCTTTTTTGTTACATGCACTAGTTTTTTGCATTTTTTAGATTCCACATATAAGTGATAGCATACAGTATTTGTCTTTCTCTGTCTGAATTATTTCACTTAGCACAATGCCCTCCAAGTCCATTTGTGTTGCTACAAATGGCAAAATTTCATTCTTTATATGGCTGAGTAGTATTCCATTGTGTGTGTGTGTGTGTGTGTGTGTGTATATATATATATATATATATATACATATCTCACACTCACACCTTCTTTATCCATTCATCTGTTGATGGACACTTTGGCTGCTTCCATATCTTGGCAATCATAAATAATGCTGCTAGGAACATTAGGGTACATATATGTTTTGAAACTAGTGTTTTTGGTTTTTTTAGATATATACCCAGGAGTGGAATTGCTGGATCATATAGTGGTTTTACTTTTGGTTTTTTGAGAAACCTCCATACTGTTTTCCACAGTGGCTACACCAATTTACATTCCTACCAACAGTGTACGAGTGTTCCCTTTTCTCTACATCCTCGCATTTGTTACTTGCCTTTTCGATGATAGCCATTCTGACAGGTGTGAGGTGGCATCTCATTGTGGTTTAGATTTGCATTTCCCTGGTGATTAGCTATGTTGAGCATCATTTCATGTCCCTTGTTGCCATCTGCATTTCCTCTTTGGAAAAATGTCTATTCAGTTCTTCTGCCCACTTTTTAGTTGGGTTGTTTGTTTTTTCGATGTTGAGTTGTATGAGCTGTATATATATGTTGGATATTAACCCCTTAACCATCAAATCATTTGCAAATATTTTCTCACATTCAGTAGGCTGTCTTTTCATTTTGTCAATGGTTTCCTTTGCTGTGAAAAAGCTTTTAAGTTTTATTAAGTCCCATTTGTTTATTTGTGCTATTATTTCCTTTACTTTAGGAGTCGGATCCAAAAAATTATTGCTGCAATTTATGTCAAAGTGTGTTATGCCTATGTTTTCCTCTAGGAGTTTTATAGTTCTGGTCTTACAATTAGGTCTTTAATCCACTTTGAGTTTATTTTTCAGCAATTTTTCAATCAACTCAGTTTTGTACATAGTGTTAGAGAATGTTCTAATTTCTTTCTTTTATATGCTCTAATTTCATTCTCTTACAGGTCCAGTTTTCCCAGAACCACTTATTGAAGAGGCTGTCTTTTCTCCATCATTGTGTATTTTTGCCTCCTTTGAGAATCTGACCCTTCTTTTTTTTTTTTTTTTGCCATGCCATGTGGCTTGTGGGATCTTAGTTACCTGACCAGGGATTGAACCTGGGCCACAGTGGTAAAAGCGCCGAGTCCTAACCACTGACTGCCAGGGAATTCCCAAGAATCTGACCGTTCTTACGTGTAACTTTGGTGCATGACAGAGACCAATGGCACAGCTGGCCAATGATGACAGAGACCATTCAGTTAAAAGAACTTGATAGAAAACTAGACTTCATAGAGCAAAACATGAAATTGGAATCCTATCTCACAACATATGTAAAAATCAACTTAAGATGGATCAAGGATTTAAATGTGAAAAAATAAATTTTAGGATTATTAGAAGAAATTTTAGAAGAATATGTATTGATAAGGAAGGATTTTTTTTTTTTTAAAAAAAGGCAGAAAACACTCTATAAAATAAAAGATTGGGCTTCCCTGGTGGCGCAGTGGTTGAGAGTCCACCTGCCGATGCAGGGGACACGGGTTCATGCCCTGATCCGGGAGGATCCCACATGCCGCGGAGCGGCTGGGCCCGTGAGCCATGGCCGCTGAGCCTGCGCGTCCGGAGCATGTGCTCCACAACGGGAGAGGCCACAACAGTGAGAGGGCCACATACCGCAAATAAATAAATAAATAAATAAATAAAAGATTAATTTATCTATATCAACATTAAGAACTTTTCAGCTTACGTAGGAGGCGGAACAACCCTTACAACAGACAAGAGTAGAAGAAGATGGGTTTGTAGCTTTGATACGTGAAGCTGAAGGATTGACCATCTCGTAACTTCTTTTTTCCTTTGTGACATAGAAAGCAAGTTCATGATTGGTGTAGTGGTAAATGTGTTCTGGGTAAATGAAGAGGAGACTGAGTCAGAAATCTGAGGGGTGTGGAGACGGTATGCACCAGTCACCAAGGAGGGTAGGAGAGAGTGTGGAACAGAGAAACATAACTGGTGGCTGGGCCTGGCTGCAGCCCCAGCCAGATCAGTGCCCTGAACAGAGGCTCCATCTACCCAGTGATGTGACTGCGAGCACGCACCTGCTGGAGACTGGGGACTGGTTCTCTAGTCAGTCGCACCAGCCTGATAACTAGCAAGGAGCTCTCCTAACTCAGTCATTGCATTCTCAGCATCCCAGCCTCCTCCATCACAAAAAGTTTTCATCTTTTTCCATAGCTTTCTGGATATTTTAGTAAGAAAATGCTACCCTGGGGACAGCTAGCCAAGTGTTATCTAAAACACTCGCCCTGGGAATTCTCTGGCAGTCCAGTGGTTAAGACTCCATACTTCCGATGCAGGGGACTCGGGTTCAGTCCCTGGTCGGGGAACTAAGATCCCACATGCCGCATGGCATGGTCAAACATTTTTTTAAAAATTAAACCCTCACCCTATAAGGTTCTACAGCTAGTTGTCACAGTATAATCAGAGTCTTCCACCCAAAACTGACTGGTAAGCATCCCTCTAAAAGTGTACAGCTCTAAGGGAGCCCTTTGGGCTACTTGTCGGGCAGCCTAGCTCAGGTGCCTGCTTCTCCCTGCGGTCTGGAAAACAGGCATCGCCGGGCTCATACTGTCCGTGAGAGACTGGAACTTTCCTTTCTAGTTGCAAATTACAACACTCTGGTTTCTCTACATTCTCTACTTGAGTTCCCAACTAGAAAGAAAAATAATGACAGCCATATGGATGTCTTAATACCAAGCATGACAGACTCTGAGGGTTTTTTCCTAATTTCTTTGAAATTGTTTGTGGACTTCACCCATTGTTTCCATGTCCCAACAAGTCCTCCAACTGCACCTCCTCCCCCATAGTGATTAGGCAAGAATTTCCCTCCGGCAACAATTTGCAGACTGGCCCCTGACATAATCTGTTATCTGAGGCCTGATGTTTTACAACAGGACATTTTTTAATAAGTTAAACAGAAAACATAACAAGGTTTCCCAATAAGGACTTTCGATTGCCTTCTCTCATGTGAAGGTCAAGTGACAAAATTCTAGACCTGATTCTGTCACTCCTTAGTTAACTAGTGAGGTAAGTATCTTTCTGCAGGTCATTTCCTTCTCAGTGACTCTTCCTTTTCCAATATAAAAAAAGAATAGTCATGCCAAGCTGCCTCATCCCTCTCGGAGGTGTTGCATGGACTAAATCTGATAATGAATGTCAAGGTGCTTTGCAGACTGCAAATCTAAGGTGTTATTATTCCCTTGGTGAAAGTAAACATAGGCTGTACATCTTCCCTGAAGGAGTATGAAGGTTTGGAGTTTTCATTTAAGGCAAATTCACAATATTTATGGGACCCCTTTTGTTTGTTTGAATTTTCTATGTTGGCCCTTATACATAAATCATCTCATTTTACCTTTATAGTAAGCCTGTGGGGCAACTAGTACTGAGACCCACTTCACAGATAAGGATACTATGATTCAAAAAGATGAAGCAATTCACCCAAAATCACACAGCTGACATCACTTCTTCTCCAAGAAGTCCTTGGGAGGCAGGCTCCTTCCAGCCCACGACATTCCCTTCCTAAGCGTGGCCCTTGCCCTCAGCGCCCAAGATGGATGGCAGCATCACCCCCCAAGGCAGGAGAATAAAGAAGAGGCAAAGAAGAGAGGAGACGGCTTAAGAAAACATCACAGGAGATGCCATGTGACATTCGGCCAACCTCTCCTCAGCCAGAATATAGTCACGTGATGGTCAGTGTGCTGGCAAGATGTTGATGGAGCACTTGAACGGGGCAACTGAAGAGAGTTTAGTAAAGGGGTCACATTCAAAGCTGCAGGTACATTTAAGGGAAACACACATGGGGCGGTGTCACACACCAGGGCTAGTAATAGTAGGGACCATTATAACTGCAGCCCTGAGGGGCATGGGAGCGACGGTTATCGGAAGCCGGAGAAAGCTGGAGTTGTAGATGCAGGAGAGGGATATCCCTACTGAGCTTTGGAAGAAGAAAGCCATCCTCTGTCTCATCTCCCCTGCCCTATATATATATGCCAACCTCCCAGACAATAAAAGCCAACAGAAGCCTACCCTTTAGCCAGAGGACCAAGAAAGGGGCAGCTTAGCAAGACAGAGAACAACTTTTAGGCAATAACCCATCCACTCCAACCAAACACCACCCCACCCACAACCACAACGGTCACATGAGGGGCTTAGTCAGCCTCCCTCAAAATGTTGCAGTGAGATGCTCCAACCACCATCTCCCCTCAACCAGCGTGGGGAGCCAGGACTTTCATCCTCTCCAGGAGGGGTGAGAAGCCTCTGGTCTCCCCCCTTGTGTCAGTGGAAAACACAGGGGGGAGCCTGGAATTTGTCCTCCCTGCTGAGGTGGTTTTTGTGGGCTGAATTGGGTTTCCCCTGCCATGCTGCAAAGTTCCTATGTAGGAGTCCTAACCCCCAGGACCTCAGAATGTTGGTGCATTTGGAGACAGTGCATTTAAAGAGGTGATTAAGGTAAAACGAGGTCACTGGTGTGGGCTCCAGTCCAATAGGACTGGTGGAGATTAGGACATAGACACACACAGAGGGAAGACTGTGAGAGACACAGGGAAGAGAAGGTGGCCGCCTACAAGCCGAGGAGAGAGGCCTCAGAACAAGCTAACCCTGCTGACACCTTGATCTCAGACTTATAGCCTCCAGGACTGTAAGAAAATAAATTTCTGATGTTTAAGCCACCCAGTCTATGATACTTTGTTGTAGCAGCCCAGCAAACCGACAGAGGTGGTATCAGAGAAGGCCTAGTGGAGATCCAGGACTCATTGCAGCTCAGTGGTGACAAGGGCACCTCCCCAGGGTGTAAGTGGAGACCACATGGGCAGCAGTAAGGAGACACCCCCCGACTTCCCTCCCCACCAGGGAGGTGTCAGCAGAGGCAGTAACAAGGGGGCACCCTCCGCTCACCCACCAGAGTCAGAGGTAGCTGCTGAAACCCAAGACTTAAATAAGATCTAGAGTCTTGCACCATAATACCCCAAATGTCCAGGTTTGAGTCCAAAATCACTCATCATACCAGGAACCAGGAAGATCTCAAATGTCCTCATAACAGTATTTGAAGGAGTGGATTTGTTAAGGGTGCTTCAGCCATGATAAACATAAACCTCAACATAGCCTGGCTCAAACATTCAGGAAAATTTATTGGCTCATGTTATTGAAAGGTGCAGAGGCGGTATAGACTTCAGCAAGGGTCTGTGGCTCAGGGATGTCCCGAGAACCCAGTTTCTTTTTTTAAATTTTTGTTTATTGAAGTAAAGTTGATTGACAATGTTGTGTTAATTTCTGCTGTACAGCAAAGTGACTCAGTTATACATGTATATACATTCTTTTTTATATTCTTTTCCATTATGGTTTGTCACAGGATATTGAATATAGTTCCCTGGGCTGTAGAGTAGGACCTTGTTTGCCTCTAAATATAAATACTTTGCATCTGCTAATCCCAAATGTAATAGTTTGCATCTGCTAATCCCAAACTCCCCATCCGTCCCTCCCCTGGCTTCCTTCCCTCTTGGTAACCACAAGGCTGTTCTCTATGTCCATGATTCTGTTTCTGTCTCATAGATACATTTGTTTGTGTCATATTTTAGATTCCGCATATAGGTGATATCATATGGTATTTGTCTTTCTCTTTCTGACTTAGTATGATAATCTCTAGGCGCATCCATGTTGCTGCAAATGGCATTATTTCATTCTTTCTATGGCTGAGTAATATTCCATTGTATATATATTCCACATCTTCTTTATCCATCCATCTGTCAGTGGACATTTAGGTTGTTTCCATGTCTTAGCTATTGTGAATAGTGCTGCTATGAACATAGGGGCACGTGTATCTTTTCAAATTAGAGTTTTGTCTGGATATATGCCCAGGAGTGGGATTGCTGGATCATATGGTAATTTTATTTTATTTTTCTGAGGAACTTCCATACTGTTCTCCATAGTGGCTGTACCAACTTACATTTCCACCAACAGTGTAGGAGCCGAGAACCCAGATTCTATCATCCACCATGTAGTTTCAACTTAAGGCTGGCTGGCCTCAGGCTCACAGGATGGCTGACAATAGCAAACAGGGCTATGGGCTTCCTCACTCACTCCCACAAGGAGATCACCTTTCTCCAACTGTTAAAGACAATTCCTGGGGACTTCCCTGGTGGTTCAGTGGTTAAGACTTCGCCTTCCATTGCAGGGAGTACAGGTTTGATCCCTGGTCAGGGAGCTAAGATCCCACATGCCTTACAGCCAAAAAACCAAAAGAGAAAACAAGCAATGTCGTAACAAAATTCAATAAAGACTTTAAAATAAATACATAAATAAAGTTAGATATATATACTACCCAAATGTTGCCTAAGCACTGTGGAGGTAGAAACCATAAAAAAAATAAAATAAAGTAATAATAAAATAAAATAAATACAATTCCTGGGCATCCTTCAGATCACACACTTATCCTGAACCAATCACTCTGGCCACAGCAATGCCTTCCAAGGATTGCCTGAGATCAATCAAGCCCTGGAGCTGAGGGTGGGGTGTAATCCCACCAAAAGCACATTGGCGTCAACACTGGGGAGGAAAGCCTTCACATAAGAAAATTTTAGTGCTGCTTGGAAGAGATTCCCTCTCTGGGTGTTTAGACAAGAATACTAGGGCTCAGAGATTTTAAGAAAGTTGCTCGGAGATAAATAGTTACTTAAATGGAGAAACTGAAGTTCAGAATCATGGTTTTTATCTCTGAAACTTCATGGTAGTAGATGACATATGTCCAGCATTAGTTCAGATCCTAGTGCAATGCCTAGGCACATCACAGGAGCTTAATAAATAGCTGTTGAATAAAAGAATAAAATACCACTTTCTTGTCAAACATCATCATGGCAGAGACACCAACTATTCATCCAATTCCTGCATGCTCCCCTAAACACCTTGGCCTCCCTGTTAGGTGCAGTCAGGTGACCAGCAATAACCAGGGGGCTGTGACTGGGATTGATGCAGGCCACGACCAGATTGAAGCCTAGAAGAATCAGTGTGAAGTCCCGTTGTGCTTTCTTCCCTTTCTGTGCTGATTCAAGAAGCCATGTGGTCTAGATGGTGCACAAGACGCTTAGCCTGTGTCCCCACATGACTCTCTGGAGCAGTGTCACCCCAGCCCCAATCACATGGACCCATGCTGACAAGGAGCATGGGCAGGGAGTAGACTTCTATTAAACCCCTGCTGCTTGGGAGTTAACTTGTTATTAACCTAACCTGACTAGACAAGCACAGTCCCTGAAAAATGATAACACCTTCTCTTGCTGAGCCCAGATCTGGTTCAGAATCCTGAAACATTTATTTTAGCCCAAATAAACATTTGGTGTGACTCTAAAATGATTACAGACATACCTCGTTTATCGCATTTCACTTTACTGCACTTCTCAGATATTGTATTTTCTACAAATTAAAGGTTTGTGGAAGCCCTGTGTCAAGCAAGTCTATTGGAGCTGTTTCTCCAATAGCATTTGCTCACTTGGTGTCTCTGTGGCACATTTTGGTAATTTTCTCAGTAGTTTAAACTTTTTCATTATTCTTATATTTGTCATGATCGGTGACCTTTGATGTTACTCCTATGACTCACTGTAGGCTCAGATGATGTTTAGCATTTTTTAACAATAGGTATTTTTAAATTAAGGTATGCACATTTTTTTCAACATAATGCTATTACACACTTAATAGACTACAGTATAGTGTAAACATAATTTTTCTATCCACTGGGAAAGCAAAAACTTCATGTGACTCACTTTATTGTGATATTTTCTTTATTGCTGTGGTCTGGAATGAAATCGGGAATATCTGTAAGATCTGCCTGGAAAACACTTCCTGGTTTTATTTGTTTATTCCGACAATAAACATTTGCTACCCATTAATTGTATGCCAGATATATTAGTTTCCTGTGGCAGCTATAAAAATTACCACAAAGTGGGTGGCTTAAAACAAAAGAAATTTATTCTCTCACAATTCTGGAGGCCTGAGGTCCAAAATCAAGGTGTCAGCAGGGCCACGCTCCCTCTGGAGGATCTAGGGGAGAATCCATTCTGTATAAACAAATCGAAGAATAAAAACCATATGATCATCTCAATAGATGCAGAAAAAGCTTTTGACAAAATTCAACAACATTTACGATAAAAACTCTCCAGAAAGTGGGCATAGAGGGAACCTACCTCGACATAATAAAGGTCACATATGAAAAACACAGCAAACATCTTTCTCAATGGTAAAAACGTGAAAGCATCTCCTCTAAGATCAGGAAAAAGACAGGAATGTCCACTCTCACCACTGTTATTCAACAGAGGATTGGAAGTCCTAGCCACAGCAATCAGAAAAGAAAAAGAAATAAAAGGAATCCAAATTGGAGAAGAAGAAGCAAAGCTGTCAGTGTTTGCAGATGACATGATACTATACATGGAAAATCCTAAAGATGCCACCAGAAAACTACCAGAGTTAATCAATGAATTTAGTGAAGTTGCAGGATACAAACTTAATGCACAGAAATCTCTTGCATTCCTATACACTAACAATGGAAGATCAGAAAGAGAAATTAATGAAACAATACCATTTACCATTGCAACAAAAAGAATAAAATACCTAGGAATAAACCTACCTAAGGAGGCAAAAGACTTGTACTCAGAAAGCTATGAGACACTGATGAAAGAAATCAAAGATAACACAAACAGATAGAGAGATATACCATATTCTTGGATTGAAAGAATCAACATTGTGAAAATGACTATACTACCCAGAGCAATCTACAGATTCAATGTAATCCCTATCAAATTACCAATGACATTTTTCACAGAATTAGAATGAAAAATTTTACAATTTGTATGGAAACACAAAAGACCCTGGATAGCCAAAGCAATCATGAGAAATAAAAATGGAGCTGGAGGAATCAGGCTCCTTACCTTCAGACAATACTACAAAGCTACAGTAATCAAGACAGTATGGTACTGGCACAAAAACAGAAATATAGATCAATGGTACAGGATAGAAAGCCCAGAGATAAACCCACACACCTATGGTCATCTAATCTATGGCAAAGGAAGCAAGAATATATTGGGTTGGCCAAAAATTTCATCCAGATTTTTCCTTAACATCTTATGAAAAACCCAAATGAACTTTTTAGCCAACCCAATACAATGGCAAAAAGACAGGTCCTTCAATAAGTGGTGCTGAGAAAACTGGACAGCTACAAGTAAAAGAATGAAGTTAGAACACTCCTTAACACCATACACAAAAATAAACTCAAAATGGATTAAAGACCTAAATGTAAGATCAGACACTATAAAACACTTAGAGGAAAACATAGGCAGAATACTCTATGACATAAATCACAGCAAGATCCTTTTTGACCCACCTCCTAGAGAAATGGAAATAAAAACAAAAATGAACAAATGGGACCTAATGAAACTTCAAAGCTTTTGCACAGCAAAGGAAACCGTAAACAAGATGCAAAGGCAACCCTCAGAATGGGAGAAAATATTTGCAAATGAAGCAACTGACAAAGGATTAATCTCCAAAATTTACAAGCAGCTCATGCAGCTCGATATCACAAAAACAAACAACCCAATCCAAAAATAGGCAGAAGAACTAAATAGACGTTTCCCCAAAGAAGATATACAGATTGCCAACAAACACATGAAAGGATGCTCAACATCACTAATCGTTAGAGAAATGCACATCAAAACTACCATGAGGAATCACCTCACACCAGTCAGAATGGCCATCATCAAAAAATCTACAAACAATAAATGCTGGAGAGGGTGTGGAGAAAAGGGAACCTTCTTGCACTGTTGGTAGGAATGTAAATTTATACAGCCACTATGGAGAACAGTATGGAGGTTCCTTAAAAAACTAAAAATAGAACTACCATACAACCCAGCAATCCCACTACTGGGCATATACCCTGAGAAAACCATAATTCAAAAGGAGTCATGTACCACAATGTTCATTGCAGCTCTATTTACAATAGCCAGGACATGGAAGCAACCTAAGAGTCCATCGACAGATGAATGGATAAAGAAGATGTGGCACATATATACAATGGAATATTACTCAGCCATAAAAAGAAACGAAATTGAGTTATTGGTAGTGAGTTGGATGGACCTAGAGTCTGTCATACAGAGGGAAATAAGTCAGAAAGAGAAAAACAAATATCATATATTAATGCATATATGTGGAATCTAAAAAAAAAAAAAGGTCACGAAGAACCTAGGGGCAGGACGGGAATAAAGACGCAGACCTACTAGAGAATGGACTTGAGGACAGAGGGAGTGGGAAGGGTAAGCTGGGACAAAGTGAGAGAGTGGCATGGACATATATACACTACCAAATGCAAAACCGATAGCTAGTGGGAAGCAGCCGCATAGCACAGGGAGATCAGCTCGGTGCTTTATGACCACTTAGAGGGGTGAGATAGGGAGGGTGGGAGGGTGGAACGGAGGGAGACGCAAGAGGGGAGAGATATGTGGATATATGTATATGCATAGTTGATTCACTTTCTAATAAAGCAGAAACCAACACACCATTGTAAAGCAATTATACTCCAATAAAGATGTTAAAAAAAAAAAGAGTCCATTAAAAGAATTCCTACTTTAAGGCAAAAAATAAATAAAAATCAACTCCAAATGAATTAAGGACCTAAATGTAAGGCCAGACACTATAAAACTCTGAGAGGAAAACGTAGAACACTCTTTGACATAAATCACAGCAAGATCTTTTTTGACCCATCTCCTAGAGTGATGAAAATAAAAACAAAAATAAACAAATGGGACTTAATTAAATTTAAATCTTTTGAACAGCAAGGGAAACCATAAACAAGGTGAAAAGACAACCATCAGAATGGGAGAAAGTAGCTGCAAATGAATCAACTGACAAAGAATTAATCTCCAAAATATAAAAACAGCTCATGCAGCTCAATATCACAAAAACAAACAACCCAATCCAAAAATAGGCAGAAGAACTAAATAGACGTTTCCCCAAAGAAGATATACAGATTGCCAACAAACACATGAAAGGATGCTCAACATCACTAATTATCAAAAAAATGCAAATCAAATCTACAATGAGGTATCACCTCACACCAGTTAGAATGGGAATGATCAGAAAATCTACAAACAATAAATGCTGGAGAGGGTGTGGAGAAAAGGAAACCCTCTTGCACTGTTGGTGGGAATGAAAATTGATACAGCCACTATGGAGAACAGTATGTAGGTTCCTTAAAAAGCTAAAAATAGAACTACCATATGACCTAGCAATCCTACTTCTGAGCATATACCCAGAGAAAACCATAGTTCAAAAAGATACATGCACCCCAATGTTCACTGCAGCACTATTTACAACAGCCAGGTCATGGAAGCAACCTAAGTGTCCATCAACAGAGGAATGGATAAAGACGTGGTACGTATATACAATGGAATATTACTCAGCCATAGAAAGGAACGAAATTGTGACATTTTCAGAGATGTGGATGGACCCAGAGACTGTCACACAGAGTGAATTAAGTCAGAAAGAGAAAAACAAATATCGTATATTAATGCATATATGTGGAATCTAGAAAATTGGTATAGATGATCTTATTTGAAGAACAGAAAGAGACACAGACATAGAGAACAGATGTATGGATACCAAGGGGGGAAGAGCAGGTGGGATGAATTGGGAGATTGGGCTGGATATATTTACACTACTATATATAAAAGAAGTAACTAGTGAAAACCTACTGTATAGCACAGGGAACTCTACTCGGTGCTCTGTGGTAACCTAAATAGAAGGTAATCCAAAAAAGAGGGGATATATGTGTATGTATGAATGATTCTCTTTGCTGTACAGCAGAAACTGACACAGCATTGTAAAGCAACTATACTCAAATTAAAAAATAAATAATTTTTTTTAAAAGCTGGCAAAAACTTCAGAATCAACTTTTACACAACTCTGGAATTGAACCAAACATTTATAGTAACCATGGGAAGGTTAAATAAAGAAAGAAGCTACTCAATTTTCATTAAAAAACAAAAACAAAAAACACTATGACATTTTGATTTACCTACTTACTATCCACCCCAACCCACCACCCCCCACCCACCCACCACATCAGTAACAATGATGATGGTGGCCCGGATTCCTGGTGTGGTTTGCTGGTGTCAAAGGGGGCAATGCTGATATTGTTCTCTAGAAATTGTTGTTGTGTGATTTGACCTGTCTGGTGGATCCCTGGGAGATTAGTCTTCGAACTTTCTCAAGGCTAGGGCAGGTTCCCAGGTGGTGTTTGTCAGAAGAATTTAGAGGTGAATGTTTCTATCTGCAGCTGCCTGGAGCAGGGAATAGCAGGCAGGGCAAACAATGTATGGACTGAGGAGCCTGGGTAGGGGAAGTTCAGGGGGGAGATGCATGGGGGCATAAAGGCTTTGGAGGCCTTCTGCATATTCCAGGGAATCAGGAGGGACATGTGTGTGTCCCATTCCCAGAAAAGATCTAAGACCCTAAGTTTTCACCTCTGGCTGACTTTAAGATCCACACAAGAAGGAAATGATAGCTAAGTCAGAGTTGTAAAGGACCTGGCTAAGCATTGAAGAAGTGGCCCAGTCAGTGACAGAACCAATCAGCAAAGACCAAGAGAGTTTTCTTTTCTTTTTTCTCCTTTTTGACTCCAGGCCTTTAAGGAAATCTCTGTCAAATGATTAGCTGGCCACTAAACAAGCAAGAAGAGACTTCAATGGTCAAACGTGACAAAGAATATGGTCTTTACAAAAATAGTTTAGAAGAGTCACTTAACAAACCAACAACATCCCACACTAAGCAGCAGCAAGAAATCCCGGAGTTGAAGAATCTGATTTCCAGTACCACAGTATGATATGAAAAGAGTCCAGTTTTCAAAGAAAATAAGAGACATAAAGAAACAAGAGAATACGACCCATTCACAAAAAAAGAAAAGAAATAGAAAGAAATCAAAAGATGTTAAAAAAAAAAAAAAGAAGTCATTGCTGGAGAAGATCAAACATTGGATTTACTAGACAAAGACTTTAACTAAAATAAACTGTCTTAAATATGCTCAAAGAACTAAAGGAAACCATGCACAAGGAAATAAAAGAAACCAGGAGAACAATCTAAACAAATAGGCTATCGATAAAGAGATAGAAATTACAAAAAAGGAACCAAACAGAAATTCTAATGTTGAAAATTACAATGATTTAAATGAAAAATTTACTTGATGAGCTCAACTATAGATTTGAGCAGGGAAATAATCAGCAAACTAGAAGATAAGTCAATTCAGGAGGAAAGCTGGAAAATTCACAAAAATTCAGAAATTAAAAAACTCTCTCTCAAACAATCAATGAGTCAAAGAAGAAATCACAAAGAGATTTAGCAAAATTTTTGAATGTGAAAAATGAATATGAAAACATAAGATAACAAAACCTACAGAATGTAGTGAAAGTAGCTTTCAGAGGGAATGTATAGCTTTAAATGTCTTCACTAAAAAATAAGATCTCAGTATTCTGATTTCTCTTCAGATTGCATTATTTTTCACCTTTTAAAAAATAAGATCTCAGGGGACTTCCCTGGTGGCACAGTGGTTGGGAGTCCGCCTGCCAATGCAGGGGACACAGGTTCAGTCCCTGGTCTGGGAAGATCCCACCTGCTAAGGAGCAGCTAAGCCTATACACCACAACTACTGAGCCTGTGCTCTAGAGCCTGCGAGCCACAACTACTGAGCCTGTGTGCCACAACTACTGAAGCCAGTGCACCCTAGAGCCCGTACTCCACAACAAGAGAAGCCACCTCAATGAGAAGCCTGTGCACCGCAATGAAGAGTAGCCCCTGCTCGCCTCAACAAGAGAAAGCCCACGTGCAGCAATGAAGACCCAATGCAGCCATAAATAAATAAATGTTTAAAAAAATAAAAAATAAGATCTTGGGAATTTCCTGGAGGTCCAGTGGTTAGGACTCTGCACTTTCACTGCCGAGGGCCTGGGTTTGGCTTGATCCCTGGTCAGGAAACTAAGATCCCACAAGCTGTGAGGCATGGCCCAAAAGAAAAAAAAAAAATTTAAATAAGATCTTAAATCAATAACCTAACTTTACATCTTCAGGAACTAAAAAAAAGAAGAACACCTAAATTCAAAACTTGCAGAAGGAGGAAATAATAAAAATTAGAGTGGAGATCAATGAAATAGAGACTAGAAAAACAGTAGAGAAAAATCAACAAAACCAAAAGTTGATTATTTGAAAAAATCAACAACATTGACTAGCCTATAGCTAGACTGACCAGGGGGAAAAAGAAGAGAGAAGACAAATTACTAAATTCTGAAATGAAAGTGGGCACATTACTACAGATTTTACAGAAATATGAAGAATTATAAGAGAATATTATGAAAAACAGTTTGCCAATAAATTAAATAACTTAGATAAAATGGACAAATTCCTAGAAAACACACAAAATACCAAAACTGACTCAAGAAGAAACACAGAATCAGATGGACCTATAACCAGTAAAGAGATTGAATCAGTAATCAAAAGTGCCCCAATAACAACAAAAGCCCAGGACTAAATGGCTTCACTGGTGAACTCAACCAATAATTTAAAGAAGAATTACCACCAATCCTTCTCAAAATCTTCTCAAAAATTTCAGAGGAAAGAATACTTCCTAACTTATTCTATGAAGCCAGCATTACCTATGAACCAAAGCCAGAAAAAGGCATCAAAGCCATCAAAAGAAAAGAAAACTACAGACCACAACCCTTATGAATACAGATGCAAAAATCCTCAACAAAACATTATTAAACCAAGTGCAGCAGCACACTGAAATGGTTATCCACCATGACTAAATGGGATTTATCCCAGGAATGCAAGGGTAGTTCAACAGATAAAAATCAATCAATATAATGACCACATTAATATATAGGAGGAAAACACTACATGATCATCTCAATTGATACAGAAAAGAAATTGACAAAATTCAACATCCTTTTATGATAAAAACACTCCATAAACTAGGAATAAAGAAAACTGCCTCAACAGGATAAAAGGTATTTATTTTAAAAAAAAAAAAAAAAAAAAAAAAACACAGCTAACAAACTCAATGGTGAAAGACTGAAAGTTTTCCTCTAAATCAGGAGCAAGATAAGGGTGCCAACTTTTGCCACTTCTATTTAACATTGCATTTAAGTTCTAGGCAGGCCAATAATGCAAGAAAAAAAGAAATAAAAGGCACCAAAATTGGAAAGAAAGGAATAAAACTCTCTCTATTTGCAGATGACATGATTTTCTCTTATAAAGAGAAAATCTTAAAGAATCCACACAGAAAACCATTGGAGCTAATAAATGAATTCAGCAAAGTTACAAGATACAAGATCAACACAAAAATCTGTTGTATTTCTATATGCTAACAATGAACAATCTGAAAAGGAAATTAAGAAAACAATTCCAATTATAATACCATCTAAAAGGATAGAATACTTAGGAATAAATTTAACCGGGGAGGTACAAGAATGAATCCTACAAAACATTGCTCAAAGAAATTAAAGACATAAATAAATGGAAAGACATCCTGTCTTCATGGTTGAAAGACTTAGTATTATTAGCATGGCAATCTACAGATTCAATGCAATCTCTATCAAACACTCAGTAGCCTTTTTTGCAGAAATGGAAAAGCTGATCCCAAAATGCATATGAAATTTCAAGGGACCCCAAACAGCCAAAGCAATCTTGAAAAAGAAGAACAAAATTGGAGAACACACACTTCCCAATTTTAAAGCAGTACAATGCTAAGAGTAATCAAAGTTGTGCAGTGCTGGTATAAGGATAGGCAGATAGATCAATGTAATAGAACTAAGAGTCCAAAAACAAACCCATACATCTATGGGCAATTGAGTTTTGATCTATGAGCAAAACCAATTAATGAGGAATGAATCATCTTTTTAACAGATGGTGCTGGGACAACTGATCCACATGTAATGGGCCCACATGAATCCACATGTAATGGGCCCACATGAATGAATTTGGGCCCTTACCTTACATCATATATATAAATTAACTCAAGAAGCATCAAAGTCTTAAATATAAGAGCTAAAACTATAAAACTCTTAGAAGAAAATAGTAGTAAATCTTCATGACCTTAAACTCAACAGTGGATTCTTAAATATGACACCCAAAACAGCAACAAAAGATAAAAGGTGGCCATGGACTGACGTAAAATATATGTAATAATAATAATATATGTAATAATAATGATAATGTAAAATTTTTATGCACCAAAGGACAATATAAAGACAGTAAAAAGACAACCCAGAGACTGGGAAGAAAATATTTTTAATCATATATCTAGGAAATGTCTAGTGTCCAGAATATATAACAAACTCTTACAGGTCAACGACAAGAAGACAACCCAATTTAAAAATGACCAAAGGACTTGAATAGACATTTCTCCAAAGAATATAAACAAATAACCAGCAGACACATGAAAATATGCTCAACATCATTAATCATTAGGGCAATACAAACCAAAATCACAAGTTACAACTTTACACCCACTATAGAAAATAACAAGTGTTAGTGAGGCTATGGAGAAATTGGAACCTTCATACATTGTTGGCGGTAATTTGAGATGGTGCCGCCAATACGGAAAAGAGTTTGGGGGTTCCTCTATAAGTTAAACATTGAACTACCATATGGCCCAGTAATTCCACTCCTAGATATATATCCAAAAGAATTGAAATCAGATGTTCAAACAAAAACATACACACACATATTCATATCAGAACTACTCATAATAGCCAAAAAGGTGAAAACAATGCTATGTGTATTTTACCACAATCTAAAAAGAAAAAAAGAAGCCAACAGATCTTAGTGGTGAATTAAATATAAGGATGAGGAATATGGAAGGGGCAAACATGACTCTCAGGTTTCCAGCTCTCTCAACTTGATGGAAGATGTTTGTGGCAGTTTAAAAACATGACTGCAGGGCTTCACTGGTGGCGCAGTGGTTGAGAGTCCGCCTGACGATGCAGGGGACACGGGTTCGTGTCCCAGTCCGGGAAGATCCCACATGCCGCGGAGCGGCTGGGCCCGTGAGCCATGGCCGCTGAGCCTGTGCATCCGGAGCCTGTGCTCCGCAACGGGAGAGGCCACGGCAGTGAGATACCTGTATACCACACACACAAAAAAAACGACTGCAAAATCTGTTGATTCTTCTATCATTGATAGGTGGGGTCTTTGACTCCTCCACTTGAATCTGGGCTCTGTTAACTGTTTGATAAAATACAGAAGTCATGCTCTGCCAGTTTCCAGGCTCAGATCTTAAAGAAGGTGTCAGTTTCCACTTCCTGACCCTTGGGTCACTTGCTCTTGGAACGTGGACGCCATGCTGTGAAGAAGCACAATCTGCTCCCTGATGAGATTCATGTGGACAAGAAAAGAAAGCCAACCCCAACTTTGCTGGCCAGTGAACGAGCCGTCTTGGAAGTGACTCTTCCAGCCCGTCAAGCCACCTGAGTGGCATCACGTGGAGCAGAGTCAAGCGGTCCCCATTGAGCCCTGCCCAAACTGCAGAGTTATAAGCAAAAAATAAAAGACGTTATTCTGAGCCACTAAGTTTTGGAGTGGTTTGTTACACAGCAAGAGTAACCAGAACAATGCTGGCCATACAACTTGCTGATTTGGAGACAGAATAGCTACCACTGCTCCCCAACGAGACATCTCTGTTAAGTGCTTCACTATTAGTTTTTCTATCTCTGTTTGTTACTTCTTTTGTCAGCTCTTACTCTAGGATTTAGCCCTTCAATAGCACTTTATTATTTACAAATTTCATTCACATTTCCTATCACTCGTTCCTTTGCCTGTGATGGCTGTCAGTCCATGGCCACCAGGAACAATGTTTATTCAGGGCTTGAGCAGGGACCTGACCTGCCTTTGTTCTAGGTCCTGGCCACCCAATACAGTGCCCATGAGGCAAACCACTAATGTCTCTGGGTGGGAGACTTTTCTCAAAAGATTGTCACAGTTAAAGAACTCTTCTAGGGCTTCCCTGGTGGCGCAGTGTTTGAGAGTCCCCCTGCGATGCAGGGGACGTGGGTTCGTGCCCCGGTCTGGGAAGATCCCACATGCCACGGAGCGGCTGGGACCGTGAGCCATGGCCGCTGAGCCTGAGCGTCCGGAGCCTGTGCTCCGCAACGGGAGAGGCCACAACAGTGAGAGGCCCGCGTACCGCAAAAAAAAAAAAAGAACTCTTCTACACGTTGACTAGTAGGCAGGCAGGATCTAATCACTAGCACTCCCTCCACTGTAGCTCAGAGTCAAGAAGAACTAATGACTAAGGTTGGGTTCTCCAGAAGCAGAATGTAAGACAAAGATTTGTGTGCAAACACTGTCTTAAGGAAGAGCTTCCAGGAGAAAACCAAAATACTATAGGGCAAGCAGGGAAGAAGCCAGGCAAGGGTACAATTTCATGCTAAACCCACAGAGGGCGTTTCCCAGCCTGCTTCTGCAGGGCAATTCTGGGGTGTAAATTCCACTTCAGAGTAGTTCCAATGGCAGGGAAAGACACTGAGCCCTGATCCCAGGGTCTACCTCTGCTGTTCCCTGTGTGACACAGACACACACGATGCCACTGGCCTCTCTTTCCTGGGATGAGAATAGGAAAAGATGTCCATTTCTCTTAGTCTGTTTTTCTTAATAATCCAGCCTGTGATATAAACTTCATGCCTGCATTTTTCAGTAGTACACACGATTGCAGGAGCTAAAACTCTTAGGCTAAAATAATAATAATAATTAAAAAAACACCTTTTTCTCAAATTATGTGCCAGAGAGAGAATTTTCAGAAACTCAATATTGGAACATAAGAAGTTTCCCACCAAAAACCAGTATGTGTTCTCAAAAGATGTCTAGACATTGGATGAGCAGCTCAAAACACATTTTCCTAAAGAAATAATGCCTGTATAGCACAGGGAATTTTGCTCAATATTCTGTAATAACCTAAATGAGAAAAGAACTTGAAAAAGAATAGATACATGTATATGCATAACTGAATCACTTTGCTGTACACCTGAAACTGACACAACATTGTTAATCAACTATACTCCAATATAAAATAAAATTCTTTTAAAAAATTAATGCAATTGGCTGTGGTAAGTTTCCAAGTTCAGCCCACAGAAATCTATTGAACTAATAATATATATTAAATTACATACTATAATATTTTAAATATTAATTTTATTTATAAATATTAAAATCAAAATATTTTAAAATATTAAAATAAACGATATAGTATAAATTAAACTAGTAATATAACCAACAATGCATTTGAAGAATAGGAAATAAAACTATGGAAATTAGTAACTAAGTCACAACACAACAGAACAAGGTAAGAAATCCTTTATTAATTTGAACACCACTGCTTCAGGAAAGTTGGGTCTAATTAGAGGGTGCCTGCAGACTGAGAACTCCTGGGACTTCTGGATCCTTTCAGACATGTTAAGAACGCTCCTAGGGAAGTCTGGAGAACTGTTTTTTTTAAAAATTTTAATCATTAAATTTAAAGGAACCCTGGAGAAAGAAGAAAAGCTTAAGGCACCGCAATATTGCCCCTAGAAGAGCACACACCTACGAAGGCGTTCATTTTGGACATCAGGGCCTGGGGGGTGGACAGATGGGGAGCTGGGCTGAAGACACCCTGGCTCTAAGCACTCCCTTGGCCGTTTACCACCTCATGGTAGGGGATAAAGAACCTCCCTGTGTATGTGCTTCAGGTTTGCTCGTCCCACAGTGTGGATGCAGCCTACACTTCGGAACAGTTGCAGCAGTGAGAATGTGCAACTGACACACTAGACTTGAAAACATTTGTCTGTGCATCTTAACCGCTACTCAACTCCACCCAGGTGGTGTCCACTCCCTGCCCTCAGGGCCCAGTTGTAAGAGGTGAGATGCAAAGAGAAACCAAACAGTGTCCTTGGGGAAGATGGGAAAGCCAAGTCCTGCCATAAAAGTAGGTTTGCTGGGAGTAACCCTACTGCATCTACACCTTGGAGAGGAAGGTGTTCCCAGGTCAAGCCCAGCACCCAAGCTGGGGAGAGAGCAGGACAGCTCAACTTTGCAGAGCACCCCTGAGGCCCACAGTGGCCCAAAGGGGCCCAGGCAAGCTGCAAGGCCTGAGGACTTGCCCACAGGCCTATGTAAGGGAGGGCAGCCGACCACAAAACTGTCCCAGGGCTGCAGCCTCGTGGCGGCTCAGGAGAGTGAAGCTGAGAGGGCCACAGACAGAAGTGGCTGGGACAAGGCTTAGCAGGCCCCCCAAATCATCAGGGCTGGGCTCCCAAGACTTCCACTCACCCCCACCCACAGTGTCCATTATGGCCCCTCAGATCTTAGATGCAAATCTGTGAGGAAAGGGCAATGGGTTCCAAAAGTTGCCAATTTCCAAGCATGCTAAGAAAACCCAGGTGGGCTGAATTATCTTGAATTGATTACATTTCTGCTAGTAGATGAACACATGGGAACCCTGGATAGAAACTGAGTTATAGAAAGTATTCCATGTACACCGGGGTTTGTGATTCCATACCCAGTTGTCCAACTGACCCTCGCCAGTACCCGGCGGATAACAAGGACTCAGATACAACAGCCGTTACCACCCCCAGAGACACAGCGCTGACTGCCACTGGGATGGACTGCTTTTCCGATCCCACTCTCGTCTCCTTTGAAATAAACAAGCCTCTCCTTTCCAAAGCCATTTATACTCTCCCTCACAACTCCCCCCCACCCCTCCCGCCCCGCAATGAACAAAACAAGGACAAAGCACAAACCCCCACGCGTTTCTATCCCCTTCCTTTGCCCTCTGTCAGAGGCAACACTGGGGACCCAAGGGGTAAGAGTGTTCCTTGGGGACACTCTTGTCCTTGGGGAAGATGGGAAAGCCAAGTCCTGGCATAAAAGTAGGTTTGCTGGAACCTGTGGGGCCCCCAGGATATTAACCCGGGGAGAGAGATCCCATGACAGACCGGGCCCTTGGCCAGTTTTTGAAAAGGACCCTAATGTCATCCTCTTCCTCTCGATTTCAAAGGCTTAGGAGCTGTACTTACCGTACCCCTGATACCCCCCTCCACTCAAAGGAGCACCTGGCAACCCAGGATTGTGGGGAGCAGGGGGAGGGGAAAAAGGGGGAGCCGGACAGGTCAAGATCTGGGGGTTGGAACTTGAGGATCGTCTGCTCCATTCCAGGCACCTACCTCTCTCATTGGGCGAGAGTCAAGGAGTTGCTAGATGCAAATATATTGAAAGTTCTCTATAAATGAAAGGCTCCTTGCTTTTTATGATAACAACCCCCGTAGGATCACCGCAAAACATTTAGGATGTATCAATGCAACACAGAAATCAAGCACTTGGGATTGCTTTGTTCATTGAGAATTTAAATTTTAGAATGTATGACATCAAGTTCTGTGAATCATGGAGGCTAATTTGCCACTTTTCAGATTTTCAAAACATTTTCCAGACACTATCCCATCAACTGAAGAAATAGTGAGATGGCTGTGACATTGTTTCTTATTCTCCTTTGAGAAGATATCAAGTGTCTCAACTGAAACCTCACGGCTGGCTAGGAAGGCACAGGCCTCGGGTTGGCATGGATGCCGCCGTGTTTTTCAGTGTTGATAGCAAAGCAGGTGGGCCTCCACCAGAGAGGATGTGAAGAGAATCTTGAAGGACACAGAAAATCCACTGCAGCTTCAAAATCTTGATTTTTTTTTTTTTTTTAATGCCAGCTTCCCAGCTCCAGAGAATACAAGAACACTAGAGGGAAGGACACTGTGGAACCTCCATGCTGGCTACTTTCCAACCAACTTTTCCTGGGCTCTGGACCTAGAAACAACCAAATCTAATTTGATGAGTATATGGAAATTATTCATCAACCATTTACCAAGCCCATGCTGTTGTAAAGGGCACAGGGCTTCATGCTGGATATAGATTAACGATACTGGAAGATTCTATTCCTGTATACCATCCCATACATCTTTCCAGAATCATCTGTCCCAAAACATAAACTATCTCACTTCCTGCGTGCACTGTCAGGACAGAAAAAGGAAGAACTAAATTTTCCTCCAAAAACATACTGCAAAATCCACACAAAAGTATATATTTTTAAGAACTGAAATAAAATGAGATAATAATAATAGCTAACATCTGAGTCCATAGTACATGCCATGCACTGCTCTATATGTTTCACATCTACTAACTAATTCAATCTTCACATTAACCCTAGGAGTAAGATACTATTTTTAGCCCCATTTTACAGATGAGGAAAATGAGGGACAGAAAGATTAAGGAGCCTGCGTGAGGCCACGCTCAGAGGCAAAGTGGAGACCCACACCCAGGCAGCAGGCCTCAGAGTCTGTGTTCTTAACCACTACCCTCCACTGCCTTTCTGTGTGCTGCTCTCAATTGAAAAACACCAGATCCAACAGCTGTAACTTTACTTCCTAAATGAATCCGCAGGTTTCATGAGGTTATGGGTAACACTGATGGCTACATCATCGACCTTGACAAATCATACTGAAACTCATCTAGAACCGTAGCCAATTAGATACATCACAGAACTTTAAAATAATGATGATGGTTTCGTCACACCAGAGTTTCAAAACACATTACCTGAAGGCCATTAACAAACTCCTGTGCTAATTGGTTTCAAAACAGAAACCTAACTGGTGGCTTCAGGATAGAAATTCTAGAAGAGGATTCAACTTCTCCTAAGTTCTTGGTTTCCAGTAAACCGGAGTAATAGATGATGCCACATTGACTGCTGGGATTTCTCACCCAGGCCCACGCACACGGACTCCATCCACGCGGGCATCCCGGGTCGGGGGGCTCTCCTTGCTCCAGAGCCTGCAGGACTTTCTCTGCTCAAGATCCAGTCCCCACCCTGAGCAATTACACCATAGAGGCCGTCAGGGTCCTTCGGAGAAACACAAACTTGGCCGGATGCAGCCAAGCTCACCGATCCTGAAGGGGCCGCCCCTCGCCCGGAAGCCGTGAGCTCCCTCCGATGGGCTGCGGCTCTCACCACCAGGAAGAGGGTCTTAGAGGCTGCCCGGTGGCCTTGCTTCCGGCCCACAGACCTTATCTCTTGTTCCCGCTCCATGTCTGCTAGGTTCTTTTATTCGGGGCTGTACATCTCACAAGCTGCCGGAGCCCCAGGAGAAAGAGAGAGAAAGGGTCATCGTGGGCTCCTAAAAGGAAACCTTAATTCTCAGGCTTCCCAACCCAGGAACTCCCGGCGGGAGAATCCAGGGCCCATCTAGGCAGCAGGTAGCTGCCCAGCCTCTGAGGCAGACATTCAGAGTGGCTGCGGGCGACATCGAGTCTGTTAGGATTCGCTTCCCCGGGGCTCACCTCTGGGAGCCTCGTCGCGCGGCCTTGGAGGCCTCGGCAGGAGGGAGCCTCCCCAGGGGCGGCGGCTGCTGGATTTCTGAACTGACACTTCCTTGGGAGAGGCTTTTAGCACCACTGCGGAGGCGGGGTGCCAGCCTCACTGCCCAGGGAGCACCCTTGGTCGTCGTTCCCCATCCAGGGCTCATGTCCCCAGAAGAAGTGTCCCTGAGGCTGACGAGCAGCGCCCCCCTCCCTTCTTCCTTGACACTGGGTCTGCAGAGGAGCGCACTCTGATCACCCTCCCTCCATCCTCCCCCATGGCCGCAGCCAGCTGCCAGACGACCCAACCAGCCGCGCCCCGCACCACCCCCCCCCACCCTGCCGTTTCAGCCTGTTCTTCCCAGTTTTGTCCACACACACTTTCCTGCAAACGCCCTTGCCAGATCTCAAGCTGCCTCTCGGGGGACACCGGGTGCGGGTCAGGAACGCCGCGCTAAAGGCTTTCTCTCAATAGCAAGAGAGCTCACTCGTGGTGACCCCAGCTTCCCCAGGCCCCCAGCCATGGGGCTTGGGCTCTCCCTAGGTGGGGGACACCCTGCTTTACTTTTCATCCTCCCACCGACCCCAGGGGCCACCCGCCAGTTACTGGGGACAGAGGGGAACTCTGCAGTGCTATACTGAGGCAATATCCCCAGGTGGGACCCAGGCCCGTGCTGTGGCCCCAGATGCTCTGCAGTCACATCAGTTACCCTGGGGCTGGGGGCCGGGGCTGCCTTCCTCAGGCATCCCAGCCGTCTCCCCCAACTCCCACCCCGCAAGCTGCATCTTCCTCTGAAGACTGGCCTCCCTTCAGGGTTTGGAGGAATTCACTTTCCAAGCAAGGTCCTGGGCCAGAGGCCAGGCTCTCATTGGTTTCGGGCTGTGAGTACAGCAGTGAGGGTGAAGGGCCGGTACGTGGAATGGAAAGACATAGAAGGAGGTGCCCTTAGGAATGAGCCCCGGCCCCTCCCCTCTCCCCTCCCCCCACCCACCCCGAGATCATGGTTTGCTCTTTCCAAGGAAAAGTCTCATGAAGTAAGTCCTCCTGTGTCTTCTCCTCTGGCCCTGACCTTGACGGGGAGACATGCTGTTGTGCCTATTGGACTCCCTGCTGCCTTCAGCTCGGACTCTGACACCAGAATCACCAGCCTCTCCTCAGAGGACACCCAGTAGCAGAAAGCCTCTTCTGCCAGGAGCCAGCAGCCCTGGTGCAACAGGGTTTCCAGACTGAGAAGCCCACACCGCTGCCCAGGCAGCAATGTCACTGTCGTTTGTGAACCAGTCAGCTGAGGCTCACCCTCTAACTCCCCTTTCTCGACCTTCTAGGGGAGAAATTCCAGGATTCTGACTCCAGGGGCCCCCAGTCAGCGAGCTCAGTGGCCTCAGCTGGGCATCCTCACTTCTGAGAGCTCATGCTTCTTCCAAGACAACGAGGCTTTCACGGACCAGATCCGTTCTCTGGCCCGACATGGTGGCCACTCTCCATTCAGTCTGGACGCAGGGGAAGTGTGCCTCCCACCCTGACACACCACTCCCCATCCCCCCACATGAATGGGGAGGGAAAGCCGTGAGGCACAGGTGTAAAAGGAAGAACTAGAGAAAGTGGAAGCCAACAGCCTTCTACTGAGTCTTGCTTAGGGTTCTCGGTGCAGGTGGTCCAGTCACAAAGGGAATGTACCCTCTTGTGGAGAAAAGAGTTGAATTCACAGAAACTCTCTGAGCCCAAGTTTCCTCAAGCGTAGAACAAGGACACCAGACTCCACAATCCCCAGGCACCCTTCTGTGGTAGACACAGTATTGCTTCCCCCACAAAGACGTCCATGTCCTATTCCCCAGAACCTGTGATTACGTTACGTTATATGGCAAGTGGGGGGGGATTAAAGCTGTGGATGGAATTTAGGCTGCTATTCAGGTAACCTAGAGGTGGGGGTGTGGGTGATACTGAATGAGCCGGGTGAACCCAGTGTAATCTCAAGGACCCTTGTGAGGGAAAGAGGGAGACGGGAAGGTCAGAGTCAGAGAGAGATTTGAAGATGCTGGCTTTGAAAATGGAGGAAGGGGCTATGAGCCAAAGGATACAGGTGGCCTCTAGAAATGGGAAAAGGCAAGAAGACAATGCTCTTCTAGAACCTTCTGAAGGAACACAGCCTTACCAACACCTTGATTTTAGCCCAAGGGGACCCATTTTGAACATCGTGACTTCCAGAACAGTAAGATAATTTGTGTTGTTTTAACCCACTCCTCTTCTTGTAATTTGTTACAGTAGCAGTAGGAAACTAATTCACCCTCCATACCTAGCATCCACACCACAATTTCCTGTCTGCTCCACCTTCTCCCCAGGGCTCCGTCTCCTCTGTCTGCAAGTCACAGAGCCCCAGGTACCAGCACTGCTATGACTCAGAATCCTAATCCTGGTGCAACCTCACAGCTAATATTTATGTGTTCTGAAGGAAAACAGGAATATAACGTCCTACACTTACAGAGGGTCTTGCTGTTTTTAAACCACTGTCATTCCAAAAAAAAAGTAGCAGTGTTCTTATGTGCCAATTACTGAGCTGCTTCCTGCAGATGTAAAGTCAAATGGACATCATCCTTTCTCTCAAGTAATTCACTGTCTAGTTGGAGAAAGGAACAGAAGCAACTACCTCGAATCCTTGTTTCAGAAATTAAGAGTTGGACTAACCCAGTCTCCTTCAATGGAAACAGCAAATGGCAAGAAGAATGGTATGAGTTGGCCACCTGTGCTCCAGACTCAGCCTGGGAGCCTAGTCAGTGTTTTTATGGGGTTTTTTTTAATCTAATGAATAATTCTGAGTCACAGCCAGGACATTGAACCATTGAAAGATCTTTTCATGTCTTACTTTGTGTCAAATGTTGTTTATACTTCTCTTTTGTCAGAGGTGGGTGGAACATTCTAGTAATAGGGAGCAGTAGAGAAAAATCACTGCTTAAGAGCAGAATTATGAACAATGCATCCTTTTCCTTCTGTCTCCTCTCCCCTTCCTGATTCTCAAAACACTTCAAACTCATGTATATTCTTTATGTAGATGGATAGGACCGTCTCTAACTTGAGTCATTCTTTTTGCGTGGTTGGTTTTCGGTTTGTTTGAACCTGAGCAAAATTGCTGTTAGGACCTGCAAACAAGTACATTGCACAGGAGACTTACCAACAAAGGAAACTTGACTAAATCCCTCCTCTTCTGTTGAATAGTGAGTGCTGAAATACCCAAACCGGCAATTTATCAGGAGGAAAACTGGCAAACCTTTGAAATGGAATGTCTAAGAAACTATAGTTTTCTTAATGGAGTCAAGGGTTACCTGTTTTTACAATTAGATAGATATTTTCTAAACCCAGCCAGGTGAGACCATGCAAGTAGAGTTATGAGTCAACTCAGCAGGGATCAGAGCTAACATTATAATCTGTCCATCAACAGAAGAGGCAGGGATTCTTCCTTAGCTGTTTCTTTAGCTTGAGTTTCTAAACCTACCCCTATCCCAGCAAGAAGGAGCCCTGGTGGCTTCAAAGATTTTGATGGTGGAAACTTGTCCTGGTCTATCTGCAGTGCAGAATGCCACATTCAGTGAGCTCAGCCCAGAGCCCACACCTTGGGCATCCGCCCAGGATTCTCATCCCAGTTCTTTATACCTCTACTCTTCTCTCTTGGGTAGACTACATCTTGATCCCCAAGGGTGATGCCTTTGGGGCCTTGATGCAACTGAGGCATAATCAGACAGAAAGGACAGAGTGCAAGAGGCAAGGAGGCTTAGAGGAAACCTGCTTCCAGATGAACCAAGTCTCTCATAGACGCAAAGATTTGGGAGAGAGTTTGAAACGCCAGTTGCCAATCACTGCCACTTAGGAGGGGCTAGCAAAAAACACTCATAACAATCTTTGGAATTAAAACGTCCTTGTTACTTCCAACTTTTCAGAGCATCTATTTAAAGCTGAAAGTGAAAGGTGTTGGTGTCTATCCCGTTCATTGCACTATATGTCTCCACTTTTACCTCCCTCCCAGTCCCTGCCACCATCTCTCTCACCAATGGTGCATCAGGAAGAGTGGGGGCAGGGAATCCCCCCCACCCAAGGATCATTACAACTCTCCCCTGGAGGTCAGTGCCCCTTGTCATCCAGGCTTGCGGATTTGCTTCTCCTGCATCAGGTCTGTTTTTTCACTCTTCCTTTGAAAGACTACTGCCCTCAACTCTCGAGGCAGCAATCATTCTCTCCTTCCCCTCATCTCATCTCAGCACAGGACGACTCTTCATCTGCCCTAGACATAATGGGGCTGTAGGCATGGGGTGATTCAGTTACTGCCTTGAAACACGACAGCTCAAATCACTTCAGGTCTCAACCAACCCCCGTGTATGCTCACACCAATGGCAGGATCCGCCATCATTTACCACGACGCTACATGATTCAATGCACCATGTTCAAATCTAAGGACCCAAAGAAGTTCAAGACCCGGGCTCATCCCTGGGTAAGAAGTAGATTCCAGCAGGGGACAGCACCACTACAGACTGAGAAGAGGTGAAGAGCAGAGAGTCGAGTCAGTCTGTGAGCAGAGGTGAGCCCTTTGACCCTGGCTGAATGGAAATGTCCTCATGAGAGAGGAAAGGTGTGATGTGACAAGGGCGTTTGAGATGGAGAGCATCTAGGCAAGGGACAGAGGATCGGACAGGAGACAAGAGCACTTACAGCATAGCATGTTCAGCAACGTGGAAGATGTTTCCACTGTGATTGGAGGGTGTGAGCAGGAGAAATGTAATCTGAAAAATATTGCTGGGACCTAACTGTGGTGAGTGTTCTAAAGCTGAACTAAAGAGATAGGACTTTATTCTGTTGGCAGTGGGAAATCAACAAAGGGTTTTAGAGGGAGGGTGAGGTGCTTCTGCTAAGCGTGGTTCGAGAAAAGTGGCTCTGACAAGGGATGGATTGGTGGATGGAAGTGTCTGAAGGCAGACAGACTGCAGTGGGTTGAATGGTGTCCCCCCACAAAACTCACGTCCACCCGGAACCTCAAGATGTGACCTTATCTGGAAATAGGGTCTTTGCAAATGTAGTTAGCTAAGGTGAGGTCATAACCAGATTAGGGTGGGCCCTAAATCCAATGACTAGTGCCCTTATAAGAAGAGGACAGACAAAGACACATACAAAGAGGAGAATGTGAAGACAGAGATGGAGATTGGAGAGGTGCGTCTACAAACCAGGGAGCACCAAGGATTGTCGGCCATCAGAGGAAGCCAGGAGAGAGGCAAGGAACCCATTCTCCCTCAGAGCCTCTGCCAGGAGCCAGCCCTGCTGACACTTTGATTTCTTACTTCTGACCCTCCAGAACTGTGAGACAATACACTTGTTGTTTTAAGCCACTCAGTTTGTGGTAATTTGTTACAGCAGCCCTAGGAAACTAATGCAGAGGCCAATAAAGAATGTACCTGGAGATCAGGCTCTGGAAATGATGGCTGAGACAAAAACAAGGCCTTGGGGGGAAACAAAACAATTTGCAAAGACTAATAATCAATGAGAATTAATAACCTGGGAACTAGCGAGCTATAGCAGCGAGATATGACTCCACATTCACGGGGTTGTGGGTGGGGACTCCCAGCAAGCTCTCTGGGATGTGAATTTCAGGGAAGTTTATAGTCCTTGAAGGTGCTCCTGGGGAACAGGGGTTATACTTGGCCTCCCAAGCTTGGAGTCAGATTGAAAGAGAATGCAGGGCGACCTCTAGCAACCGTAACCCAAAGGCAAGTAACTACTACCTACTGTAAACCAAATTACCTTGTTTCCCTTTTGCTGTTTTTTTTTGTTTGTTTGTTTTGGTTTTTTGTTTTTCAGGGGGAAAAAAACCTAATAAACAGTCTACAAAATAGTCTAGTGTCTAGGGCATGCAATAAAGGCCAAAGAGGAACAGCTCCCCTAGCAGGGCGGCGTACAGGAACTGTGGGTGGTGTCCCAAAGGGAGGGTGGATGCAGAGGGAATCCTGCCTCTCCCCACATCCAAGTTTACCTCCAGTTCCAACCTTGCAAGACCTAGCATTTATGAGTGGGGAGCAGCTTCCTTGGCTTTGCTCTGCCTCCCCTCTCAGCTGGGCTGGGGTAAGCGGTCTGGAGCCTCCCTTCCCCAATAAAAGCACTGGCGGTGCGCCTGGGGCAAAGTCTAGGGAGAGGTGGGTTTCGCTCAGCTCACCTAAGGGTGTTCAACCCCCGTCCACACTGCTCTGGGAACCCATCCCAGCACACCTGGAAGCTGTCACTAAAGAAGCAACAGGGTTGCCTCTTAACAGGGGCAAAGTAAGCAAAAATCCAGTGTGTAAACCAATTGCCCCTGGACCTCGCCTCGGTGTGCCCGTGCTTCTCATGGCCTGGGGCCCTCCCTTCTGCCTAGGGGTTCCTGAAAATGTGAAAGGTCTGTCCCTGGGGGCGGCCTTCACCAACAATGCTGCCTCCGGGACCCACCATGGCTTGCTCTCCTCTGCTCCTCGGCCAGGTGGGCTGCCCTCTCAACACTTAGTCCCCCATTGTTCCCCAAGGTGTCATTTGTCTCTCCTACAATGCAACCTGCAGTTAGGGCTGGAGGCACCCACGAGCACCTTTCCCCCACTAAGCTGGTGCAGTTGGAGGACGTGGGGCAGAGGGCCAGGCGGGATAGGAAGGCTGGCATGCTTCGTCGTGAGATTGTCAAGTGACATCAGTCTCCTTGGAGGTAAAATCTGGTTTTGAAAGGTTTTGTTTTGTTTCTTTAATTGGCTCTACCTTCTAACCCAGAAATTCCACTTCCAGAAACTCGTTCTAAGACAATTAAGTATGTGTTCAAAGATTTGTCTGGAAGGATTTCCATCAGAGCCTTATGTATAATAGCAAACTAAAATTAAATAGCACCTAACTCTCTAAGACCGGAAGCTATTTCAATAAATTTGGGAACATGCCCACATGGGAATATTATCTCACCACCAAACTGGATGCTGTAAGGTAACATCATTTGCCTCCAGAAGGGAGAACTGAGTGGCTGGGAAGTGGGCAATAAAAGGTAGCTTTCCACGGAATGCTCTTTTGTACCCGTTGCACTTTGAACCATTCCAATCATAGATAATTAGATAGGTAGACAACATTTTAAGGAATTTGAATTGTTTTGAATTATAGTAGCTCAGACAGAGACAGGTATTCAAGAAATATTAAGTGAAAAAGATACGTTACAAAATACTAAGGTTCTGCGTGATACCATTTCTACAAAAAAACAAAAAGTCTGGAAGGAAAATGACTCCAAAGTAACAGTATATATTTCTAATGGATGGAATTACAGGTGATTTTTATTTTCTTCTTACTTATGTTTATTTCCTAGCTTTCCTACAAGGAACTTGCAATCGTATTTGGCATGGGGGGAGGGCGGGTGCAGGGGCAAGGAAGCAGTAAAAAGATATTTTTAATTTTTAAAAAAGTGCTCCAGTGATGAGTCCTGCACTTCCTCTCCTTCCTGTCTTGGTCAAACTTCGAGAAAGAACACAGAGACACGCTGTCTCTACTTCCTCACCCCCCAAGCTACCCAACTCCACCCGAAATACAGCCTCCTCCATCCCTCCCTCCCTCCCTCCCTCCACACCTCCCTCTTCCTGGAAAGGGTCTGGCAAATGCCCCACACCCGCTGCCAAACCCACCAGATGCCCTCCACACCGCCCCCCCTTACTGGCCTCTGTGCTGTATTTGTGTTCAGCAGATCTGACAAACATTCATTTAGTGCCCATTGTGTGTCAGGCACCGGTAAGGGGATAGCAACCCTAAAGCTCATGCCTTCAGGGAATCCCTCCCTGGGCTGGTGGGAGACCACATGGCCCCCCGCCCCGCCCTCCTCTGCCTGTCCCTTACACCTCTGTCCCCAGGAATCTCTGCTCGCGCACCACTCCGCCTCACCCTCCCTGGGCTGCATCTCTCATCGGCTCCTATTACAGAAGCTGGTGTCCAACAGCCCCACCTGGACAGAGGCGACAGAAAGACACCCCCGCTTCTGTTTCCCCCCGAGGTCACAAGAGACCTCGTCATCCTCACCCCCACCTCTGCTCCTTTCTTCGTTGGTGACATCTACCCGGGACCACCCCTACACAAGCCATCACCCATCTCCTCCACTCAAGCCCTCGTCCCTGTTCCCCCTCACTGAGGGCTTCATCTCCTACCGGGTCTGTTGCAGTGGTCTCTTGGCCTCACTTAGGTCTGTTCTTTGCAGACTGGAGGCCAAGTTCCATCCAGAAGGCCCTGTGGGACCCCTCGCAGCCCTGTTGCTCACCAGTTTCTACAGGATAACAGCTCTCCCCGGTTCCCCCTGCTCTACACCCACCTCCCACTAGTTTCCTGGACACTAGTTCCCATCATGTCCCCACCCTTGGTCTGTCACACCTCTGTGCTTTTGCCCAAGCCAGGGTGTCCTCACCGCCCGCTGGTCCCTTGGGCCCTTAGATTCTCTCGCAAGCACTTATGGCCTGGCTGAGTCCTGCCTTCATCGGGGTTCAGCTCGGGCTCCCTTCACTCTGGAAACTGCTCAGGAACTCGGGCCCTGGGTGGGTGGCCCTCCTCTGCGCCCCTGTCTATCACAACCAGAGCAGAGCGCTCACCCCATTGTGTGGACGTGACTCACACACCGGTGCTTTCCTCCCAAACCAGCGCCCAGCTCCCCTGGGACAGTCACTGTGAATAATCACTGTATCTTCAGCTCTTGGCACGATGCCTGGCCAATGCAGGCCTGTCCTGAAGTGAGCCATTGGCTGCTACCATCACAGAAAGACACCAACAGAAAGTTGGCCCTGGCCACAGAGCTTTTGCTTAGGTCCAAAAGCATTGCAGGCCCGAGTGGAAGCCATCTGTCAGAGATGCCTTTGTGCATGTTGTAACCGACAGCCCGGACACCCCAGTGATGGGTCCCCACCTTGAGAAGGGGCACCGCGGCCTGGGCACCACCCCAGGTGTGTCCCTTTGCTGCTCATCCCAACCCAGGAAGGAGACCCTCCCCGCCCAGGGGCACAGAGTTGGTCTGAAGGCCTTGGTCCACCAGGAGAATGGGGCCCTGATCCCTCTGGCAGGAGACACCCCCAAAGGTGCCCAAACCTCCCACGAGGAATGAAGAGTGCCAGGAGGGCTCATTCACAAAGGGCCTCAAACCATAGGCAGTGAACCTTCTCTCCAAATGAAGGTCTACCCAGCCACTGTATTTGTACAAGTGTTAAAAGGCATTTACTTACTAAGCATTTAAATAAAATATACCTTCTACAATTTTCTGTACCAGTTTTTGGCATTTTTCTTTTTTCTTTTCAAATATTCAAGGTACTCTAAAAAGGAAAAGACTGGGGCCTCTTTCCACCTCCAAAATGCCCTCTCAGGGCTCACACAGTGGAGTCCAGGAGTGTCAAGGTAGGGGTGGCCTCTTCTCCAGCCCCCTCCCAGTCTTCTCCCCCAAGGCCCTGCACACACTCGGTGACAACAGAGCACAGCAGCCCAGGGAGGCAGGGCCCCCAGAAGGGGGGTGGCAAGGAGTGGACACCTCCACCTTGGGGACATCCGGTCTCCTCTCCTTGTAGCTGTGAGAAGGGGAAAGGATGACTAAATCCAGCATACACATCTTCACACAGGGCCACCCCACCATCTCTGTGGGCTGCATGCACTCGTCACCCACCAAGAAAGACACAAGAACCGTGGCAAAGCACAGGCACAGCCTAGGGGGCAGGAGTGGGGCCGTACGAGGGGGCCACAGCCCCCCAGCCACAAACCTCTGTTGGACCAAGGCTCCCACATCAAGTTTTTCTTCTGCTAAGGCAGGCAGAGCCCGTGGGAAATGATCAGGCAGTGACCAGAGGGGTCTCACGTGCAGCCGTGACCGGCCTAGAACCCATGCTGGGAATTAAGTTACTAAATGGATTCATCACACGTTCCCTGAGCATTTCCAGTGTGCTAGCTGCTGGGTTCCCGCACAAAGGTTTGGGCCATGTCCCTGAGGCCTGATAAGCTACCAGGCTGCAAAACCAGGCCACCAACCGCTGAGAATTTTAAAGAGAGAAAATTCCGATGGCAGTTGACGGCAACAGTTGAGTGAAGCCAGGGGCCAGCAGGACTCACAGTCCGGGGAGGGGCACAGAGCTAGGCAGCACACTTCAGGGTCTGCAGGGGAAAGCTGATGGGAAGCGGCGGGGAGGGTGTGGGGTGGGGAGGGTGTGGTCAGTGGAGATCGTGCTGGCTACAGGGAAGAAAGCGACAGGGTCCAGAGGGCGGGGGCTCGGGCATTGCTATCAAGTGGCCCAAAGGCAGGCTCTGAAAACTTCTGTGTGTCCATGTGGGGAGTCTGCCCCAAGGACACAAACTCAGGCCTTTGCCACAGTCATTGAGCTACCTGTCTCTTTCTTAGCTCCAAAGGCAGGAGTCCTGGCTGCTTCTGGGGCTGAACGATAGGTGGGGATGGTGAATCAAGATCTCAGCCACGGCAAGTTCAAAGGAGCTGGCCAGTGCCAAGGCTGAGCAGGAGAGATGGAGCAGAGACGTCTGGGAGCGGGCACCTTGCCGAGTGTCTATCAGATAGCGTACGTGCTGAAGCCGCACCAAACCCACAGTGTGCCGAGCATTCTCGGTTCAAGGTGCCCTACTGCCTCAGTAATGTTTTGCAGTGCCCCTAGGCTAAAAGAAATACCTGATAGTTCCATTAATAAGCAGTTAGTTCCAAACAACTTAATCGCGTGGAGTCTGGCAGATGTTGCTGTGTTCACTTTGAAAATTTTCAAATATTCAGTGGCACTCAGGAATTTGCTGCAGTGCCCTGGGGCACCTCGGTGCAGAATTGGGGAAACACAAAGACAAACCATTGATTAGGAGTCCTGGTTGAGTCCTTCAGTGCTTACTACCTATTATCAGAGTGAGAGATGGCAGGCATGCTGGTCTCAAATTTTTATAAGTTATATTTATTGCCAAGGCAGCTTCTGAGTGAGTTGTTTCATTTCCCCAGTCATCTAATACCAGTCTTCTTGGGAACCTTTGCTCGTAAGGAATAGTTTCGTTCACTTGAGTCCACACTGTCAAAGTTGAAGCATCTGGAAGGATGCTCCCAAGGGTCTCAAAGTTTCCCCACTAACGTGGAAAGAAGTTTAACCTGCAAAACACACCCCATGTTAAAGCAACAATAGCAATGAGATTCTGTTCTGGACAGTCGCACACTTGGTCTCATCCTAGCTGTCATTGTCCTATATTCCATGTGTCTGTTTCCATGCTTTCCCTGATCAGACGAGAGCCTTGTGGAGGGCAGAGGTTCTGGCCTCCATCCTCCTCTGATCTCTCCCCAGGGCACAGTGACAGCCAACTACGGAATAACGAAAATGACAATAATGCGGTACATACTTCACAGGTAGCCTCTGCTCAGTAAGGAGCACCAATTGGATCCTTTTCGGTTATTCCCAAATGGGAGTAAACAGAAATTCCAATCGGTAGAGAAACAGGCCTGGGAAGTAGCTTAGACTAGACCCAACACCTCTTTGTCAAGTTAATTTTTCTATCCTCTTCATGGTGTATTGAAAGCCAGGGAGATGGGGAGCCCTGGAAAGGGCGGCGGGGGGGTGGCTACATGAGGGAACAAGGGATGGGGGAGGGAAGTGAGGGGGAGTAACGGGGTTTTGAAAGAAGAAAAACAATGCACATGTTATCGAAGCTCTGAAAGTCGGAGCTTTCATTTAACTCTGGAATCTCAATTTCAGCTATTTCTTCGTGCTGCCTGCATGCACCCCGGGGCACCAACACCTCTCCTAGTTTCCACAGTGACTAACAAGCACAAATTTTGAAATCTTTGGTGGAACTGTTCTAACTAACCATGTAGTATATATTTAAAGCAGTGGGCTAGATACTGTATCTTTTTTTTTCCTTATGAAACGTGCCATCTCTCCGTGTAAAGGTCCCACCACCCCGATTCAGGGGTTCTTAACGCAGTGCATCCTCCCAGCTGAATGCTGTCTCTACCAGAAACCAGGCAGGAGTATCGTGTGTGCGCGCACACGCACATTTATATTCTTTCTCCTCCCTCTCAGCATTCTGGACGCTATTCTCTAAGCCTCTGTCATTTGTGAAGCATTTTCACCGTGAATGATCAAAGGCTTGTCCTCTTTTCTCTTCCTCTGCTGCAGCTTGCAGCTAGCCGAAACGATGGCTTTGAATGAGGAATCAGGCAGGGCCTGCCCCCTCCTCAGACCCCTGTGCTTTCTGTAATGGTCTCCCATGGGGCCCTTTGAAACTGATCTGCCAGGAAGAAGACCCCCATCCCTGGCACCTCCAACTCTTCCAGCGGTTCTTGGATTTCATGCTTTTAGCAAAGCGTGCTAAAAACTTGAGCGTGCGTGCTCTCACCCATCCCCTAAGCTCAAAGAGCGTGTCCCAAAAGGCCACTGACAATCCCTGACAAATTCCTGGCTTCCCATTCTGCCTTGCCATCCTCCAGGTCTTCCAAGTTCTGCTGGGCTCTCTTTCCAGTCTATATGTCTCAGAAGCGAACGTGAGCCCCAAACCGGTAAAGAGCGGCGGCATTTAAACAGCTAGAGGCACAATTAGAGTCCTCCAGAGGAGGTTTCTCATCACAGCCCTTCCCATCTGGGGGCCCCAGCATGTCCCCTCACCAAGGAGAGATGGGGCCCCACTGGTTGGTCACCTCAACCCAGGCCTCTGGGTCCATGAGGCCAAAAGAGGCCCCAAGCTTCAGGCTTGGTCTCTCTCTGTGCTACTCCAGGGCCAGCTGGTCCCAGCAGGGATGTTCTAGTCTAGACCAATGTTGTTCAATTTGCTTTGACCCCCAAAACCACACTAAGAAATATGATTTTTCATCACCACCCAGTACAGATATCTAGATATCATAGAGGTATAAGCATAGTTATAAGTATGGAGACATGTACATACATTGGAAAAAAAATTGAAAAAGAAAAACAAACACCCTTTCTATATGCCATACACTGAGGCTTTTGTTTTTAATCTGTTGTTGTAAAGTGCTGGCTGTAAACCACTAAATTGATTTCACAACCCACTAATGGTTTGCAACCAGCAGTATGAAAAACACTGTAGTGTGAAATAGAAGGTACGTCTAATTCAGCCTTGCACCCCAGCAAGCAGCCTTTTATTCTTGAGAGATACCGAGGAAATCTCCAAATTTGAACAGATCCCAGAACAACCCCCAGCACTGGCCACGTCCCCCTGGGGAGGCTGCAGGAGCCCGGCTGCTGCACTGCCTTTTGGGGCGTCTCCGCTCCTAGAAAAGTCTCCTGGAGGCCAGGCTGGGCGTGGGCAGGGCTCAGCCACATCCCTCCCCATGGCTCTCTTCCCTGAGCCTCCCTACTCTCCTTCCCTCTCTCCCCATCGTTTATAAGACTGTGGGGTGAACCGCGTCTGAGCCCAGGGTGCCCGCAGCTCTGGTGGGAGGGGAACGAACAGGGAGAAGTGGGCGCGAGGGGAAGGAAGGGCAGGTCAGGTCCTGCTTCTGGGGGCAGGGGGGGACGGGCTCTGTCCCCCTCCCCAGCATCCCCAGGACAACAGTCGGTTGGCACCACAGCCCAGGCAGGCCTGGGCACCGACCTCCGCCCACTTTCCCCCAACCAGGTGAAGGACCCCATCTTTCAGATTTCAACCCCATTTCTCCACCCAGAAAACCCTTTCCGTAACAGAGACCAGCCCTGACCTCAGAATCCAGTGGAGGGCGGGTTGTCACCCATGCCCCGAACGGCCAGGCTTTAGGGAAACCTGAGATGATGTTCTGCTCCAGCTTAAAGAGGGTGAGACCCTGGGAATCACTTGACAGAGGATTTTAGTTCTGACAGAAGAAATCTGCAGTCTTCTGGCCCCTCCCCCATGGCCACCATCCGCCATCCCCCCTCTCCGTGGGCGGAGTGGGGGCAGGCAAGGGGCCTTTGCCACCCCAGCCGGAAGCTCCTCTGCCGCCAGCCCACATCCGCACTCACGTTCTTTTCTCCATCCCTCACTGGGTGGTGAAGGTCGCTGTGTGCCTGAGACACTCACTTCCCTGAGACGGGGGGTCCTTGTTGTGTCCATGACGTGACTTCCAGCCCCAGCAGCCTCTCTGCTGACCCACAGCCAGGTTGTCTGTCGCACCCCCTGGCATGTCTGGGGAGCCAGGGAGGGTGCAGCAAACACTGGGCACAGTGATGGCAATTTCCACTCAGACCGCTCTGGGGCTGGGGCAGTGCTGGTGTTCCCTGTCGATGGGTACAGAGAGTTTCCACTTCTCCCTCGAGAGCAAAAGGAGCCACGTCTAGACTCTTCTTTCCTCTCTCCCTTTGTCTCTGCTCACTTCATCTCAGCCCAAGTTTCTTCGCGGCCAACCTTGACATTAGTATTGAGTTGATGGCTGCCTCTCTCCCACTGAAGACGGCAATTCCCCTAGACCTGGCCCTAGGGGGTCCTGGGAGCAACCAGCCTGCAGGGCGAGCGAGCAAGGTCTTCTGGCCTTTTGTTCAAGGCTGAGGCTTCAGAGAGCCACAGAACACAATCTGCGCCCTCGAGGAATTTACAGTGTCTTTGGAGAGATGAGCAACCAGGCAATACAGGCAGCCATATGAGGCAGCAGACGGAAAGTAATCAGTTTGTAAGATTCCTAAAGAGGGCTGGGCAACCACGGAGTGGGGATGCAAGCTGGCATCTGAGCAAAAATCAAGGCCCTTAATGGGAAGAGGAGTCGGGGGTGTGAGCCAAGTGCTCAGGAACAACTGGGGAAACGTCTGGGCAGGGATGGAAGGTGTCTGCAGGAGAAGAGTGAGGGCCACGGAGGGTCCAGACTCTCACCCCAAGTGAGAGTCTGGACGTTCATCTGTGGGTGATGGGAAGATGTTGAAGGTTTTGTGAGCCAGGAAGAAACGCCTGGTTAGCGGTGTCGGGGGAGAATCACTTGTTAGCGGTGGCTGGAAAGGACTGGAAGAGTTGAGCCTGGAGACTGGGAGACCAGTAGGGAACCAGTGTAGAATTTCCATGACTGACAGCCAAGCTCTGGAGTCATCTGGAGACGGGGTGTGCCTGAGCGGGAGGGCGTCGCAGTGAAAGGGCTGGGGAGTGGGAATCGACACCATCTGTTAACTGGTTGAGTTGGGGTCAAAGGTGATGTCCGGTTTGGGAGAACTGGATGCCATTACCCAAGGGGGGATCAGCTGTCATTGGAGAGCATAGTCCGAAGAGTTTCTTTGCAGGAGTGCTGGGCAGTGGGGTTATTTGGAAATGCTACATCCTTGATGCAGTATTACAGAAATCCATCCCACCAGGTGGACGAGGCAGACTAATGTACTCATTTTCTCCCTCTGGGCTCTCTCCCACCACCCCATCCCTTCAGGCATTAGAGAACGTTGCCCGTGGACCTGGGTGTAATTCTGCCTTGAGCAAGACTGGCCATTCTTAGCTGATAGATTTGCAACCAACTGCCCTACCTACCAGGCGACCCAAGCAGAGGTCGAGCCACACCCCTGGCATAGCAGGTCCTGGCAGTTCATAGAGGACAGCCCTGAGCCCCTCAACTGACTTGTCACTGGGGAACAGTAGCGCCACTTGTGTCTCTATTGGCCCAGTGGAGTGGGCAGAAGCCCCACTTACATCTTGTGATCCGGGCCTCCCTTCTTGCCCAGTAGGTTGCTGGGAGTGATGGGACTTCCTCCAGAAAAGTGTTAATGCCCAGGAATAAGGTCAATCCTGTTTCCCCCAAGGTCTGGTCATGTATCTACTCTTGTTCCTTACGATGCACAAAGTCAAGTCTACCTTAGACCAGACATCAGGGCCAGTGCTTTTGGAGCCTGTATCTGGCTACTTGCCCTGAGGTACCATCTCTATTCACACCCAGGATATATGGGAGGTCCTACCCTCCTCTCCTTTTAGGTATTGCCCAAGCATCGCAGGGCCCTTGGCCTCTGCCTCTGGAATAGCATCTGTGGTCAGCAGTTAAGATACCTCTCCCAGCACTCTGGTCCCTGGCCCCACCTAGATGGGGGGATAGCTTGTGTGGCAGGCAGTAGGGGTAGGAGGGGGGAGCGGCTGCCACAAACAATGATCAGAGGGGAGAAATCCAGCCCGACCTCTGGGGGCTCTTCCCCAATCCAGGGCTGGTTCTTTGGAGGGTCCAGTATTGTGGAGCGAGCCCTCCTGTGTTTTTCCCTCTGTTCTTTGGTCTTGATGGCAGCCCTCATGCCACCAAAGACAGCTGCCCCTGCCGATGCTGGATCTCAAGTCCCTTATGCTTGGGGCCCCGCAGCTCAAACCCTCTTTGGCCTCAATGCACACAAGGCAGCGGCCTGAGCCATTGTAGGCTGTGACCAACCAGACACCGGGACTGCTGCTCCAGGTGGCGGTGTGGATGCATGCTGGTCCCAGTCTCAGAAAGGCTGGTGCCAAGCAGAGGACATGCACAGGGCCCTCCAGGCCACAGTGGCCTCAGCTCTAAAATGAGGTCTTTGGACCTGGGGAACTGGAAGTGTCCCTCCAGCACTGGCAACCCATCATTTTCTGAAACCTCATCGCTCTTTCATCTCCAACCCAATTCAATTTTTCCTGCCTCTTACCTGTCAAATATGCAAGTAGGAGTCAACACAGCGGCCTGGTGATTATATCATGATCATTTGTCCCACATTTGCCTGAATAGAAACCAGGCGACAGCACCTGGTTTCAACGGGAGAAGGACTCCCGTTTTGAAAGCACTTTCATTCCCTAAGCATTGACTCAGTGTTTCCCGTGGGCACAGGGTACCTGCCCAGCAGACGAAAAACGAACAAATGACAGACCCTGCCTCCACACGCTCAAGGTTCGGTAGGAGAAACAGACAAACAAGCAACAATCTAAATTCCGTGGTCTTTACTGGTGGACAGAGCCCTGCCTCCTCCCAAATTAGCATAGGATTCTGGACCCGTGGATCCAGCAGTGGGGAGAAAGCAGTGATGTCCCTCCCAATTCAACTCAATAGCACCGAGACCCATTTTGCTTTTCCTTTATGCTTTGGGGCCTTCTTTGCTTTTCGCTTTACAGATGTTTGGGATCTTTTGATCTTAAGACACTTTTATAAATTTGGCTGATGTAACACTGCTTCTTCCTTCCCGGAACTGACTTCAGGGGATTAGTACCCCAGGCTCATTTCCTGATGGACCAGGGGCACCAGAAGAGGGGGCAATCTTGTCTGAACGGCTCTTCCCTGGGTGTATTAATGGTGGGGCTGTTGGCTCTGGGAAAGCTGGGGGTATTACTGAGAATTGGTGGCAGGAACTGTCCACCTGTTTGTACCAACCGTCACCCCAGGACCTCCCAAGGGAGTGCCAGTTTGTCCTTTTTTCTTCACCCTTCCCCTCCTCAGCCCACTTTCCTCCCAACCAGAGGCCAAACCCACCTGTTTGGGTGACATTTGTAAGCCATGGCAACTGTTCCCCCTACCTGCCCTAACTCTCCTGGGGCTGGGAGGCCCCACCTTCCTTCCCTACCATTCACCTGCCCCATCAATCTTGACAGGAAAAGCCTAGAAGTACTACAGTCTCAAAGTAGCATAGATGTGTGTTGGCCGGCAGGGTTGGTGGATGGGGTCCTTTCCACAAATAGCTTTGAAGCTGCCATTGAGCACATGCCTCCCCCCGACTGAGCAGCACCCCTGACCCGAAATAAAGTGGCTTCCGACAGCACCCAGACACCACCTCCTCTCCCTGCACCTGGAGACTGACCTCCTCCAAATCTTCTGTGGACATTTCAACCTTCCGGAGGATAAAGTGAAGAGTAGACTGACAGGATCTCTGCCCTCAGGAAACCAGTCGTCTAGAGGGATAAGACAGACATTAATCAAATAATCACTCAAGTTCTTACTGGCTGCTCTCACTGCTGGGAGGGAAATGCCCAGGGTGACCTGAGAAGAGTGCAGATTAAAGTGGAGAAAGGGACTTTGGGAAACTCAAGTTCCCTCTTCTCCCGGATGAATTCAACGACTCAACAGCTTTACTAGTGGTCTAATGTTGGTTTCTTCCTAACTTCCCTTCCAAAACGTGAGATAAAAGGGCTCCCCTGCAGGTAACTCTAATGTCGACTCCAATAAGAAGTGGCCTGTAGGGTTTGAATGGTTCCTGGGGCTCCCGGGAGCCCGAACAAGATTTCCTCATCCACCTACTTCCACTGGCTCCAGCCTAAACACACAGAAACACTGCAGCCGCGCGACAAAAATAACCAACAACCTTGCGCACTCAGGAAGGTTCGGTCCCTAGACTGCTATTTTTATTTTTTAACTCTTCTCTGTTCCACATTCCTATCACTCATTTTCAAAAAGGCCCAAATGATTTTGAGCCTGGTTCTAGAAATAGAAACTTAAAGCACTTTGTAGCTGCCCCTGGTGCCTGCCCCCCTGGAGAGGCCCTGTTGGCTTGGGTCTCCTTCCAGTCCCTCCTTGCCATGGACGGGGTGCTCAGAAATCCCTCCAGAGAGTTTACCTGCGGCTGCATGGTCGAAAGAAGACCCACCTCTTTGTTTCTCATCCTAGGTTAATTTCCAGCAGGAAGGCGACACTCCCTGGGGCAGGTCTAAGTGTGCATTTGCCCCCAGATAACCCTTAACTGAATCTGTTGTGCAGCTCCTCTGGACCCCAGTTGGCTCACTTCTCAGGATGCAGCTAATATTCGTCTGAAAGCTGTCTTCATTTCTTGCTCAACCCCCTTTCTCTAGGAAGAGTCCTTGAGAAGCACCTAGGTTGACCAGAAAGGAGAAGGTCAGAAAGCTTGGCTTCCAGGAATTGATTCAACAAGTGTCACTTTGGTCTGCCTTTCTCTGGCTGATTGGGATCCCACCAAAGGACAGTGTTGGCTCTTGCAAAAGTCACCAGGAAAGAGAAGTGGAACCTGACTAGCTCTCTCGTGCTGTTGAGCCTTACTACCACATGGTGTCGCTGTTCAACACTGACACTGCACAGCTCCCTGGACTTGGGCTAAGCCTGCCGTGCGGATGCCCTGCCTGGCTGGTTGGTCCCAGAGCAGACTGCAGGCGTCTTAAAAGGAAGATGGTCCCACTTCGTAGATGTTAAGTTCACTCTAGGTTGCTCCACCTTTGAGCACGCATGCGCACACACACACACACACACACGCGCGCGCGCGCGCGCGCGCGCGCACACACACAGCACTCACAGTCACTATTTTCCAAAGCACATCCAATGTGCGTGAGTGTCTGGGTCAAGGGTTGCTTCCACCCTACCACACTCTGTGCTAGAATCCCACCCTTTCCCCGGCTTATGCTCTCTTTGCACCTTGCTTATGTTAAGCCTGAGCCAGCAGTCTTTTCTCAAGGTAATATTTTATGCCTGAGTTTGGCCCACCCTCATCTACCCCCAGAAGAGTGCAGGATTATTGACACTATCAGGAATTAGGGGTTGGAGTCTTCACCAGAAGACCTTAGGTCCTATGCAAATAATCCACCTCCTCACCTAACTAGCTTTGCATTCAGGGCAAGTCACAGAAGGTTCTATAACAACGAAAATCCATAAAAAATGACTGTTTGCTCTCACTGTTTCGCATAACTAAGAGGGATGCTCAAGTGGGTATTTTTGGTTTTTTGTTTTACGTTACGCGGGCCTCTCGCTGTTGTGGCCTCTCCCGTTGCGGAGCACAGGTTCCGGACACGCAGGCTCAGCGGCCATGGTTCACGGGTCCAGCCGCTCTGCGGCATGTGGGATCTTCCCGGACCGGGGCACGAACCCGTGTCCCCTGCATCGGCAGGCGGACTCTCAATCACTGCGCCACCAGGGAAGCCCCATGCTTTACTTTTATAATTCTTAATTTTTTAAGTTTTAGTAAATGTCATTTCATTTTTAATTAAATCAAGTTATTGCTGTCTTCAGCTAATGTTGTAACAAAAGAAAAAGGGATTTAAGCAAAATGGTCTAGAGCCAAATTGGCTTACTTTTTTATCATCCCAAGGAAAAAATCTTTTAGGAATAACATAGGCTATAGCTTGTATTGAGTTTTGACTCCATTGACAAGAAACACTTTGAAATGTGCTAAATGAGACCAATTCAGATCCCTGCACTGATGCATGTAGGAATTCTGTACTTTAGTATCAAAACAAGGCATATAGAAACTGTCATCTATCAGATAAGAATTTCTAGTATAGGTTCATAAGAATATAGTCTTATAGCCATTCACATTTGTTAGTGACTTGAAACCACTTTTAGATGAACCAGATAGAAGTCCTCCACTGTATAGGAGTAGGAATAGTTGAATTCTCCTCCATGCACATAACATGATTTCATTGCCATTAATAGACAACTGGCCCTATACCCCAATCAGCTATTGCAAATTCTGCCCCCATAACTTGGCTATATCCCCATACTTTTATTAACTGGGGTGACATTTTGAAAACATGTCTTTCTTGAAGGATGCAGGAAACTACTTTGCTCAAAGTTAATTGAGCATCTTATAGTGATTTAAGAAATGTGTCTCTAGGCTAAGGGGGCAACAGGTTACAACTGTTCAGAATGATTCAAGCCAGACGAAAAAGCACAGTCAACAAATGTGAATAAACACATATTGTGTTTGGTTTGGTGGAATCAAAAATTAAAACCTAAGATTGAAATTTAACTACATGTCACAGCTTCAAAAATAGATCGCTTTAGAAAGATATGATTTTTAATTGCACGAATTTCCACACTAAAAATACTGGCATGGGTTCATAATTGTTATGTTTTGTTCCTAAATGGTAAGAGAGAATGGTCATGCACATTCCACATTTCCACATATAACACGTTACGGCAAAAGGCGGCTTTTCTTCCCACCTCCCTGAAATGCATGTTCATCTTCCTCTTGAACACCAGCTTTTGAGGTACCTCTTGATGTAAGCGTACTTCAGAATGTTCTTCAAACTAAGGATTTTGATGAAATGAAGGCAACCTAGACATCTGGCGAGGGTTACCCTGCAGCACATCTGTAGAACTATTTTCATGCTTACGCTCTGCATTGACTTGTAATTCAACATCAGGTTTCCCTTTTCTTCCCAATTTAAACTAACAAGTCCATTCTGGGTCTAAAACAAATACCAGAGGACTAAGGAAAAAGAGTTAAAACTCTTCGTTGGTCAGAAAGCAACTTGGCAGCTGGCAGTGATCAAGTGAGAGCTCAGCCCCTCAACCACTAGAGTCCTGAAGATGCTCAGAGTCTCCCTGAACTTTATATGCAGCCAACACATGCACAGAGCGTCCACACTTTGCCTTAAAGGGGAATTGTTTAAAAATACGTATAGATTTTTTTTTTTAATTAGACACTTACCTCCTTTAATTCCTCCACATGCCTCTCAGAGCTCATGAACAAACAGTTGGGAAACGTCTTCTAGGACACCTGATGGAAAGACACAATGACTAGGACTCTGAAAAGTTTCAAGTGTTTGTTTAGGGGTGCTATTGTCACTTGGCTTGTTTGGAGGGTGACACTGTTCCTACAGGCCTGTGTGTGCTTTCTCAACCCCATGCTCTTCCAACCCATGGACTAGTTAGGATTGTCAGCTTTCCCAGAAGATCTCAAACCCACTCCGGTTGTACTGCATGTTAACCAGCATTGTGAAGTACTCACACTTGTGGGATTCATCAGGGATGATATACCATCCAGTTGAGAAAAGGAGGGAGACTATCCTGAAATATAGGCCAGTTCATTTGGCACTCCAGAACTGCCTTGTTCAAACCCGGTCCTCATTTTAATAAACCCCCAAATCTCATGCTGTCCTTTTAAGTTATCTGAAGTTTCAAAATAAATTCAACCCTATAACTTGAAAAGTCAACCCTCAAGACAACAAGAGAGCATGCCAACTTGTTTTCAAACTCTATAATAGAAAGGAAGACCCAAAATGTTTGATATCTGTAGACTACAGTATGATATGCACCAAGATAATAGAAGAGCATCAACTGGAAAATTCTTAGTATTAATAAGATATTAAGGAAGCGGTAAGATACAAGATAAATATACAAAAATCTCCCAAATTGATACCTTTCCTATATTCCAACAACTGGCAGAATACATAGGGGGGAAATTGCACTCATAAGAATATTGAAAAAATGTATAAACAACACTAATGAGAAATGTCTAAGACATATTAAAAGCACAAACTTTTTACAGAGATTAATAAAAGAGAAACGTTCATTGAAAGACATGAACTGGGATTCAAACACTGGCTATATTGATGCCGTTAATCCTTGCCAAAGTAATTTTTAGGTGAAATACAATCCTAATTAAATTCCAGTGGGATTTTTTTTAACTTGGTGAAAGATGATAAGCTCATCTGGAAGAAAAAAAAAAAGAAAAGATGAGAATAGCTAAGAATTGTTTAAAGAGTATCAAGAGATCAAGGAAGTACTTTCCCTAAGAGATAGATTTAACTGTGTTATTATTATTAAAGTAATTAAAATAGTGTGGTGCTGGTGTAAAACTATGCAAACCAATCGATGAAGTAGGACCAGACAATCCTGAAATCTATTACATATTTTTTAAAAACTTAAATCTGAGAAAGGAATCACCAAAAAGCAATAGTTGGGGGGAGGGGGGCAAATTAGGAGTTTGGAATTAACAGATACTACTGTATATAAAATAGATAAACAACAAGGACCTACTGAATAGAGCAGGGAACTAGAGTCAATATCTTGTAATACCCTAGTATCGAAAAGAATCTGAAAAGGAAGTGATATCTATATAAGTGAACTAACTTGCTGTACACCAGGAACTGACACAACGTTGTAAATTAACTATACTTCAACTTTTTAAAAAACCAATAGTTAATGGTTGAATTATCTAAAAGCGAAATTAGAAAATGCGGCTTTGGGGAGGGAAAAATCAAATTTTATCCCTCGTGCCACACTCCAAAATAAAATCTCAGTGTGTTAGTATAAAAAAAATAAAGAATCCAAAAACATCTAGAAGAAAATAGTGGAGTATATTTAACTAAAGCCAGGATGAGCGAAAGCTTTCTGAGCACGAAGCAAACGAAAGTGGTGATCGTAACTGAAGAATCAGTTATTTAAAAACAGTATCAACAGCCCGGTGCTTTGTGACCACCTAGAGGGGTGAGATAGGGAGGGTGGGAGGGAGACACAAGAGGGAAGAGATATGGGGTTATATGTGTACGTATAGCTGATTCACTTTGTTGTACAGCAGAAACTAACACACCATTGTAAAGCAATTATACTCCAATAAAGATGTTAAAATAAATAAATAAAATAAAGTTGAAAAAAAACAGTATCAAAAACATCCTACATAAAACATAAAGAGAAAAGATTAAGTGGTTAAACATTTTTGAGGGAAATGAACAATAGGCTTAATCCAGCAAATACTTCTATACATTAATAAGGAAAACAACCATGGGCAAACTGAGAAGCCAGGCATACGATTTTTAGAAGAAACACGTGTGTAACTAAATTCATGATAAATGTTTGATCTCAAGGTTAATCAGAAAAAAGGCATATCAGCAAAATGAGACCATGTTTGCAGTTAATCATTACGTATTTTGACTATATTCACAGTTGATCGGGTGAAATGGGGCAGTCTTGGGTGGGGGAGGGGTGCTGCTCAGTCACCTCCAAGAGAACCTGCCCCAGGGAAGCAGAGGTGACTGACAGCTCCAGCTGCCCGCCCCCGCCTCACCATGGAGGCCCCTAACCAAAGCTGGAGAGTAAGGAGTGTCCTTGTACCAGCCCATTCCTGCCGGACTCTCGGAAATCCACCTGCTAGAAACTTGGGTGGGGATTTTCCATCCCTGTCCAAAACTTTCTTAAAATCGTGCAACGATCCAAGAGTCTCCTACCCAATCCTGTCCTCTCTCACCTCCAGACCTGAAGGCTGTCCTGCCTGTCCTGTTCCCTCCACCCTTTCCCCTCCCCTGGCATCCTCCTCCCCAGATCCATCTGGGTGTCCAAACTGGCAAATGAAGTGACACAAGCACTTTCATACTGATGGGAGTGTAAATGAGCACTTTCTGGAAACTTCTGCATAATGGAATTATGATACTCCCTCATTCAGTAGACTCTTGTGTGGTCAGTAAATGTCGGGTTTGGGAAGAGCCCTGACTGGGAAAATACTCGTGTTATAAACTTAGCCAGGTAGAGTGAGAAACTACTTTGACGGCATGGTATCAATTTTACAAACCATAACGTATAATGGATACATACAGGGAAAAAAGGAAGCAAATCCACCCAGATGTACAGGGTGACTATCTCCAAGGATGCAATGATGAATTATTTTTTCCCTTTATACTTTTCTGCCTTTTTCATATCTTCTGCCAAAAGTATAAATTCTTTCATAACCAGAGATGTTGCTTTAAAAAAAATCATATTCAAACGTTAAGCCAAAACAAGAGGGTTCAGTAGATCCAGAGCCTGGTGTAATGTCCAGAAACTGCTGTGAAAGGCAAGAGGACCTCCGCCTGGGCTGGATGGAAAGGGTGACATTGAGACAAGTGGAGTGGCCATGGCCATAGGGAAGAAATGATATGCACAGAGCATGATCTGAACCACCAGTGGGAATGAGGGCTTCTGAAAAAAGGAACAGGAAATAGTAAGAGAGAGGTCCAAGTCAGACCAGCAAAGAGTCTTCAAGTGTTACACTGACTAGCAGTGGACACACCTGAATGTTGTTGGCATGGCCAGTTGACTAACACCGCTTTCTCTTCAACTTTCCTCGAAATCCCCCAACTAAACTGTTCACCCAGAGAAAGCACTGACACCCCTCAGTAGCTAGAAGGAGTTCAAGTCTTAATGGTCACGTGTGCTCCTACCTGACTCGATGGCACCCATCTGGAAGAGAGCCTGGGCAGCCGCAGGCCCTGGGGCAAACAGAAACGGTGGTGGCACCATCCCCACCTTCCGATCCAGGATCTCGGGGCTTCCCTTGAAGAAGCTATTTCTTGGAACTTGTTTTTCTTCTCTTTTACTTAGTCTGTGTTTCAGATTTGAAAGCGGACATTTGGGAAGGAGTTTGTGAGTGTAGTGGTGGTCACACACTCCAAGAATGTGACTCTGAACATCCTCATGTTCTAGGATGCGGGCATGTTGTTGTACTCTGGGATGTGTAGAAACCTCAAGAAACACTGTGGAGGTGGGAGGTCATGATAAACAGAGCCAGTACAGATGCTAATCTCTGGGAGAGCTCTTCCTGGTAGAAGCACGCCTCGCTGTCCCTCACATGGACAGTCTCTCTACTCCCACCCAAATTCAGTCCCTGTTTCCAAGGTTACTACATATACGACTGCCCATCTACTACCCTGTTTCCCAGTCACACTGTTAGGTGTGGCCAGGTGGCAACGTTCTCTCCAAAGTGAGCGGAAGGGTGTGTGCCACTTCCAGGCAGCCCATGACACCTCCCAGGCGCTCTCCTCTACATTTTCCCATGTCACATGCCTGGAATGATGCTGACAATGATAGCAACCTTGGAAGCCACTTGTCGAGTATGGCAGAGCCTCTATCAGCCTGGGTGCCTCAGGGGATCTTACAGCAGAACTTCCTCCTCCAGTTCCAAGAAGGTGGAACTATTGCCCTGGACTATTATGTGAGAAAGAAATAAACATCTACTGCGTTTGAGCCATTGTATTTTGGGTCTATTTGTTTTAGCAGTTTGGCCTACCCTAACATAATCTCAAAGACCTGAGTTTTCCTTTATCAGTCCACTAACTGACTAGATACACAATTACTTACAAATAAATATGGGTGTTGACAACCTAGGGAAAGAGGCAACTAGGTGGTGATTTAAATGAAGGGTTACACATTCATAAACTTTCTCTAACATCTTTCAGAGGTGTCAACCTTTGTTTGGTGTGTCTCCATCTGAATTTGAAGGCAGACTTGGAAAACCGTTCCAAACAATCCCCAAACCGTTGGGGATTGTTTTCCAATTCCACAAACATCTCCTGAGAGCCTCCCAGGTGGACCAACTCCTGCAAAGGGAACTGTATACAGAACAGAGGAAACAGCCAGCCCTTGCCCCAGCTATTATAAGCAGCTACCATAGAATAGATAAGTATCAACTTATCAATCAACTATTTGGACTCTGCCCTTTCTTCCTGCTTGACCCAGCTGCTTCCCGGCTCGGGGCACACCTTGTCTGATTCTGCCTGAAGCAGTTAACAGGAGTTTGCTGAGCTTGGGGGTGTAGGGGCCAGAGCAGGGGTTCAGGATGCCCTTCCTCACGCCAGTCTTGACATTGTGAGCTGTATGTATGTTTCAAGTGACCTCCTAGAAACAATGGTGTCCTTTATTGGGCTCCAAGAAAGCAATCAAATACAGAGACCCAACGGATTCCTGCCTGCCAAGCTCCTTCTGTAAGCCCTGGAGAATACTGACACGGTGCTAATGTGGCACATATAAAAGAGAGAAACTAAGAAGTTCTGGAAGGATGGGCTGGTGCTTTCTCTCCACCCTTAGAATGCTCCTTTGGAGGAGAATTGTGTCTTAGGAAGAAAACTACAGTTGTCAGCACAGTATCATCCATGACCAGGAGGAAAGCAAGGGGGTACCTGGACTGGGGAGAGACACTCACCCTTGGACAGCTGCTAAAACGCCCTCATGAGCCCTCTATGATGCTTCCAGAGCTTACATTTTTAAAACACATGTAAAGTATGTACTTGCATGGTGCACGCCATAGAACCTGATGGATATCCTCTCCCCAGGCCCCATTAAAATATCCCAAAATATGTCCATACCTGGGGTAGGGGAGGGACCCTCCCTAAGTGCTTTATTTATTCATGGTGGCAGATGGAGAAGACACACCAACTGCCCTCTTGTCTAGAAGAGGACATCTTGCCTCAAGGGAGGCACGAAACCACGCTGGCCTCACCTGTCTGCCCCTAACTCTGGGACTCAAGAGCTTCACCAGACCTGAGGCAGCTCCTCTGTACTCCCAGGAAGTTAGCTTCTGAGGGGGAGAGGATGGAGCACCAGCCCTGCCCTCATCAGAGCCGTGTCTCCATGTCAATTCAGACAGAACTGACACTCTGTCTGAGCCCCAGTGCTGGTGGGGCTCACAGCCAGATTTAGCAGGTGACTAGGCACAGGTGTATTGCATCCCCGAAAAGATACTGTGCTGTGAACACACCAGCTGTTTTCTCCCTTCCCACCTCCAAAAGTTCTGTCATCACCTCCATTACCTCCTGGGGGCTTGGGCAGCTCAGTGAATGGACAGCCCTTTACCTGGCTGAGTGCGATTAAGGGGTTGGCACATGCAAGCTTAGACCTACAGGGGAGGACTTCCCCTCCTCACAGGACAGGACTGGGGGAGGAGAAGTAGCTATTGGTGGGAGGGGCCCTGCTGGTGGTATCTCTGAGGACTGGATGTGGCTCAGCATGCCACCTCTGCCTCCCTGCTTCGTTGAAGCAGCCAAGTCTGCAGAAAGGACAAAGAAATGTCTGGTTGCCCTTCCTCACGCCAGTCTTGACATTGTGAGCTGTATGTATGTGTCAAGTGACCTCCTAGAATTGGTCTGTCTGCGGAGAATGGTGAAGGAGCTGTATTTCACATTTGCTAATTCAAGCAGAAGTCTGAGGCCAGGGGACAGTGAGAAGCCCCCTTCCAGAAAGGGGCAGGAAAAACGCAGGCGTGCTTTGGCTTTCTGTTGACCTGTCGCCTGGAGCACTGGTGATCATGGGATCCCACAGGCCACAGATGATGCGGTGGCGCCCCCGCCCAAGACAGCCGGGAGGGGCCCATCCAGCAGACCACCCTCCAATCTTGCAAAGCAGCCCTGCTGGTCTTAAGGGAGCTCGGTCATTTACACATTTTGAGAAGTGCTAAATTGCAATCATGCAAATATGTGATCCATCCCATTTCTTAATCCGTGTAATGGAAAGAAAATGCAAATGAATGCATACAGAAGACATTTAGGACTGGATCAAGTCTTTTTTTTCAACCGCTGCAGCCTTCTGAAGAGAGACGTTTAACCCCAGCCATGTCACGATCTCAGGTCCTAACATTGGGCTGAATGAACTTCTCCTGTAGCTCTCTTAGCTGACATCTGGGCCACCCAGGGAGTATGCCACATGCCGCATCTGACTGGACCCCAGCCCACCCCCTAGCCTCCCGAGCCCCGCATTCCTCCCTGCGATGAAAGCCTGCTGGTGCCAACACTGAGCTCTGGTTTCCCTGCAACTTGCCCCACCCCACGGGTCTTACACTTAATAAAGGGGTCTGCTCAGCCCACAGAGGCTAGTGACAGAAACTAAAGAAATTCCACGCACCCTAAGCTGCTGGCAAATACAAACTGTGGAGGGAGCCGTTCTTGTTCAGGAACAGGTCCACCTGGGGGGCGGAGGGGGGGATTGTGTAGCACAGGGAGAGGGAAATCCTACTCCGAGGGCTTAAAAGAGTGAAAGACTCCTAACGTTATCCTCATGCAGGAAAACGTTCCTAAGAATATGAAATCTAGACGGGCAGGGCTTTTTTGACCTGCTTTGTAGGCTGGAGTGTCCCCCGAGCTCAAAATAGGGCTTGACGCACAGTAGGTTCTCAGTAAATATTTATGAAATGAATGAATGAGTGAATCAATCAAGTCCTGTGCAGTTACGAAGTTGAGGAGGGTCCCTGCCAGCCGAGCTGCCGAAGGCGCGGTTACCAGAAATGCCGGTTACTGATAGCTGGCTCACTACCAAAGGGCATCCTTCTCCCTAGAGGCTATGGGAGAACCAGGGGAGGCAGGAGGACCTCCACCCTGGCTTTGCAAGCTCAGAAGCCTGGTTTTCCTTGGTATCCAAAACTGATCACCTCCAAGGTAATCATTAAGAAAAAGAGAAAGACTCCATCCCAGGGACCCTCCTCTCTGATCTTCTGAGGTCTGCAAACCCCTCCAACAATCCCAACTCCTCTCTCCTCCTGGGGTGTCTCCAGGACACACGTGGAGTTGACAATGTAGGAAGTATGGAATCAGGACAAGGCACATTAACAGGGGAGCCTGGGTGAGACTCATGTTATCTGAGGCTTCTTGGCTTGCAAGCTGGTACAAACTCTGTAGAAAAAATAAAAGCAATAGTATATAATATACCAAAAACTTTTGCCCTGAGATCCCATTTTCAGGAATCATAAGATGCTCATAAAAGGTTTTTCAAAGCATTAATTATAACAACGAAAACTTGGAAGCCACATAGAGGTCCCAGGATAGGAGAAGGTTCAGATAAATGACAGCACGTTCCTCAGGAAACCCATCCGCGCCCTTAGCTACGCTGCAGGACTAAGAGATGGCAGGAACCTCAAATTCAACCAAACCAACCCTGCAAAGGACTCTGTAAATTTGCAGGACATGTGGGTTTTGTGGAGAAGACTTACATTGCAGAGTGTGCGGCATTTGCCTCAAAAGAGAAAAAATTCCTGTCTTCGGCTTTTGTCCCAGAGTCTCCCGGGCTCACCTCCAGCCTCCCGAGCGCCCGGCCACCATGTAGACCCTCTGGACTCAGCACCCTCATTGCCCCTCTCTTCCTCCTTATTTGATACTGATAACAAGAAAGACCTAAACACACTGTATCCTCTGCCAAAGAAGGGATCATTGGCACAGTTGTCCTTGAGACGTGGCAGAAGAAGGCCATAGGTCAGAAGGCACAAGCTGACCACAATAACATAGATGATAGATAGATAGATAGATAGATAGGTAGGTAGGTAGATAAAATACATATATAAGTATACGGGAAAATAATTGGAGTGAATTTGAAGAAATGTAAATGTAATTTGATTTCCACTTGGGCCTCTCTTTTTATAACACTGCCTAAGTTCAGGGGAAAAAAAAAACACCAGAATACCCTACCTAAATGCTTAGGTGGCAGTCCCCTAAAAATATGTGAGCTCTTTATATCTGCAGGCAATTTGATCCCTCCTCTCTGACCCTTTGAGGTCTGCAGGTGCCTCCAGCACTCCTGACTCCTTTCCTTCCGGGCTGTTCCTATCCCCAAAGTTCCTGAGGGAAACATGGACTCAACAGCTGGTGAATGAAGACGCCAGTTCTAGAGGCTTCCTTGGGTGGCCCAAAGGCCCACATGAGCCAGCCTCCACCCCTGCCCCAGGGCCCAGCTTGCCTCCCTCTGCACTTCCCCTGCACCAGCTCTGCTGGATGCTGGTTTCCCACAGTGGGCATCTCTGAAGCTGGTAAGAAGTCCCATGTCAAGGAGGTACCAAGAGAAGTAACTAAGACTTCCCTTGGTGGAAATGGCCCACTAGGCCATTGAAACCGTCCCCTGAAGACAGTTGTTTTTTTTTTTTTAAAGGTAGAATATTATAAAATGAACAATCTTCTTAAAGGCGTCAAAGGGATAACAAGATAGTGGGGAATTACTGGGCAGAGTTATAGAGAAGAGGACCCAGAAGAGTAAACCCAGCTCTCGAAGCTTCTTTTGCCTTGAGGATTCAGCTAAATCTGCTTAGAAACCGATCTGTGCTTCCAATGGGTTTGTATACAAAAGCCACGGCATAGTACCCACCAAAGTTGGGGACCCTACCGAGCCCTCCCCTGCCTCCCTTACCCTAACCCTGAAGGGCTATGCTCTCAGAGTAAAGGTGAATGAGCCAGTCCTCCATGGACTTGCAGCTCAGCTTCCTGTCATCGAGTTGATTCAGGGGACCTCAAGCTGTGAACTTGGATTATGGTAGTCCCGTCTGGTACTGCCAGCAGTCATGTGTCAGAAGCAGAGAAAAGTCTTGTCCGGAAAACGATAACATCATCCTAGGCTTCTAACTTTTCCTACAAAGAAAGAGCCATCCTGTAACTCCTTTCTCACCAGGAACTCCTGGCGGGTCCCCATCCCTAAAAAGACTCATGGGAGTCACCTCACAGGGATGCTGAAATGTCTGAGCCAGGGGGCAGTCCCAAACCTCACCCCTCCCCATGCTGCAAGGAGCCTTCACTGTTCCCTTTTCTGGGGTGAAACTGGATCCAGATGCAGGTTCTCTATGAAATCAACTGTCTTGTTGCTAGAGGCCTCTTCTTGCCAAGTGAAATTTAAGAATCCAAACTAGAACAATTAAAACCCATCACCCTCTTCTCCCACATTTTTCTTTGCAAGGAGTCACGAGGCTCTCTTAGGAATCAGGTAGCCCTGCCCTGGAGAGGGTGTCTGACGCTGGGAAACCAGCTCCAGTCTCTTCAATAGGAAAGTAGGTGGGGGTCTCAGGACACAGCCCACCTGGTAGTCATTTCTCCTGAGCCTCACTCCAGGTCCTCCCTCATCCAGCCCTGTCCCTTCAAATTCAATTCAGGGCTGACCACCACCTGTGCTCCATCATCCCTTAGAGCTCTCAGCAGGATGGCAGGATTTTTATTTGCTCCATGTCTGTCTTTTGCTTAGTATAAATTCCACGGAAACCGAAGCTAAGTCTGTTTTGTCCACTAGGGTGTTCCCAGTTCCTAGAACAGTACCTGGCACAGAGTAGGGTGAATGAATGAAATCACAGCGTTTCCTATGAAGCCCAGAGACTCAGGACAGTCATCTTCGGGGATTCACCCCTGCTTTTGCTGCAGTGATGGACTCCCCCTTCCTCTACAAATACTGGGAGTCCCTCCCCTTATCTCACTTCATTCTCTTCTTTTGTCTCCTCCTTTTGTACAAGACTTTTCAGGATCAACGAGGGCTTTCAGAGTACTCTTATAGTAAAGTGCTGGTTGACTCGATTTGTCACTCTAAAAACACTTCCGAAGTCGCTCACTGCCGGGTCTTCCTACTACTGTTATTGTCACTATCAAAAGGGACTACTGTCCCTCCACCCAAGTGCCCAGACTTGGCGCAAAAAAAAAGAATTAACAGTCCATGGCCTCCTGGAAGCTGGAGCATCATGGGGAAGGCTGGACCAGTGAGTGCTCTGATGACCTTGCAGTCATGTCAACAAGTACCTGGGGTACGTCTGAATAATGGCACCTTCTGAGAGGAAGAGTGTTGTTTGCTTGGGGCAGGGCGGTGGGGGAGAGTGTGATCGGGGCTTAGGGCAGGAGGGGAGGTCCCGAAAGCCTGAAATGGACCATCCCAAGGCTCAGAGAAGAGGGTGAACTAACCGCAAGCAACAAGCAGGGGGATTTGGATTTTTTTTTGGTTATGGGGGAAGGGATGGGAAGAGTACACAGAGGCAAGAGAGGATGGGCGAAAAGAGCAGTGTTGGCAAGAGTATGAGGCTGGACGTTGGGAACAAGGGGACATTCCAGCGGCAAGAGGATGGAAAGCATGTTTACAAGCAGGAACATGCAAAGCCCCTTTCTAAAAGTGTGTGCACTTGTGCCTGCGGTTCACACGGTTAGCCCTCCCCCGGAACACCCCCTGTTCCTCCAGAAAGTCAAAACACCGCCCCCAGACATTTTATGTGATTTGAGTTTTTCACCTGTAGGTTGCTGAGAAGGGAAGGAAACGCTGTAGTACTTTTTTAAGTTTTTTTCCCACTCACCAGGAAGAGTCAAATATCCATGTGGGTTGACAACCAACCCTCCTCTCAGACTAGCTGACCCTTCCTCAGACATGAGGGCCATCATCCCAGGTACCCAAGATCTCGGAAACCCTGATCCTCCAAACAGGGTGGTTCTCTTGGGCATGGGAAGGAAACTGTCACCCCACCACGTCCCTGCTCTCTTCTAGGACATGCGTGACATCCTCAGCCTTGCTTTCTGGCCTCCAGTATCTGGGACGAGTTGGCACAGGTGACCCTTCAACTAGGACTTCCAGGAGCCATAACAGTAACTAGGGCTCTTGCAGGAGAGGGGGCAGGTCCGGGACGATGCTGGGCCTGTGGCCTAAACCTCCAGGGTCAGAACTCAGAAAGCCATGAGTGGTGGCGAAGCAGGGTGCAGGAAAAAGGCAACCTACCATCTTGCTCTTCAAGTTGCGGCCTCTCCTGGGAGCTTGTTGGAAATGCAGAGTCTCAGGCCACAGGCCTGCTGACTCTGGGCTCCCGTGGTGAGCTCGCGTGCATCTTCACGTTGCCTTGGCCTCCGTGGACCTCACAGCGGGCCCCACTGGGACCCGTGCCCCTTCTCCTGCCCCCAGTTGGGCGTGCCCTGGCGGGGCCTCCAGACCAGGAAACATGCAGCTGAAGCCCCAGCAGGAGCAGCCCCAGTTGGTTATGGCCAACATTCTGGGGTTGCCACTCTCGTCCCCCTTGGTGAAGTTCAAGGCTTTCAGACTCCATAGTCACTGAGCTTACTGCTTTTGGGAAACACCTGACGGTGGTCTCCCCCGGTGGCACGGCACTGTGGATCTGAGATTTTTTTATAGGTGGGTCCAAATCCACTCTCTGCCCCGCGGGCAGTCACCACACCCTCTCCAGTCTGGACGTGGGGAAGGGGTGCCCCCGACACACCCCTCAGCAACCCACCATCCCCCCGCCAGGTGGGGCGGGAAAGCCATGAGGCACAGGTGTAGAAGGGAGAACCGGAGGAAGAGGAAGACAGCGGCCTCCGCCTGAGTGCTGCTTAGGGTTCTAGCTACAGACGCTCCAGGCTCAGAGGGAATTTACCCTCCTGTGGAGGAAACGGAGTTCCCATAAACTCTGGGAGCCCGAGTTTCCTCAAGCGTAGAATGACGATGCTGGACTCCATGACCCCCCAGTGCCCTTCCAGCCGGCACACCCACCCTACACATCCCGGCGTCCTCCTGCTTGGCAGTGCTCCATGCTGGGGTGCAGGCTTTGGGTTGGCTCTTTCCAGGCCCTAGGACCTCAACCCAAGGATGATCATTAATACCGTAGGGCTAAGATGCAAAAGCTTTGAACGTGAAAGTCTGATATAGAACTTAGTGCCCGACCAAGGCAGCATCCCAAGTCAGTGGTGTGGGGACAATCGGATAGACACCTGAGAACAACCAAAATTGAATCCAAACCTCACACGACGGCCACTTCAAGGACAGGACTCGGGGAGACCGGTGCTTCTGAACCGTCTCTGCACATCAGGACCACTGGGGGCTCGTGCTGAGACAACACCCACAGCGGCTCTGGGAAGGCTTGGTGGGGCTCTGATGGGTCTGCCGCGGGGTCAGGAGCCCCAGCGTACTCTGCCCCCCCGGACAGGCTCCACACGGGCCGCAGCTGCCCTTTGTGGGCTCCACTCAGTGACACAAGGACAGTCACTGAGCTGCTCAGCCAGGGTGGGGGCAGCCGAGGGTCAGAACTGCACACAGCTGGGTGGCGATGGCCGGGCCTGGCCGCGAGCAGAGATGATGCTGGATCACGGTGAGCCGAGCTCTGCGCTCAGGCAGACATCATCCTTCCCCAGGCTTCAGGCTGAAATATCGAAAGAGGAGGAAAGGGAAGGAGGAAAGGAAACCAACCGTCGTCTGAGCTCTCCTTGGGGGTCCAGTTCAGACCCCAGGGACCTCACTCCTTGTACCTGGCATGGGGCCCCTCTTGTTCTTTGCTTTTGCCAGTAGACATCAGAGATGGGTCCCTCGTAGTGCAATTCTACAAAACACAATGCTAAGGCTCTTTTTAAAACCGTTTTAAATATTTGTGGACACCAGGAAATACTCATAATGGTAAGTGAAAAAATCAGGTTGTATGACCCAAATGTGTAGAGAAAAACACGAAAAGGCACTCACACAGAAGCCCAGAGGCCACTCGTAGTGTAAAGCAGAGCTGGCCCCTCCCTTGTCAAGTCTTCTGAGGCCCTCGCATCCCTGTCACAGCCCTTTATGCTCTGTCATCCCTCTAGGTCACGTGTCTGGTCTTCTCCCGAGACTCAACTTCTCGAGTCTTCCAATTAACACAGAGCCCAGAGTAAGTGGGCATTCAATAAATGTTTGCAAATGATAAATACAGATAAATGACGGAAGGAAGGAAGGAAGGAAGGAAAGGAGGGGAGGGGGATGTCAAAATGCTGTTAAGCGTATTGTTATCTGGATAACTTGTTTTATCTTCTTTATAATTAACTCTCTGTCTTCCAAAATGTCACCCATGAAAACATCGCTTTTATAATAAATCCATTTTTAATCAAAATTCTGCTCCTTAAATCAGTCTGAAATGTTTTCTTATAACTTCCAGTCCTATTTTTAAGTGAATCCAGAAGACACCGACTAGATCATGTCTCTATAATGGTCACACCTTCCAGAGCCGATACTGGACACATGATCTGACAAGTCCCCAAATGCTCGCAAAAGAACGGGAACCGGGTCTTTGGAATCGGGGTGCCCCCAGCTAAGGAACATCTAATCTTTCACCGAGGGAGGACGGCAGTAACGCTGGGGGGTGTGGGATCCATTTGGACAGTGTTGTCCCTTTGGACCCCAAAGTTGGCCCCTCTGAAGTGCCCATGAAAAGAACAAAAAGAAGGAGGCATTAGAGAAAGGAAGTCATCCCACCCAGGTCCGATATTCCTTCCAGCCCAACTTTGCTTCCCCGAGACCCAACTCACTCTGCTTTTAAGAAACGGAACTTGTCTTCGCAGAGGAAGAGCTGGATTACGCAGGTAAAGGAAGGCCCCCTGCAGCCTCTTGTCCCCATCCCACCCTCCTTTCTCCCCTCTGCCTGGGACCCCACTCTCCCCAGCACTGGTCACCACAAATGCCTTGCCCACAACAGGGGACCTCTAGCCTCCCTACCTCTCTCTGCACCTCTGGAATCCCACAGAACTTTGTCACTCTGGCAGGACTTAGAGGCAGAGGGGCCTGGGTGGGACCTGACCCCTGAGCTCGATCCGAGCCCCAGCACTGAGGCACCCAGGGCTTCAAACCCAGGCCCAGTACCTCCTCCTGGGCACCCCCTCTGCCCTCCTCCGAGCCTCGGGCCCACACCCCTCATCAAAAGAAGGCACCTTGCTGGCCTCCATCTCAGAAAACCTCCAAACATGCATACACAGTTCACGCCAGAAGGGTTTTTTATTTAAGAGTCTCTAGTGCCAAAGCTGTGGCATCTGGAAGGTCATTCTTGGTGGCCGCCTCTGCCAGGCCCTGTGACGAGCACCTGGCAGACAGAGGCCGGCGTTCATGTGTCAGGCAGAAGAATCCAGCTTCTCCGCAGATGGTTCAGACGCGGTTGTCGGAAAGGCAAATGTGAGCCACGGTTCCAGTTCAAAGGTCCGGAAAGCGCACAGCTGCTAGGCGGCCCACCCCGTTTAGTCACCACCCTGGCCCATGAGGACACGGTGGAGGGTAGAGATAAAGCAGCCCCCCCCCCCCCGCTCTGGCAAACAGGGCGGAGAAAGGGAGAAGGAAAGTCAACAAAAGAAGCCAAATCACAGGAGGGAGCCGAGGACCAGCAGGCCACTGTCCTCAGAGTGGCCGCCCCTCTCTTCTGCAGAGGCTGAAGTGCCACCCTGATGGGCCAGGGCTGCAGAGCACCCATGCCCAGAGGGCCATGGGGACCAGGGGACCCCACAGCAGGGCAGCCCCTTCCCAGGAAACTGAAAAATCTGAAAATAGGGGCGAGTAGGGAAAGGCCAGAGTTTTCATCCCAAGCAGTGGAGCAGACAATAAACAGGCAAATTTGCAAACCCTGCAGAATGCCAGAAAAGAGGAGATAAAAAAAATTACAAAACACCTTTCCAGAGAGAACAGAGTAGCCCACCCCCAAAGGCACTGCTAGGAGACTTTTGCAGAAGGATATCCGTTGCAGCAAATAACCCTGGGGAAATAGTGAAATGGGAGGCCTCTATCATCCTGAGGAGTCAGCCCGAGGCCCTGCTTCCAGCAAGTGTCGGGCACTGGAGCTGCAAGATAAGCCACCACCCAAACCCACCTGTGCAAGGGGTCTTCCTGCAGTAACCTCCTGGGTCCAGGTGGGCTCCTAGGCCAGTCTGGCCTGGACCAACTGCAAACGTAGTCCCTGGCAGTGGGCTTTTTTCAGCCAAGCAAATCACCATTCATTTAAATTATCACAGTGATTTTTTTTTTAAATTCCATTTCTAAGACCAACAATGTAGAACGGTGACAGGGCAGAGAAACACACATGGATGTTACTAAGCAAAGGCTGCCAAACACTTTCTTTTCTCTTTAGAGATGGAGAAATTATCTCACATGTACACACACACACACACATGCACACATACACACACATACACACACATGCACACACACAGGTCTAGGTTTCTCCCTGATATTCAGAATTCTTTGTGAGCTAGCCATGCCTAATTCTGCTGAACCCTTTCGGAAAAAGAAAAGAAAAGGAGCCACAGGACGTGTTTACATCTGCTACAAGCTGAGCAGCTCTGAGCCCTTGCACTCTGAACTTTCACACGGCCACCACCAACGAAAGGCCAGAACTCGACCAAGCCCAGAAAGGCCACAAAGGGTCAGACATATAAAAGTTCGTAGATCCAGGAGAGCAGACTGTCAGAAACCCTAAATATGCCGTTGAATACCCTTTAGGCTCTTCTTAGGTTCTTGGTAACTTCTGATCTCTTTTACTTTTGTCGGCAGTTGCTTTAAAATTATTTTTTAAATCAGCATGTTTCCCCTTGCCCCTTAGCAAGGCAAAAGCCCTCTTGAGGAGGGAATAAAGGGTGACATTTTAAAGGAGCGTCCAGGGGGTGGTGTCTCCTGCAGTGACATTTGGAGCCGACGTTCTACATACAACTGTGCCAGTGTTTCATAAATAATGTTTGTTATGGTTTCAACACCTCGGACGGGACAGCTTCCAGATCCTTCACACCCCCCAGCTTCAGCCGACCAGCCACAGGATGCCAACACGCTGGAAAACAGGTTTTACCTAAAAGAAGAAGAACAAGTCAGTGGCCTCTGGCAGAGCCGCACACCCATTGTGACCCCCTCCCTAACCACGACCATCCTCCAGGCCACGCGGCCGTCCTAGCAGGGCAGTTGACACCCCTCCCCATGCCCCTCCAGCAGTGCCTCCATCTCTCTCACCCCCGTCTCTATTCCTGCCACACAAGCTGCCTTTTCGGCCCTTGAAAACGCCACCCTCCTCAACCCCAGGACCTTTGAAAGTGCTGCCTGGAACGCACACACACTCCTCCAGGTAACGCCTTCCCTTCCCTCAGCTCCCACCTCAGGACGCTTTCCTAGGTCCCCACACAGACCCCTAGTACACCACCTCTCTTATCCTTGTAATCCTCCTTCCTAGCACTTCTGTGGGTGTTTACTCCGGGGCTCGGCAAACCTTCCCTGTAAAAGTCCAGAGAGTACTAAATAGTTTTGACTTTGCAGGTCCTCTAGTTTTCGTGGCAGCTGCTCAACCCTGCTGCTGGAAATGCTTGGCATGGCTGTGTTCCAATAAAACTTTATTTGTGGACACTGAGGTTTGAATTGCATTTAATTTTTACATGTTATTCTTCTTTTGCTTCTTTTTCAACCATCAAAAATGTAAAAATCATTCTTGGCTCAGGAGCCATACAAAAATAGGCAGTGGGCTGATCTGGCCCAGGGCCCTTAGCCTGCTGGCCCCTGGTTTATGGTTTATGTCATTATCTGATTCGTGTCTGTCTCTTGCCTAGACTGGGAGCTCCCTGCAGGTGAGACCCTTGTCGGAGCTTGTTCACGTTTAAACCCCAGCACCAAGCACAGTGTCAGAAAATTGTAGGGGGTGCAAGAAATATTTGTACAATGGGTGAAAGTTGAAAAACTAAATCTATTCAAGACATCATCCAAAGGGACTTAGAAAAGGAGGGAAAATTTGAGAGGTCCCCAGCATCTATTAATGTTTGAACATGGGCATTACATAATCACATGGAAAAACAGTGGAGACTTAATATCAAATAATAAACTGCTTTTCATAACGTTATATGATCCCAAATATAAATATCAGGTAAGTAATTACTGAAAGATATGGACACCGTATTTTTAGGAAATACACACTTAAGTACTAGGGGGAAAGGGACATGAGAGACGTAACGCGTTCAGAAAATGGTTCAGAAAAAAAAAAAATCTGAACACACACACAGAGCCATCATAAGACAAGTGAGGCAAAATTTTAAAATAGGAAAATCTAGGTAAAGGGTATCTGGGTGTTCTCTCTACTGTTTTTGTCTTGCAACTTTTAAGTTTGAAATTATTTCCAAATTAAAAAAAAATAGACATGGGTATCCTCGTATTGACCACTAGGGTCCCCTGTTCAACAGATTAGAGGAAGAAAAAGATAAATCCCCACGGCCATGCCCACGCTGTGAAGGCTGGTTTTCTTGCGTCACCCACATGCCCCCTCCTCTGGGCTAGGAAGAGGGGGGCTCACCCCTGCTTACTGACATCCACGGAGCCCAGACACCCCCACTCTACAGATGCAGGCTGAGGACCTCAAATGTTAAGACTCCCAGCGGCCTTGACCCCACAGTCAGGTCTTCCCCTGCATCCTGCTGCAAGTTCAATGTTGAGCGTGAGGGGTCGGGGCCAGGGGACTGGAGACGGAGCAGCAAAGCTTTCAAAAACCAAGAATCGGACCAGAGTAAAGGGACCCGATTCCCAAGAGCTACCCAGAGCAGGTGTGCATATGAACAAAAGCAGACTACCGTGAGCCTGCTGAATCTGGAAACAGCAGACCGTCAGAATTCGCAGAGATGTGAACTTTATATACCGCCAACGCATTGAAAATTCACCTTCGCAGGTGTCCCAAGATTGCTATTTTTTTTGAACTGCATCTTCTGGATGCCCCAAGGGCACACCCCGGGATGCTCTGCCAGCTTCCCTGCCTGCACCCCAACCCCCTGTGGGCAGCTGTTGACTCCTGTGCTTACAGGAATAAATGCGTGCACGCGCGCGCACACACCACACACACACACACACACACACACACACACACACACACACACACACAGCGGGTAGGGGAGCCCACCACAAACCATCAAGCACATCTGATTCCGCAGGCTCCCTCCTCAGCAGAACTAAATCTCCAGGACTGCTCCTGGAAAAAGAAAACAGATGTGCTCGCCTGCCCCACGGGGAGCAGCTTCCCTGGGCACGTGCCAACACCTCAGAGGTCACCAGCTCTGGATCTCAAGTCTGAGCAGTGTGCTTCACTGCCCTTCAGACTCTCTGGTGTGACTGTGACTCGGGAAGCTCTGGGGAAAACCGACAGAGGGACTGGGGTGAGGAGGAAGGTTGTAAAGTCCCGGCCCTCTTCTTTTCATCCCGCTGTTCCCCTGAGGCCATGAAGCTTTGGGGCTCTCCCCTGGGGAGGGTCCTGGGGGGACAGGCTCACAGATGCAGCTCACCCGGTTGGCCCTACACCCGCTCAAACTCGCACCTGTCGACATGCTATTACTTCTTCCTCGGATGCCCTCACTCCTCCCTGCCTGTCAATGTGCTCCAGGCTCACTCCCTTGTCCTTCCAAACCCCCTCTAAGCTTCATCTCCTCTGGGAAGAGGTGCCAGGAAGATGTGCCCCTGGTGGCTGCCCACAGCACCCTGTTCTTTCCTCCCTGTGGCGTTTACCAGGTCCTCTTATAAGAGTCCATGTTCCTGGACCCCCCACCTCAGCACAAGCTCCCAGAGGGCAGGGCCAGGCTTACCCATCCTGCACTCGCAGTGAGCTGGGTGCACATAGAAGATGACAAGCAGAGATTTCTAAGAGGGATCTCTGGGCCCTTTCCCTCCTCCAGAAAAGCCAAACTGCTATTGACATCCCTGCTTTGTCACTAAGATTAACCAGAAAGGTGGTCCATGCAGACCCCGCTCCCACACTCCCTGGAAACTCCAGGTGAAGTAAAGGCACGTTTAGGTGCCATGACCCATGCTTATTCCCTTCCGACTTGCAACCGTCCTGTACAGTGACATTGGGTTACAGCCATCCCAGAGAAGGAGAGGGACATGCCCCAACCTGTCCCTGTCCCATGTTTTACAAGAAGTTTGTCTGTTGGCAGAAAGAGCCCTCCACACAGGAGCACCTGTCTCAGCACCTGTCCTGCACACTGGCAGCTGACCCCTCGGTGCAGCAGACAAGGACACCTCAGGAAGACGGCACAGCAGCCACGGAATGGAGAAGCCAAGGGAGGAAGCCGGGCCACGTGTGTGAGTTCTCCTGAGACAGACAGACATGAGGACCACACCACCAGGTGCCGGGGGGCCCTCAGCAGTCTTCCCACTTTCATCCGAGGACATCGAACACAAAAAAGAACAACTGAATAAGGAGGCTAGCTTTTACAAAAGCGCTGCTAGTTAGGACTATTTGTGTGTTTTCCTTTTTTTCCCCCTTTTCTTTGCCTGATCCTTACACAGCTCTATAAACTGTGTGTCCATGTAGGCAGGAAACTAAGTCAGATTCACTTAAACATGGATGGACCTAGAGCTTATCGTACTAAGTGAAGTAAGTCAGAAAGAGAAAGACAAATACCACATGATATCACTTATATGTGGAATCTAAAATATGATGCAAATGAATTTATTTACAAAACAGAAATAGACCCACAGACATAGAAAACAAACTTATGGTTACCAAAGGGGAAAGGGGGGAGGGGGAGGGATAAATTAGGAGTTTGGGATTAACAATATACACACTTCTATATATCAATATAAAATAGCTAGCCAACAAGGACCTACTGTATAGCCCAGGGAACTATATTCCATATTTTGTAATAAACTATAAGGGAAAAGAATCTTTAAAAGAACAGATATATATGTATCTGTGTAACTGAATCACTTTGCTGTACACCTGAAACTAACACAACATTGTAAATCAACTATACTTCAATGAAAAGCAGAATCACCTAGCAGTAAATTTTCATCGCCACACAAACTCCCGTTTGCATAGTCTCCCTCCTCATAGATATAAAACTCACGATACCTCAGCTGAGAACTGCCCCCAGAATGCCAATATTGCTTTTCAGAGAAACAAAAATGCCTCAGGAGACGCCCATTTATATATAACACATAAGCTCGGAACTCTACGAGCAAGAGGGTCTGGGTTATTCAGACTGCTTTGGGGATGGCCTCTGATGCCGTTTCAGGTCCAAGGAGGATGCTCCGGCCACCCTGTGGAGCCCACAGGTCACCAGGTCCCGCCTGATTCCTTCCAGGCCCCAGAAGCTCAGGGTACCGGTTGCCTCTGCAGCGGTCCCCACGCTGACGCTTCTAGCAGCCTCACTCCTCGTCCTCAGGTGATGAGGGAGCGTGGGGCGGGCCGAAGGGCCCTCCGAGCTCAAGGATTCTAGAAGTCACTGCCCTGAGTGTGCTTAGCAGGGCCTTAGCTTTGTCTCTGCCATAGGGTGGCCATGGGGACCCTGACCCCTGACCCCTCAGTCTAGGATAAGCAAGTCAAGTCCATTTTCTCCCTCTCCCACCACAGTCTCCAGGGGCCTCTGGCTGCAAACAGCCACCAAACGCCTTTTGTTCCAAAGCCAAGATGCCAGGCACAGCCCCCAGAGGTGCAGGGGACATCTCATCCGTTTCTAATTATATTCCCTCCGGAAGCCCTGTCCACAAGAGGGTGGGAGTCAGGCATTTCTGGGGCACACATCTGCACCCCACGGGCCACGTCTCTTCCACACCTAAGAAGCAGAGGCACCAAGCCCGCCCTCCCTCCCGGCCCCTGGAGACCAGGACTGGCCAGAGCTGCGTGTCCTCCCAGCAGCACACCTTTGGGCTGCGCTTGTCATGGCTCCTGGTGCCACCTACCAGACAAACGGCAGGAAGAGCGGCATCTGCCTCGCCTCAGGGGACACCTGGAGGGTGTCACAGAAGGCTCCGGTGATAAACCAGGGAGGCCCAGAGGTCCACGACATCAGCCACATCTGCACGCTAGGCCAACCAAGCTCAAAACACATGCAGCCAGGATGCAAATGCCTTTTGAAATACGGAACCATTTCAAAACCCCAGGGGTCTCTGTACTCCATTTAGCCAGCATCTCTCTCTTCCAATTAGCCTTTTTAAGTACAGAGTTGGAAACTCACTTCCACAGACTCTTTTCCCTCCCCACATCTGGCCCTAAACATCGGAGGCCTTACCTCATGAGCTGTGACATCCCAGTGGCGCGGGAGCCTGGGAGGAGGGCTGCCCACGGAAGCCTTGCCCTGCCTGCCTTCTCTCCACCCCACTTCCTGCCTGGCGGATGCTCACGGGCTCTAAGTCAGGAGATGTTATCAGCAAGCTGCACGTGTAACACAAGGCAGGTTACGGCCTTACTGCCCAGGCGCCAAAAAACGTGATTTTCCTCTTTGCACTCACTCATAAAACCACCCAAGGCCATGATTCAGCCACATCCGATTTAAATGTCGTCTGTCTCCCAGGGGGAACCAAAAAATTTACCTGAGCCATCTCTAAACAGGAAAGACGAGGACCTGTGAACAGATTGTCACGTGCAGACAGAGCAGTTCTCAAAAACGCTAAAGCCAACATAAAATTGGCCTTAAAATTCTTGTTCTGTCAAACGTATTGACCTGAAAAGTCATTTGTGATACGCTGTTCGGGTGGAAAAATGTTCCAAAGCAGCACGTGTAACATGGTCCTATTTCTGTAAAAAAGAAAATTCCACGGGTACGTACTCACACACACTCCAGTGGTTATCGTTAAGTAGTGAGATTAAAGGTGATTTTATTTTCCCTTTTTCTTATCCGTAATTTCTATACCACACATTACATCTGTAATAAAAGCTACGACCTGGTCTTTTTAAATGGTCAATCATCTTTGGGCCTGAGGACTAGAGTGGTTTTGTGTCCAGTGACTCACCCCCAAGTTCACTCACATCCTCACAAACAGCACCAACTTCTCACATGAACCACTTGAAGTCCGTCCTTCACAACAAACAGGGAAGCAGGATGGCGCCTGGACATCAATAGTTTTTTCCAATCTTCAAACAAAGAAAGCATCAAGGTCCAGCCAGTTTTAGCATATTCTACTAAACATTTAGGAAACAAATAATTCTAATCTGATACTAACTATTCCAGAGAAAAGGAAAATAAGGAACCGACCTAACTTGTTTTATGAAGCTAGTAAAACTTCTACCAAAGCCTGACAAGGATATTACAAAATAGGAAAATGACAAACCAATCTCAGTCACTAAGAGAAACAAGAAAGTCCTGAGCAAAATATCATCAAACTGAATGTAGCAATGTGAATAAAAAGATAACATGACCATGACCGAGCTCCCTTATCTCAGGAATGCAAGGCTGGTTTAATATTAGAAAACAAATCAATGAATATGAGTTCACCACCTTAACAGATTAAAGGAGAAAGTATAATATTCTCAACAGAGCTAGAAAAAGAATTTAATAAAATTTGACATTAGCAAACTAGGAATAGAGGGAAGCTTGCTGGGGAAAAAAAATCTACAAAACCCTACAGCAAACACTGCTCTTAGTGTCAATATTGAAAGCACACCCTTTAAGATCAAAAACAAGACAGGATGCCTATTATCATCACTTCTATTTAACAATGACTTAGAGGCCAAGAGTGAGTATAAAAAGGCTTAAAAAAAGAGAGAGATAAAATGTTGAAGGACCTGGGGGGAAGGGAGGCAGTCTTATTAGTCTCAAGTGATATATCTACATAGAAAACTCAAAAGATCTGCATTTACACTACTAGGATTCATAAGAGTTTAATGAGGTTGCTGGATTTTTTTTAATCAATATTTTTTTAAAAATCAACTGCATTTCTAGACACCATGAACAGAAAGTAAGAAAGTGATTTTTTTTAAAAAAAGAGATCAGATTGAGGTCATGAATCGTGTGGCAGCGGCTTGCAGAGGAGCCTGTCTTTGAAGCTGTCCCCAAAGTGACAGCAGAGAGAAGCCAGCAGCCCCAGAAGCAGAAACCCGGGCGTGGAGACTGATCCTGTGGGATACAGGGGTCATTAACGTGGATGATCTGGGATGAAAGACTAATATGAATGGGCTTGCTGAGTCCTGAGTTTCTGCCCAGAATCGGGGTGGAGGAGAGGCATGGAGGTGCCTGGGGGACCTTAAGTGATTCCTGTATTAAAAACTACCATGTGTGAAAGGGCCCCATGCTATCGCTGTGTCTCATAGAGATAGAGGGCCCATTATTACAGTGGCCAACAAAAATCCTCCAGAGCATTGCCACAGACCAGGGAGCAAGCTCGGACTCTCAAACAGCAAAAGTATCACCTGCTACCTTAACACCTACCAGGTAGTTCCATGTAATCATTTGCCTTTGGAAACAAAATCACTATGTTGAAGAGATACCTGCACCACAACGTTCACAGCAGCATTATTTACAATAGACACAAATACTGTACGATCTCACTTATACGTGGACTCTAGAAAAACCAAACTCATAGAAAAAGAGATCAGATTTGCAGTTATCAGAGGCAGGGGGTTGCGGAGGGGGAAATTGGGCGAAGGCGGTCAAAAGGTACAAACTTCCAGTTACGAGATGAATACCTCCCGCGGACGTAATGTACAACATGATGACTACAGGTTAACACAGCTGTATGATAGACCTGAAAGCTGCTAAGAGGGTAGATCCTATAAGGTCTCATCACAAGGTAAAAAAAATGTTTTTGTAACTATGTGAGGTGCTAGATGCCAACTAAACTTATTGTGGTGATCATTTCATAATATATGTATGTCATTATGCTGTATACCTTCAACTTATACAGTGCTGTATGTCAATTATATCTCAATAAAACTGAAAAAAATGTTTTAATTTTGAAATCATTTGCCTTTGATGGTGAGTTTCACAGCCAGGAGCAATGCCAATACAGCACTAACTGTTCCTAGGAAAGGAACTTGCTCCATTATTTGAAGAACTGAGACTCGTTGTGGAAGGTTCTTAATCTGACAGTGGTTTCAATACTTTCCTCCTCTTTGTGACACCAGACACGACCTCCACCCAGCAGTCTTTAGACCACAATAATATTTGTATCCAGATTCTCTAGAGGGGCCCCTTTTCCAGCTTATACTCAAGAAAGAGTCAACAGTTAGACTTTCTGGACAGACAGTGATATTTCTTTGCTTAGGGTCTTTTCTTATGTAGTCGGGTCTGAGGCTACCACAAAAATGGCTCCATCTATCCTAGCTCCCGTGGAGTCGGCTCACACACCAAATATGGATGAGATCCCATCCCACGGCTCAAAATCAAAACAGTCTGTTGATCCACTTAAGCCATCAAGGGCTCCCTATGGTACAATAACCCCAGGCCTGCAGGATGCAGCTGAGCCTTTCCATTGTGATTCATAATGAGGACATCGTGGTCTTCACATTTTGTTTCGTTTCTGTGCCTTGAATATGAGACCGATAAAACGGCTTAGCAATAAAATCAGTATAATCACTTTCTTATGTACATAGTATTTTGCAGTATGGGTGCAGGTTAGTAATTGTTTTGATTCTTCTCAAAGGGGGCTGCTCTATACCTAAACTGCAAATTATAGCTAATGGTTTGTTCCTCCACGTTATCTATAACCAATCCATGTCAATGTTGTGCGTTCTTCATAAAATTTAGGTGTGATTTGTTAACAGACTCTGTTTCCAATATTGGTATGTATGTGAACATGATAATACAGACATTTTTTTCAGACATGAGTATAAATAAAATAGTACTTTAAAGTAAACAGTATTTTAAAGTAAAAAAAAAATTGGGAGATTGGGATTGACATATATATGTATAAAATAGATAACTAATAAGAATCTGCTGTATAAAAATTTTTTAAAAAGTTTTTTAAAGATACGTCCTACCCCCCCAAAAAAAATTTTTAAATAAAGAAAAAATATATATATATATATCAAAATGTAAAATACCTGGGAATATATCTAGCAAAAATTTATAATACATTTATGGAGAAGTTTTTGAAAGACATCTTTTCCAATACCTAAATCAATGGAAAGTTATTCCATGTTCATGAATGGGAAGAGTCAACATAAAGGGCCTGATTCTCTTTTTTTTCTTTATTGAAGTACAGTTGATGTACAATGTTATGTAAGTTACAGGTGTACAATATAGTGACTCAAAATTTTTAAAGGTTATAGTCCATTTATAGTTATTATAAAATACTGGCTATATTCCCCATGTTGTACACTATATCTCTGTAGCTTTTTTTTTATTATTATTTTATTGTTTTGTGGTACGCGGGCCTCTCACTGCCGTGGCCTCTCCCATTGCGGAGCACAAGCTCCGGACGCGCAGGCTCAGCGGCCATGGCTCACGGGCCCAGCCGCTCTGCGGCATGTGGGATCTTCCCAGACTGGGGCATGAACCCCTGTCCCCTGCATCGGCAGGCGGACTCTCAACCACTGCACCACCAGGGAAGCCCCTGTAGCTTACTTTATACCTAATAGTTTGTAGTTCTTAATCCCCTACCCCTATCTTGCCCCTTCCCCGCTTCCCTCTCCTCACTGGTAACCACTAGTTTGTTCTATCTGTGAGTCTGCTTCCTTTTATTCTGTTATATTCACTAGTTTGCTGTATTTTTTTAATTCCACACATAAGTGATATCATACAGTATTTGTCTTTCTCTGTCTGACTTATTTCACTTAGCATAAAGGGCTGATTCTCTTTAAATCAACCTACAGAGTCAATGCAGTTCTAATCGAAATCCCAAACACTTGCTTTCTTGAATCTAACTCCTTTATAGCCAAGAATACCCAAGGCTGCGCTGGAAAAAGACAAGTCAGGAGGTACAGAAAAGCTGTGTGTGATGTGACTCTTACGGGTCAGCCTGACTGGGTGACACGGTGCCCAGATATCTGGTAAGACGTTAGTCTGGGTGTGTCTGGGAGGGTGTTCTGGCTGAGATTAACAATTGTCTGGGTAAACCGAGTAAAGCAGATCGCCCTCCCCAGCATGGGTGGGCCTCATCCAACCCACTGGAGGCCTGAATAGCACAAAAGGCAGAATAAGGGGGGATTCGCTCTCTCTGCCTGACTGTGTTGGAGCTGAGACATCGGTCTTCTCCTGCACTCCCACTGGAACTTACACCATCGGCTCTCCTGGTTCTCAGGCCTTCAGACTTGGACCTTTATAATAAATCTCTTTCTGTGTGTGTATATCCTATTGATTCTGTTTCTCTGGAGGACCCTGGTGGGGAGGGAGGAATCTCCGGATAGGGTCCAGCCTGGATTTGCGTCTCAACTTTGCCACTAATAACTGCGACCTTGGGCAACCCATGGCCCCTCTCTGGGCCTCCAAGCCCTCATCCCTAAAATACACTTGCCCCCAGCTCTAACACTGAGAATCTCACATACCCAAAGTAGTACTTCCCCAAAGAAGCCGAAGCCCAAACTACAATTCTGAAGTCAAAAAGTCATTCTGACTTTCCTACTGGCCACGTTAAAGAAACACACCTGCCTTTGGAATTCAGCGGTAAATTCCATCCAAGGAGTAACCCCCACCCCACGCTCTCCATTACCAACTAAGCAAGGCTGAAAAACAAGTTTCCATTTGTGTGCATGGCGCGTGGTACATGGCGGTTGCTTGGACCAGATTCCCCACAGTCTGTACATGACAAGCTCGTTGTCCGAAATTCAGCCCTCCTTTCGCTCCCACAAAGCTGACTTCTCAAGGGTTCTCATCAGGAAAGAGTTGAGAATAAGCATTTCCCTGCAAGTACTTCCCTGCTGGCTTTCTGGGTGCTGTGCGTTCCTGGGAGAGATCAAAGCAGTTCCCCCCTAGAAGCAGAATGCCCCAAGGTCAAAGACTTAGCCAAAGAACAAGAATACACGCCTGGCCACTCACTGTCTTCTGAGGTGAACCGCCCCACCTCCCCAAGCCAGCGAGCCCAGGAGAAAGCCACTGTTCCCACCCGGTACCTGTATTTAATGTCAAATACTGTGGAGTCCTCGTCTTCGTCATCCTCTTCGTTCAACGGGGCCATTTCCACTCGCTCGGCTGGAGTGGTGATGATGTCATACTTGCGGGTCTTCTTCAACCTCTTCCCCGACCTGGAAGAGGGGAAGCACATTCCTGAGAACTCAGCGATGCCCACTGGGGTAAGCCACGCTGCTGCCCCCAGCCCGGCCCCCAGGAGATCTGGCAAATACCCCAGCTCCTCCATTTCTGGCCATGGGACCTTGGGCGGGTTCCTGACCTCAGCAACCCTCGTGGTCCTCACCCACACCTGCCCAAAGCACCGTAAAACCCAGTGATCAAGATCTATAATGCCCAAATGCAAGATTTTAAAAGGCAAAATTAATGCAAAATAAATACACGATGAGCAAAAGACCAAAATGTTCAACATGGACGGAACTCAGCCCTGCCCCTGGGCTGGCATGATGCCCCTCATCCCTTCATCCCCTGGCCCCTCACCCTCATCCCAGCCCTGCCGTGTTGGCAGGTCACTGCTCCAAGCACAGGCGTCACAGCCTGGCACTGTATGCCCTGCCCCATGGACCAGCCAGGTGGATTAGAACGCAGGCTTGCCCACTTTCTACCTGTGTGATCATGGGCAAGTCAGTCAATCTCTCTAGGCCTCAGTTTCCTCATAAATAAAACGGGATGAGAACAGTATCTGTCCCTCGGAGGCGAGGGAGGATTAAGTGAGATGAGGCGTTTAACAAGCTTACACACAGCAAGCTCTCGGCAAAAATGACTGTCTGTGAAAATAATCAACAAATAGGAGTTAAATGTGCTACAGCCTCTCTCACATGACAAGGACTTGTACAAATGAGTATTGTTTCCATCACAAGGATTTGTGAGCATTGGGAGTTATAACCCTATGCTTTTACCTCTGGGACGGTAGACGGTCACTGGGGACCACGGGGAAAGTGCCGAGCAAGCCTTTCCATCTCCAGTGTCAGACCCTCTGCACGAGACATTGATCAGGACACAGCTGAAAGTTTATGATGCCACAGGGAACAATATTGTTATTATGACTACTGATGCTTTAAGCATTTCTTTCTGCACTATTTTGAACTTTTTCCCAAATACCGTGTATTCTCTGATGTCCCTCCTTTTTAAAAAATATTTGAAACTGTCTATGAGAAACCAGCCAAACCCCCCAGAATCATAAATGGGGCATTGAAGAATCATATTCTCTAAACATGCTTCCTGCAGACTGTAAGCCGTACCCAGCTGGAGACCACATCAAAGACACATGCCCGGTCTCTCTGTCCCCAGCACACAGAAACTCCCCAAGAAGTTTGCAAAACAATGAAAACAGAAGTTCACCGTCAAGTAAGAGTTTCTTAGCAACAGCAACTTGCTCTTTTCTTACCTAGTGTTATTTATCAAAGACATGATTTGTGAAAGGATTGTTTACATAGAAAATATAAATATTTATCTATACCTTTGGCTTAAAGCAACCTGTACAACCTATAGCACTGCTCCTTGTGGTTCTTTGTGTAGAGACTTTGGGAAATCAGCTATAAAGACTGACAATCCCCTAGCCTCATTACAAAGCAATTTGTCCTTCCTGCTTTCATCACAGGCACGCACGCAGAGGTGTGGGTGTGAAACTGCATGGATTTCAAACACGTTGCAGCACGGTGCAAACACCAAGCCAGGTGGTTAAGAGGTAAGAGGGACACAGCCGGTCACCTCCCCAGTGGCCACGGGACAACAGTATTTTGGAAGCAGGCTTTGTAAAAGGGAGCGTAAATGCTTACGTTATAAATACCGCTGGTCCAGATTCTCACAATCAACAGATTCTTGTTTTCTCTCCACCTCCCCACAAAGGAGTAAAATAGATCTTAGTGTTCTGCCCCAGATGACATAATCCCTGACCAATTCAATCTCCAATACTGGATGGGGAAATTTAAGCCCAGAAACGGCTCCATATGCCACAAGCAACCCAAGACAAAGCCACAAGGATAACCACCCACCTCCCAAGCCCTCTAGACTAGGCTCTAGTAGATCTAAGCTCCGGATCTACACAGACGCACACATCACACTTTTCTCAGAAGTCTCCTATCTCTGACCTGACGGGTCACAGCTGTTCAGAAGAAGCACCTGGCTTTGCAAAGGAGCCAGACTTGCCCTTCTGTTAACTGTGCCCAGTGCCAGGGCTGCCCATTCCCAAACACATCTGGACAAGCATCTGGAACACTGGAATAGGATTCGTCCTGTGGACCCGAGGGTTTGAGAAAGCTCCTGTAGATGCCCAAAGAGACTGGCGCCCAGATGGTTTCTGGATGAAGAGTCACCATTGTTTGTAACTGTTTTTCAAATATCATGAGGCTTATTAGAAAAATGCAAAATCTGATTCATAAACCTCGTCCTGCACTTGGAACTTGAAACCTTGCTTAGTCTTGGCTCTGAAGCAGGACTGACTGCTGACCCTGGGAGAAGGTTCTGGAGGCTCTGACTTCAGCCCTGCTTCATGGAAATGGATCCCCATCAACCATAAAATCACCTTCCTTCTTCCTGATTGTTCATAGAGTCTTGTGATGAGAAAATTTACCTGCTGAGCTTAAAATAAGACCCTTGAACACTTACCACGGGAGAAGCTGGAACACAGCCCAACCTCTAGAACACCATGGCCTACTTGCTTTAATGACAGCCATTCCAAGCAGGTCACCTGAGAAGGTAATTTTAAACCTGAAGATTACACCAAAGTTTCAGTGATGGTTAATTTTATGTGTAGACTTGACTGAGCCACAGGCTCCCCAGACATTGTCTCAAGCATTATTTCTGGATGTGTCTGTGAGAGTGTTTCTGGTTGAGATTAACACTGGAATGGGTAGACTGAGTAAAGCAGATTGCCCTCCCCAACTCAGGTGGGTCTCACCCAATCACTTGAAGGCCTGAATAGACAAGAAAGGCTGACATCCCACAAGTGAGAGAATTTCTCCTGCCGGACTGCCTTTGAGCTGGGACCTCATTCTTTTTTTTTTTTTTTTTCCTGCATTCAGACTAAAATGGAAATCTTAGTTCTTCTTGGATTTCAAGCCTGTATGTGTGCATACACACACACACACACACACACACACACACACACACACTCTTGGTTCCATTTCTCTACAGGGCCTTGCCTAAACCAAAAGGCCGTTAGCAAGAACCCTCATACATGCATTGAACGCCAGTTTTGACACAATGAGCTGAAGACATTACATTTCAAATAATCAACTTTCTGAGCCACAATACCTTTCACAAAAAAGTACCTTCTGCTGTTTCACTACTGGACATGTTAATAAGGGAAAACCAGGACTTGTGAGAAGTTGAAAGAGACTCAGCTTCATCCATGGCAGAAGGTGACTGGCTGTGCCAGAAAGAAACCACATGTATGATTGGAGTCGCGTGGGGTGGGATGGGTGGAGGGGGCCTCACCTCATGTATTTTTCAAATTAAAAGGTGAGCCCTTCCCTTACTAGCTGTGTGTGAGTCAGAAGCTGGGAAATGCATGAATAGTCGGCCAGCATTTCCCGCAGACCCTTAGATTCCCAAGCCTCACTGTCCCGGGTCAGAGAACTGAGACACCCTGCCTCGGAGAGGAAGACGTGAGATAAGGGGAAAACAGATTCGTTCAAAGCCTACATGACCTCACCGAGTCCTGCTGTCTCTTCTGAGTGTGGATGCTCTAACGCATCTTTTCTGATCAATAGCGGTCCCTAAGAGTTGAGCTCCTCCCGGGTGCCAGCTAAGCAATTTACGTGTAAGATCACATGCAAAACATATAAATCACCCTATAAGGCAGCGCTGTTATCTCTGTGTTCCAGACGAGGAAACTGAGGCTCAGAGAGGTCGATCTCCCCAGGACCAAGGACCAAGGGCTGCTCCAGCACGAACCTCCCTGGAGGCTCACCTTGAACCACCTCGTGCCAGGCAAGAGGCAAGGTGCCAGTTCCCCCACTCACTCCCTCTGCAAGCCCACTCCACACCGCCACTAGACTCCACCTCCACTTATCTTTAACACCAAGAAATTCTTTCCCTTGGTACACACTTTCTGGAACTTGTCGCTTACCACAGCTCACACATTCCTATTTCAAATTGATCTGGGCAGACCTCTCGTAAACTCTTTCTAACGGTGACTCCCTCAGGACACATGTTGGTTTGGGGCAGCCCAGCCTCCGTCTCCTCCCTCCTTTGGGCATCTGTATCCTTGGTGAATGCCCCTCTCCATGGTCCCCGTGGGTGAGGAGGCCTGACCACTGGCCACACCCCCAGCTCCAGGTGTGGACCATGAGACTTAAACCTGAGTCAGAATCAGTGTATTGCAACCCCCGGGGCCACGGCTGGGAGGTTGGGGGGAGTATGGGACTAATCGGAGCCAGTGACCTTTGCTAGGCAGGCAGGAAAGGGGTCAGTAACTCACCCAGGTGAGAGCTGCATCGCCATCTTCTAGAAATGGAACATAAAGCCAACATGGTAGAGGACAGATTGGAGGGAGAGACCAAGCTCCAAGTCTACTATGATGCCAGCCCTCCTTGACACCAACAATGCTACTCTGTTTGTCACCGAAGCCAGTCTGGTCAGGGCTTTCTGTCACCCACAAACAAAGGAACCCTAAACGTTGTCACAGGGTCTCGAAGGAAAAAAGGCATGGCTGTAATGATAAACACCATCTCGGGATTCTCCCACATTTTAACAGCAAACCTTCCACATGTAAGTATAATTTTCCCATTTTGTCAAATCCTTTAAAACCCTGGGACTCTTCCCTGTTTCTGGTTCTAGAAACAAGGAACCATACATATAATGCACCTCAGTGACAACATCGTGAAGGTTTTCACTCAGGGCGACCTGTGAACAGGTTTTCCGAGGCGACAAGCATCCTGGTGATCTTCCCACACAGCTGTTCACCAGCATCCCGGTCTGAGGAAAAGGCTAAGGCTACACAGCTTCAGAGAATCTGCAGTCACCCACGTGTCCCCGGGGGGCAGGGCAGTGGGTCAGCCTCGAGGACACAGCTTGAGAAAGAAGCAACGGGTTCTAGACAGAGCCCCAGGTTAGAGTCAGACTTGGGTTCCTATCCCGGTGTTTCTGCTTACAGCCCTGCTTCCTCGCCTACCCGGGGGTGGGTGGGAGGCACAAGCAGGAAGGCAGCTTTGTCACAGCGCTCCCCGCCCAAGAAGGGGGAGATTCAGGGAAGAAGGAAGGGAAAAGATATTGCTGGCCCACCTGCAACAGCATGGCCCCTTCGCCGTAATTTTTCTTTTCTGGTACAAGGTCCCGTTACACCAAGTGGCCTCCACGGAGAGACGGTGGCATTTACTTAAAGGGTGGTTTTAAGTAAATGCCCACGTTGTGCTTCACAGGACCCAGCAAGACCAGAGAAGCTCGAGAAGAGACAAAGGATCGTTCCACTGGGGCCAAAACAAACATTTCTAACTAGACAGAAGAGAAGTTCAAATTCTCTTACTCTGAAATGTAATCCTAAAGCCAGAGGGTTTGTTTACTCAAAGGCCCGCTCAACAGCTGGTCGGAAACTGGTTTCCCAATGCTCCCCGGCGCACGGCTCAGGCAGACACGGAGGCTGGGGAGCAGAGTGGGAGCCCAGAGGACCCACGTGGAGAGGGGCCTGCCCTCCCCACCCTCCCCTGCAAAGAGACACAAAACAATGCAAAGCCGGACGGGTTAGTTTGCTGTCAGAAGTTCAGTTTAGGGGTGCGGCGGTCAGATCCATAGGCTGCACGTCCAGGGGTGCGATTCCATCTCAGCCCTGCAACTCCTTTGTCTGTGAGCCTCCTGGCAAGTCCCTCACCCTGAACCCGAATTTCGTATCCACGTCACACACTTCCCCGGTGCAGCTAGGGTGCTGGTGGCAGAGCTCACCGCGGTGGGGCTTGGGAGAAAGATGGAGAGTGACCGATAACGAGCTCACGTTTCTTTCTGGAATGACAACAGTCTTCTATCATTGACTGGGGTGATGGTACACAACTCTGTGAATGTACTAAAAACCATAATTTGGACACTTTAAATGGGACACCTGTATGGCACGTGAATTACATCTTACAAAGCTGTCATTAAAAGCAGGAAAGATAGATAGATATGTATGTATGTGTATCTATCACATTCATTCATTTCTATACTTATAAAATCTCTCTGGAAAGAGTCACAAGAAATTGACAGCATCCGGAGAAGGAAGCTGGGAGGCCGAAGGGCAGGCTGGGCTAAGAAGGAGATTGTCCACTATACCCTCTGGCTCCTCGTGAATTTCAAACCATGTGAATATATGAGCTATTTTTAAAACAAACAAGTAAATAAATAAAATTCAAAGAAGGTAGTTAAGATAAAAATTTAAACAGACCACGTGTGTGTCAGGCCTGCCTCTCGGACAGGAGACCCTTCTCCTGGAGAGGCCCGGGGGCCCCCCTGTCCCACCCAGAGGCTGCCTGCCGCCTCCTGCTCACCTGGTGACTTTAGGAGCCAACCCCAGCATCTCTGGCCTTTCCTCCACCTGAGCTGTTTTCAATGTGAAGCCCACTAAAGTAGCTCTGTGGCTCAAGGACCAGCCTTCTGCCGAAACCACACTACTCGTTCCAAAGAGCATGTTACCTTTGACATTTGGAAAATTAATACAGAAGGTGAAAACGGCATGTGTAGGGGAGAGATCGAATCAAGCAGCTGCCGTGAGTTAGCTGCCCGCCTTCGCACCCGGCCGAAGCTTCCAATGGTCTGAGGACAGAGGTCTTTCCTGTTTTTAACCTCCGATCTCTACCCTGCATCTTCCCCCCTCAGAACATGACAAAACAGAGCCTTCCCTAGAAAACCAAGCAAACTTGGAGAAAGAACACGACCCCAAAACCCACTGTGCAGCCCCACCACGTAGGGAAGCAGGTGCCGGAGAGCCAGTGACAACAGCGCCCTGTCTCCCAAGAAGGGGCGATGACCTGGGATGGGCCCCAGGCTCAGGGGCAAACCCAAGGCTGGCGACCAGGGTACAATTCCCGAGCACCAGCCTCCTCCCTTTCCAGCCTTGGGCACAGCCCCTGCGCTCTACCCATCACCATCCTTTTAAAGCAGTTTAAACGAGCCCAACACCAGCATGATCTGAATCTCATCTGGCTCTGCTCCAGATGGGCAACTTGAGACTCTCGGTTACATGAGACAAAAGCATTTTCCTCTAGTGCAGTGAGAGCTTCAGGATCTCAGGCAGCCCAGCTCTAACAGGGCTCTGGCCAAGCCCTCCCAGACACAGGTGTTCCAGAGACTTCCAGGTACACGAGCAGCGCTGCCACACCTGACGCCTGTCCTCCCCACCACGCCAGACACTCTGCTCCAGTACCAGCACCCAGTCAAGCGGGATGACTCAAACGCCCCAGAGCCCACAGGCGCAGGAAAGCAGTGAGGCGAGCCTGGTGTGATGTAAACATTAGAACAAACGCGGTGACAAATGACAGCCAACGCTCGGTCTTGGAGTCAAGGAGACACGAGGATTGGCACTCACAAACACAGACGAGATGGGACGGTGGCTACCCAGCTCTCCGCCCCCCCTACCCGCCCCTCGTTACAGAGACACTGCGTTTCCAGTATTCCCATCTGTTGAGAAAAGCAGATCTGGATTTTGATGTGAAGACTCCCAATTTTAAGTGTTCTCAGTTATCTCAGTTGTTAGAAACACTGCGTATATGTGAAATCTAAAAGAACGATACAAATGAACTTATTTACAAGACAGAAATAGACTCACAGACATAGAAAACAAACTTATGCTTGCCAAAGGGGAAAAGGGTGGGGAGGGATAAATTGGGAATTGGGGATTAACAGATACACACTACTGTATATAAAATAGATAACAAGGACCTACTGTATAGCACAGGAAACTATATTCAATACCTTGTAACAACCTACAACGGAAAAGAATCTGAAAAAGAATATATATGTATGTATGTATGTATGTATGCATAACTGAATCACTTTGCTATACACGTGAAACACTGCAAATCAACTGCACTTTAATAAAAAATGAAAGCAAAACCACTGTGCAGATCAAAACAAAACAAAAAAACGTATCTGTGGGCCGTCAGTCTGCAACCTCTGACTTAGCTTCCTGGCCATGGTTTATTTGGTCCTGGGTGCCACGCATGAGTGACACTGAATAATTGAGCTCAAATCATGGACCCAGAGAGATGGCCTGATTCTCACTGTCAACTGAGGTCCTAGATCTGTTCACCAGCAGTTCAGTCACGATGAAGAGGTACTAGTCATTACCTATACAGCCTAGCTGTTCCCCTCCTCTCCTGGGCACTGTCCCCTCAGGATTAACAAAGTGACACCACTGTTGACTGATCACAACGCCGGCCTCCAGCACCCAATGCACAGTGTGTCCCGGGCTTACATTTCACACAGGACCACATACCGTTGACAAGTCTTAGGGTTCCCCTTCATAACTCCTCAGGGTTACGCCTCTACCTGCCCCCCACCCTTGTTTCCCTTTCCTTCCTTCAATCACTGAGGGACAGATCCAACTCTCATTCTTCCAAGAAAAAATAAGTACGCCCCGGCTTTGACCTGTTTAAGGAGCCACGTGAAATGTGGCCACAGCAAATGCCCCAAGACCTGTTCCTCCAGCTCCCAAGTGTGTTTGCAAAGGGTTGGGTCCACTTCACCCGTCTGTGAGGTGCCAGGAGAGGCAAGCGAGGCCAAAAGTGAGGAAGGAAGCTTCTAGGGGCAGCTCTGTTGGTTCAAGGGCAGTGGCAAGATGACCGAGAGGGACTCTTTGGTGGACCCAGGGACACAACCACAGCCTTGAAATTCTGGGGTCACTGTGCTTCGGGACACATGTCATAAATGACCCTTTCAGCATCCACTTGTCCCTGCCACGTGGTAGGGGAGGCGCGGGGGTGTCAGTCCTTGCCGCCACTGCCCCCCACTTCAGGGACAGTCCACACTTCAGGGACAGTCACTTCTTGACAGAACTCCCAACCCCGCCACCGCAAGCCGAGATGTCCAGCTGCGTGGCTGGCGTTTCCATGGTGTTTCTGTCACCCTCTTTCTCACCAAGGCTTCTCCCCTGCCTGACCATCCCCTTCACCACGCCCACCTCTCCAGGCCCTTCCGGCCCTCCTGACACTTTCCTCTTCATCCTCCTCTTCACCCACTCGAATCTCCAGCCCTCCCTACTGGTCCTTCCAGCACCTTCCACTGGTCTCCCCCGCCATCCTGCATCTCAGAGGCAGCCACATCACTATTCATCCATTCACTCAGCAAATACATGTTAAGCACCTAAAAGGGGTCAGCATTACTAAAGCAGCCCTTTCATCATTACACTCCTGTATTCAAATCCTCCATTTGCTCCTCTGACCCACTACTAATCCCCAAATCCTCTGGCTGGGATTCCTGTCTTCCAAAATCCGGCTGCAACAGGAAAAGGAGTGGGGGAGGAATGCTGGATTGGAAATCAGACTCCTGCCCTTCACCGGCCATATGGCCTTAAGCCATACACTTCATCACTCTGCAACTTGATTTACTCATCTGTAAAATGGGATTCCGACAGGACACTCCTCACAGGAATGAGGAAACATATAAAATGTTTAGCACAGAGGCTGGTATACAGTAAGGGCTTAATAAATATTAGTTGCTATTATTATTATTGTCACCATAATTTCCAGATGATCATTTTCACAAACCCTGCCCACCACAAAACCTGCTCGGCCAGCCGGTCCTGGAAGAACCTCTTCTCCCACCCCATCAGGTCCTAATCCTTCTACTCATCCCCATATGCCCTCCCTGACCACTATGTCCCCCGCCAAAGTCCCTGGGGCTTTGATAAGTCCTCTGGCAACTTATCAAGTGCTGCTTTTGACACATGACTCCCCTACAGAATTAGATTGCCTTTCACCTGCCAAGCAGAATCATACAAAGGCATTATGCTATCTTCCAGATTGAATTGGAAACTCCTTCACCTCAGCTGTATTCTCTCAGCACCTTCTAGGCTTCCAATGGGTCATTAAATACACTGGTAAGATTGCTCCATCCATTCAGCCATGCTCTCCCCTGGGTCCCTGGCTGAGCATTCGGGAGACTCAACTGACCAGGCTAAAACCCAGCCCACCACATCTTGGAGGCCCAGAAGAGGCCAGGCTGAGCAGCAGAACACCTGGCCTTGAGTCCTACTTTTCCTACAAACTCACTGGGTGACCGTAACAAACCCTTCCCATTTCCTGGCCTCAGTTTCCTCATCTGTACAATGGGTAGAAGGAGGGAGATCAGTGGCACTCTGAGGGCAAAGAAACACCACACCCAAGAGGTTACAAGGGCCTGAAGCCCTCCCAGGCCTGAAGAGCCCTGCCCAGGCTCTTTGCCATGGCCCCTCTTCTGCTCCACACCTGCCAATGAGAGGGGGTTGCCTCCTCCCTGCACCCTCAGGAAAATAAATAGCAAGTCTGGATTCCTGGCAGATTGCCAGGAAGATTAAATACAGATTTTTAAAGTGAAACCATGACAACATGATTCTAAATTCATGGTCCCAGAATTTCCCTTTGTAAATAGTTAGAACCAAAACATCAGCCATAAAACTAAAATCCCAGGCACAACCTATGAAGCTGTCTCTGCTTAAATCTGGGAGGGTTTCCCTTCTGTGACACTCTCCGTACAGGATGCATGCAGACACTGACACTGGAGACCCCCACCCCACCCCTAGACGTGCCCCGTGTCTCCAGAAGGGCCTGTGTTGGCAAAGCCCCCAAACTCGATGAGTACATGGGCATAAGAGTTTACAGGCAAAGCCAAATAAGCCGGAGGGCTCAGGGTTAAATTAAAGAGAGATTTTCCTCCCTTTCCAACTTGATAGAAGGAATCAGTGGCAGGTCCTGAGTCCTCACAGGCCTGTTAGTAAGGGCAGTCATGAGGCACCTCCTTCCCCAGGGGAATTCAGCTGTGTGCGGGACCCTACATGGGGTCCTAGGTGTCCAGGGAGGCTCACGCAGGCTAAAGAGTCACCAATTTCATGTTTGCAAGGCTCAGAAACAGATGCACTTGCCTGATGATCTTGGCCATATGGCTGAATCCTCATTTACAGGCAAAAGCAAGACCAAAAGGTTGGGTATAAATTACATCTGTTTTCAGAATCGTTTTTTTAAATACAATAGGACACTTGGCTGCTTAAAGGGGAGCCAGGGGTTTGACTGACCCAATCTCATTCCAAACATCCCAATAGCCCTGGGAAGCAGGTACTTTAATTAGTGCTGGGAAGCAGATGCCCAGAAAGGTTCAGTAAACTGCTCACAGAGACAACCAGGAGGCCCGCACCTGTGCTACTGCCATCTTGGGCTGGATCATTCTTTGTTAAGGGGGTCTGTCCTGGGTACTGTAGGATGTCCAGCAGCATCTCTGGCCTTTACCCACAAGATGCCAGTAGCATCCCCCTCCCCAAGTCATGACAATCAAAAAACGTCCCCAGAAATTGCTAAATGACCCCAAAGCAGGCAGAATCCGCCCAGGAAAGAACCACCTGAGGGACCCTATTCCTCCCACATGCTATGACTTCTTTTTCATCTTGGTGGAAAACTGAATCAAGGGCATACTCTCTACCCTGTTTTTTTTTTTTTTTTAATCTGGATTTTTGCTGGGTTAGATTTATTTAACACTTTCTTTACTGTGGTGTGTAAGATTAAACATCCATGGGAATTGGATGAAAGTACAACCTTCCAATAAGACCAATAAGTCCTGGGGATGGAGTGGGCATTATGACTATAGCTAACACTGCTGTGTGATAGATGGGAAAGTTGCTAAGAGAGTAGACCCCAAAAGTTCTCATTACCAGGAAAAAAATGATTTTTTCCTTTTTTTGGCATCTATGAGATGATGGATGTTCACTATACTTATCGTGGTCATCATTTCACAATATATGTAAGTCAAGTCGTTATGTTGTCCACGTTAAACTTATACAGTTCTGTGTATCAATTTTATCCCAATAAAACTGGAAAACAAAGAAAGAAGAAAACCCACTTGAAAAGTAAAAATTAAATTAAGATAAATATGTTTCACAACTATAGCTTCACCCCCAATTCAAAACCTTGGTCAAGCAATCAAAAATGACCTCCTGATAAACAACAAGGTCCTACTGTACAGCACAGGGAACTATATTCAATATCCTATGATAAGCCATAATGGAAAAGAATATGATAAAGAATATATATATGTATAACTGAGTCACTTTGCTGTACAGTAGAAATTAAACACAACAGTGTAAATCAACTCTACTTCAATAAAATTTTTTAAAAATGACCTCCTGGTGCTACACAAGCGCCACAATCTCAAAGTCATAAAAAGGGGCTTAACTTTCTAACCAGGGCTCTGCCCCAAGCTCCAATTTATTAAAATAATATTGATATACTAATGAGCAATAACTAAAAACTTTTCAGAACACTTTCCCCAAATCCTGAAAGCATTAAACTTCTATATGTTCTCTTAAATAACTTTTATTCTTAGGACAAATATAAATACACAGACAATGGGAGATCTGGGGAATCCAGGAGAAGCAGGAACGTTTTTATTCCTTTTCAAAGACCTGGCTTAGTAATTCACTAAGCTCCCGTGGTTCCGGCGTCTTCAGGACATGACAGCGTGCAACTTTGCCACTGATCCAAGTGCAACAGCCGGGCAATGTCAGATCACTTAGAATTTGTCTTCCTCTTCGTCCCCCAGGAAGCACCAAAACAACCCTCCTTACAGATAAGACGATTTTACACAGCTTTTGAAATAAGTGGCTGGGCATGCAGCCAACAGAGATCTGGGAGAAGTGTGGCCTGGGCAGGAGAGCTGGGAGACTCGACAGGATGGGGAAAGGATCCCCAGGAGGAAATGAAAGTCGTGGTTTCAGGTGGCAGTTTCTAACTTGTCTCCACCTCGTTCATAAGACACCACAGAGTAAAGTCAGATTCCCCCTCAGATCTCAAAGGGTAAAGTCAGACCTCAGAGAGCACGGGGGGCAAAAGGTACTGAACAGCAGCCATTGGCTTACGCTTGTTATCCCTGAATCCATGCGACCCCATGAGACGCTTTCCAACATCCAAAAATTGGAGGAGTTTTCAACTTCCTAAACACAGCTTCTTTATTGATTTCCTTCCAGCTCTCATAAACATGTCAAGCAACAGACCTAGGGAGGCTGGCCCTACTGCGAGCCAGGCAGAACTGCACACACACACACACACACACACACACACACACACACACACACACACATATACCCGAAGGTACTCTGGCTCGAGGGCGCTCTGCCTCCAAACTGCCTTTCCCTCCCTCCAAGTTTGTCTCCAGTCTTTAAACAGTTTTCCTTAATGATTCCAATACATGAAAAAACTGTAAATGATTCTGCAGATGGGACATCAGATTGATTAATAAGTATGGGAAGAGACAGTTACTCAACCTCAGTAAGAACTGGAGATCTGCAAAAGCAAGCAATGAGATACCCAATCATACCCATCTGATTGAAAAACAATGGAAAGTCAGATAATACTAAGTGTCAGATATGATGGGAGGATCTGAGAACCCCCAGATACTGCAGGTGGGAGGGTAAACTGGTACATACTCGAGGAAAGCGTGTAAGAGTACCCCTGGGACCCAGGAATCCCACTCCTAGGGTCCACCCCAGACTCTCTTATACAGGTCCTCAGGAAGACACACCTAAGGACGCAGCAAGGAGCTGAGTGCACAGACAGGGAGAAAGAAAATGAATAAACGTCCATTGAAAGGAAATTCAGACAATGTAGAAATATATCATAAACAATAAATAAATACATAATGAAGAATCTCCCACAGTCACACATGTACACACTCATACAAAAAATTCTTTGCACATCCATATATATATATATAACTTATTTATTTAATGAGCTCATACTACACATGCTGTTTTGTAACCTGTTTCACTCAACCAGCATATAGTGAGTATTATATTAGCATCATCATTTTTCACAGCTGCACAGTATTTCACTGTAAGGACTACCATAATTTAGTTAACCAATGCTCAATTGTTAGATACCTAGGTTACTTAAACCTTTTCACTGTTAAACAGAACTGCTCTGGACTTCATTGGCCATGCATCTTTGCTTCCTCTCCTAAGTAATAAAATTAGAAGCAAAGAATAGGTATTGCAGTAAAAACTGTGCGTACCTTAGAAACGGAACTGCTTGGTTAAAGGTATATATCTTTCTTACCACGATACACATTCTTTGCTTCTAATTGTAACTGTTTCCTTGGATCCACATTCTTTCTGTTGTCTGGCAAAGCGACTCCTTCAGGGAAGACAGACACACGGGTTATGTATAAGCAATAATACTTACTACACTCTTCCTCCTTTACCTCCCTCCCTTCTCTGTATCCATCGTTAAGGAAATGGCGGCCACTGTCCAAATAAGTCCCGATCTCACAGGTTCCCAGCATCAGCCATGCAGCTCATCACAGAGGACATTTTGAGACACATCAGCAAAGCATCAGCAAAGCAAAATACTTAGGGGTTCATTCATTTGCTAAAAATACCTTTATCAGATGCCAGCTTGTGCTTGGAGCCACAGCAGGCGTTAGAGAGGCACAAACGATTAAGGGCCAGTCCTGCTCTTAGGAGCCCTCCGCCTGGTAAGTTCAGCGACACTCTTGACTCCAAGTAGAAAATCCCAAACTCACATGTGCTCTGGAAGGCGGCCTTGCTGGGAGGCTTCTCAGAGGAGGTGACACACAGGCAGGCAAACAGCAATGAGCTGGCCACGTAGTCTTGGTGGTGGAGGGGACCCCAAGCGGAGGGTCAGAGGCACATGCCAGGCTAAGGCCACCAGATGCCGCTGGAGAACACCTGAAGGTCCAGCAGGGTGGGAGCAGTGGGCACAGCTGAGATGGGGGCTTGAGAGGGAGGCGGGGCCCTGGTTAGACACAGCCAGCTTGCCAGCACACTGAGAAGCCTGCGCACGGGGGGATGAGTGGGCAGAAGAAGGGTGAAACCAGACGAGGGAGGATGGATGGGAGTGGGGACAAGGCTGGCTGCAGGAACGCCAGCCTGAAGGGTGCTGCTGTGACTCCGGACACGAGGGAGGGAGGTGAGTCAGGCAGAAGGGCTGGCAGGTGGGGAAGCTCCCGTGGAGGAAGGGGTATGGCCCAGATGAGACAGTCTCAGGGAGACTTGAGAGGCAGAATAGCCAGGATGTGGTGACTGCATGCCAAGGGGCTAGGAGGGGAAGCAGGTAAGGAAGACGCCCAGTCAGGGCAGCAGGCCTTCAGGAAGCCGGATGAAGCGAGCGTGCAGAGGCCTGTGGAAAGGTCACAGTACAGACCACAGACTTGTAGTGTTCTAGAGTCTACCGGATGACTTACTCCCCTCCCTGGGATGCAACTTTCTCCTCTGCAAAGGAGCACATGGGACCTGTGTACCATCAAGGCCCTTCCCAGCTTTAAAATGCTGTAAGTTCCTATCCACATCAGAACTGGGGTGTCAGCAGAACCCCTGGAAACTCTCCCCAACAAGAAGGCCTTCCTGGAAAGAGAAGGCACATCCATAAGGAGCCTCTCCTGTGAAGTCGGAACCTTCCTCCAACGCCCAGCTCACAGGCCAGCAAGGACCCATCCCTTCCAGCCCTGAGTACCGGCTCTCCTGCTCAAACACATGCCCTCACATCTGGCCACATGCTGCTTGCTTTTCGGCCCCGCTCCTGGGTAATACGGAGCAGACTGGCAAAATAGTTCAAATACCGTCTTAAGAAGTGCACCGCCTTGTGGGCTGAGCGGCCTGTTTTGAGCAAAATGTTTCAAACCTCCAGGCTCAGAGCTGCTCTAGGCACCAACGTTCAACGCAGCTGAGCAATCAGGAAGGCAGTAAAGGACTACGGCGCATCTGCTGAAGGCCAGGCCGTCCTTGGGCACGGGGACTGGGCACGCCCACCCTCCAGGACCGTCTGCTGTGTGGGGGAGCCACCAGCCTGGCGTGAGAAGGGCCGTACGGAGGATGCGCAAGGCTAGGGCTGGGGGAGGCCAGAAAAGGAAGCAACCGCCTGGCTCGGATGTCCAGGAACTCTACCCAGAGGACGGAGCATGGGAGCTGGGCCCCGGTGGCTGCGTGCAGTCATGGCAAGTGTGCAGTGGGAACTGGCCCAGGAGTGGACGAGCACAAGCCAGCCGCAGGGAGTGTCAGGAGAGAAGTGACAGGAGGTTCAGAAGGGCTGGCTGATGGCCACAAGGTGCACTGGAGCTAGTCTGTAAGGGTCTGAATGCCACATCCAGGTAGTGGCTACAGGGAGCCACTGAAGTTTGCAAGCAGAGGATAAAGGGCAGCGGGAAGGATGGGGTACAGAGAGGGGCAATTCAACGTCTGCTGCACGTCAGGGGATCAGCACAGTGGAAAACAATGTAGCCGGAGCCAGGGCAGGGGATGGGGCGAGGGGATGTGGGCCCACAGTTCCCCCTTCTCCATTTTCTCAGGACCACTACCATTTAATCCTACGGCCCCACAAAGAAACACCTTGACTCAAAGTCACACAGCAACCAACAGCAAACCTCAAGGGAGAGCTCCCAACCCGGCCTTTCCAGATCTGGTTTCTGCTCCTGCTCTGAAAAGGCTCACAAGCCCCTGGCCCCAAACCTCCAACAGCTGATCAAACACCCAAGCACACTGTATACACTTGGAAGGGGAAGGAACAGGCTGTGAATAACTGACACACACATGCCCAGATTTCCCAGAGGCCCGCCTGAGTAACAGGACACATTTGGTTCATTTCCTGCAAAACCAGAATTTCCCAGGCATTAGGGGGAAATGCAACCCTCCCTGCATCCCCTGTAGCCCTCTCCATCCCCCTACTCCAGAGACCCCGGCCATCCTTTCTAATTTCCCACTTTCTCCCTGAACTTGAGCAACCTACAAAAAGCCTCTCCAAGATCCCTCATGCCCCTGCAAATCTTCATTGCGGCAGTTCATTCAGGCAGGGTGGTAGGCAGAAAGTCACTGAGGCCACCAAGGATGGCCAAACATCCTAAAGCCCAGCTCCAATCCCTGGCGCAATGCACGCCTCCAACAGGTATCCCCACAGGCTAGACACGGCTTCTTTTGGTAGCAGAACCGATGAAAAGAAAAAACAGCAGGTGGTGCCTGAGAAGCCCTCAGAGGGAACAGAGGGAGGCTCAGCAAGGTGGGTACGGTTCAAATCCTACTTCCACCACCGAGCTTACTTGAATAAGCCACCTTGCCTCTCCGGACAATCTTTCCTCATCTGTGAAATAGGTATAAAAATATATTCCGTGTAAGGGTGTCATAATTCGGAGCGCTATGGAGAGTGTTAAGCATTAGTGGAGAGTGAAAAGGAATTCAATATTTTTTATATATTTATTGATATATACAGATACATATCATAGCTATAGCTACAGCTATAGCTATAGATAGAGATATCGTTCGAAGGGGAGAAAATTCCTAAAGTGTGTAGCAGGGAAAACCAGCCGAGTGCAAGCCTGAGGAGCAGGGCCGGGAGTCCCAGGCTAGCGGGAGCGCACCCAGGCGCCGGGGCCGGAGCATCGGTGCGCGCAGGTGCGGCGGGCGCGCAGTGACAGCAGGTTGGCGGTGCAAGTTGGCCCGCGGGGGCTGCAAAGGGGCGGCGGACCCACCTGAAGACGCGCAGCAGCAGGCAGGCTATGAGGAAGGCGGAGAAGGCGCACGCCACGATCACGGCCGCCTTCAGGGTGGGCAGGTCGCGGAGCAGGCTGGAGATGCGGGTCACCAGGGCGTCACCGCTGCTGTTGGAGCTGCCGCCGCTGCCGCTGCCGCTGCCGCCGCCGCCGCCGCCCGCCGCCTCCCCGGAGCCCATCCCGGTAGCGTTCCCGGGACCAGGGCCGGGCGGCGGCCGCGGCTGGCGCTCGGATCCGGACTGCGGCGGAGCGGCGGACTCGGCTCTGCTGGCGCGGGCGGCGGGCGCGGCCAGGAGCGCGAGCAGCACCAGCAGCGGCAGAAGCCGCGCGGGCGGCGGCGCGGCGCGCATGGTGCGGTCCGGCGGCCCGGGGTTGGGCTGGGCGAGCGCGGCGGAGCCCTGGGTCCCGCACCGGCGACGAGGCCTTCACCGGCTACTCCCGCGGCGGAGCCAGGCGGCTGCGCGGTGCTTGGCAGGAAGCTGCGGCGCCCGGAAGAGTCCGAGCCGCCCGCCGCCGCCGCGGCAGCCGCCACCAACACGTTGCACGGAGTCATTCGACGGGCCGCAGCCCCACGTGGGCGGGGCAGGCCACCAGGCCCGGTGCGGGCTTCGCTGCTCTCCGGGCGGCCCCAGTTCCCTCGGGACCTGTCACCCCCTTGGAGAAGTAACAATAGCCAGGCGCTGTGCTGCACATTTCACATTTTCTCTATTTCATTTAATCCTGCAACCCCCTTAGGAGACAGGTATTTCGGTTACCCTCCTTTAATAGTTGATTCAAGACCCAGAGAGCCTGCTCATAGCAACCCAGGTTGTGTCAGACTAAGAATCGAAAGACCATGGCACCCGGGGCAAACCTCCATTCTACAGATGCGGAAACTGAAGCCTCCAGAGTGAAATGGGCTGTCCGATGCCCTATGCAGTGCATATAGTTCCACATCTCCCCAGTTAACTTCTTTGTCTCTGAAAGAGTTTCTTTTCTCATGGCTTCGATCTTTCAGACATTGTGCACCTCTGCTTATGAACTGGATTAAGATGTGCATTTCTGCATTCATACCTTTGCTGTGGAATAGTCTTCCTCCCAGGTTGAAGTTTCAGACCCCAGGGAGTAATTGGCTTGCTGCCTCTGGTTTGTAAGCTAAATGATACTTAAGTGGAGAAAGACAATTATGGATGTTCTAGTGTGAGACCCAAAGTCGGGAACTGATGCAGGGCACAGAGGGCTTTCCTGGATCACTAGGAACTATACTGCAGGCCTCAGGTTCCACCTTTCAGCATGAGGATGGATCCTGGCAGGAAGCTCTCCAGTAACAGGTAAACACACATGACAAGTACTCAGTGACCTTAAACAGCTCACTCCTGGTCCTACTAAAAAGAGCAACAGATAAATAAAATATAGTACAGTGTAGTAGTTAGCTATTGCTTCCTAACAAATTATCCCCAAACTTCACAGCTTAAAACACACACATATATTATAGCAGAGTTTCTGTGGTTTAGGAATCTGAGCATAGCTTAGCAGGGTCCTCTGCTTCAGGGTCTCTCACAAAGGTGCAATCAAGGTGTCAGCTGGGGCTGGGGTCTCATCTGATGGCTCAACTGGGGAAGGATCTGCTTCCAACTTCAATCACTGGTTGTTGGCCAGATTCAGCTGTTCATGGGCTATTGAGCTGAAAGCCTCAGTTCCCCACTGGCTGTTGGCCGGAGGCTGCCCACCGTTCCTTACCATGTGGGCCTTTCCAACATGGCAGCTTGCCTCATCAAGATGTGCAAGTCTAGAAGACAATAGAAGGACCCTGTTAGCAAGACAGAAGTCACTGTCCTAGGAAACCTGACCACAGAAGTGACATCCCAACACCTTTGCTATATTCTGTTGGTTAGAAGCAAGTTACAGATCTTATCACAAGGGAAGGGAAGTGTACAAGGGTGTGAATATCAGGAAGCAGGGATTATTGGGGCATCTAAAGAGCTGCCTGCCACTTATAATGTGACACATGTTGATTTAGTGGGATGAACGATAATCAGGTTATCAGAAGTCATCGCCCAGGAGGTACTATTTGAAATGCACGTTGAATAGTCCAGCATGCCCCAGTGGTGAGAAATTTGGACAGATCACATGCCTTAGGTCTCTTCCAACTCTAAAATACCACTTTATGGTATGTCAAAAATGTGTTGGTAGAGAGCCAGCATTTTATCATATCATCATGATAGAATTTAGAAAAGAAATTTCTTAAAGAACCACTGGCGACATCCATGATTTTGCAGCACTGCCCTCTAAGGCATAAACCTCAGACATCACAGGCTTATATTTTTGTCCTTATCAAAAATTCCTGCGTGGTAGAGTAAAGAAGGCCTGGGCCTTGGAGCCTCTAGCCAGGATGAGAGGTCTGACCGCTGAGTGGCCTTGGCCAAAGACTTAACCACAGAATTCAAGTCTTTAATGTCTAAAGTGAGGATAATAATACTTAGCTCAGGAAGGTCGCTGGAAGCATGGCTAAGAAGGGAGAAAACATTAGTGCCCTTATCCTTCTTTTGCCACAATTCATGGACTGGAGTAGACTTGCTTGGTTGTTTAAAATTGACTTAACACCAAGAATGTACATAAATGTTAGATTATTTTAGTAAAGTGAAACTGTAGAATCTTTCCTTCTTCCTGATTATTTGCTGTGCAAACCATCACAACAAAGAACTTACTTATAAATTGCCCTAAATTAGAATTCCTTAAACATTTTGAATCAACCAACCATAAACAATGACATTTTAACATGGAACACTGCTGACAGGCAACAGAAACCAACTGGGGCTGATTTCAGGAAAAGGGAGTTTATCGGAAGCATGTTGGGTTGCTTCTAGAATCAACCATAAGCTAAAGCAGAAGTTCTAAAAGTGTGGTCTGGGGACTCCTGGGGTCCCTGAGACCCTTCCAGGGAACCTGCAAAGCCAAAACTAATTCCATAATAACATTAAGATGTTATTTGTCTTTTTCACTGATGGCGCAAAAGAAATCGTGATGAAAACTGATGGTGCCTTAGCATGTATCAAGACAAACTATACTCATAGTAATTGTATTCTTCATGACCATGCACAACAGAAAAGAAAATAAAAAGAGCCAGTTTCATTTTATAGTGTCTTCGATAGAGCCATGAAATGATTAAGTCTTGACCCTTGAGAACAGAACATTTTACTGTTAGATGGGGTAAAATAAGAAGTGTGCATAAATCTCAAATGCTGTACTCTGAGCCATGAGGAGTGTCTCAAGAAAAGAACACATGTGCGATTCTTAAAGTTGCAAACTGAACTAGCCACGTTTTTCATGGAACACCATTGTTAATCAAAAGAGTGCCTGACAAACTTCAGACCTGGTCTTTGGCAGGCATTTTCTCAAAAATGAACAAGAATGAGCCTGTCACTTTAAGGATGGCAACTGACAGTATTGTAGCCAATGATAAAATTCAAACCTTCAGGCTAAAATCTGAATTTTTAGAAAACTTATCCATTAGGAGGCTTTCTGCTGTGAGCTGGACTGCTTCCCAATACTTCAAGACTTTTCTGATGAGCTTGGTGGTGATACTAAAAAGTGTGGCGGTTTTGATATTATATAATGAAATATGTCAAATTTTGAAAGATCTGCTTAAATCAGCAAGCCAATTTTTCTGCATGGCCAATGTTACAAAATCATGCTTGGGTAAAAGATCCATTCAAAGTGCAAGGTAGACCAATGGATTTTGATGAAGTGGAGTATAAAAGTTCATTGGGGCTTCCCCGGTGGCACGGGTTCGTGCCCCGGTCCGGGAAGATCCCACATGCCGCAGAGCGGCTGGGCCCGTGAGCCACGGCCGCTGAGCCTGTGCGTCCGGAGCCTGTGCTCCGCAACGGGAGGGGCCACAACAGTGAGAGGCCCGCGTACCGCAAAAAAAAAAAAAAAAGTTAATTGATATGGCTCCAGATTTCACAGTGTAATCTTTAAGAAACTACTGCTCGCAAATTTTGGTGTGAAATTAAAGAAGTATATCCATACTATCTGAAAAGGCTATTAAAATTCTCCTTTCTCCAACTGCATATCTAGGTGAGGCTGGATTTTCTTCATATTTTTCAACCCAAACAACAAATCGCAACAGTGTGAATGCAAAAGTGTATATGAGAATCCAGCTATTTTCTTTTTTTTTTTGATAGAAGTTTATTTTATTATTAAAATATAGTTGATTTACAATGTTGTATTTGTTTCAGGTGTACTGCACAGTGATTCCGTTTTTTTGCAGATTATATTCCATTATAGTTTATTACAGGATATTGGGTATAATTACCGGTGCTATACAGTAAATCCTTGTTGCTTATCTATTTATGTATAGTAAATAGTTTGTATCTGTTAATCCCATATTCGTAATTTGTCCTTGCCCCCTTCCCTTTCCCCTGTGGTAACCATACGCTTGTTTTCAATATCTGTGAATCTGTTTATGTTTTGAATATGGATTCATTTGTATTAGTTTTTCCAGCTATTTTCCGTTAAATCAGACCATAAAGAGTTTACCAAAAAAATGTTGAAACAATGCCACTCTTCTATTTTTTTAGAAAATATAGTTATTTTCATAACCGTGTATCGATGTTAAAATATTAATGTATTTATTACCCCGTTTCTAATTGAATTAATATTTTAAGGTGTTTTCATTTTAAATCTCTAATGCAGTAAATATCAGTAGGTATAACCCACGTAACAAAACCTCTTTGAGGTCCTTCATTTTTCTTAAGACTGGAAATCAAAAAGAGACCAAAAGTTCCTGAGACCAAAAGATTGTTTGAGAGATGATGAGCTTAGATAATCAGGCTTGGGTGGAAAAAAGAAGCAAATCAATTAGAATATTTTCTGCTATGAGAAACAGAAAAACCCAACTTGAACTGAGTTAAACAAAAAGGAAATCTCTTCTCATATAAAGGAAGACCCAGGTGGTTGATTCAGCAGTTACATGATGTCTAGGACCCTGGATTTGTCCATCTTTCTGCTCTGTTGCCCACAGCACTGGCTTCAACCTTAGGAGGGTTGCAGTGATTGCTGGTCACAAGAACACTGCAGTGACAACTGGGGTAACCTGCCTTCTAGTTCATACACATCAAGTGAGAAAGAAAAACCCTTCTTCCAATCGTGGAATAGAAACCCTCCTCTTGGACTTCCCTGGTGGCGCAATAGTTAAGAATCCTCCTACCAATGCAGGGGACCCGGATTCGATCCCTGGTCTGGGAAGATCCCCCATGCTGCAGAGCAACTAAGCCCGTGCGCCACAACTACTGACTGAGCCTGTGCTCTAGAGCTCATGAGCCACAACTACTGAAGCCCACACGCCTAGAGCCCATGCTCCACAACAAGAGAAGGCACTGCAATGAGAGGCCCGCACACAGCAACGAAGAGTAGCACCCACTCGCCGCAAGGAGAGGGAAGGTTCTGTTAGAGAGGAGGAAGAGAAGATACGGATGCTACATAGTCTTCCCCTCCCATTCCAACAGGCAAGAAACAGGGAACTGGGCTTCCCTGGTGGCGCAGTGGTTGAGGGTCCGCCTGCCGATGCAGGGGACACGGGTTCGTGCCCCGGTCCGGGAAGATCCCACATGCTGCGGAGCGGTTGCGTCCGTGAGCCATGGCCGCTGAGCCTTTGCGTCCGGAGGCTGTGCTCTGCAACGGGAGAGGCCACAACAGTGAGAGGCCCGCGTACCGCAAAAAAAGGAAGGAAGGAAGGAAGGGAGGGAGGGAGGAAGGGAGGAAAGAAAGAAAGGAAGGAAGAGAAGGAAGGAAGGAAGAAAGAAAGAAAGAAAGAAAGAAAGAAAGAAAGAAAGAAAGAAAGAAAGAACGAACTGAGTCTGGCTGGATTTCTAGAACCAAAGCCAAAATCAGACCCCAGGAAGGATCCTGTTAGGGAAGCTACTGCCCAGCGGCACTGCCCAGCAGACGTTCTGCAGGCTCCACCATCAGCACTGCCGCCTCTGTAACTGGACATAGACGCCACTGCCATCACCACTGCCGAAAGAGTGAACCTCTAACCTGCTCTTGAATCTCATCACTCCCTTGAAATTCAAAGTCCTGTGCTGGAGCATCTGATTGGCTGCCCTAAGTCACATGTCATTGTCCCAGCTGTTCAAGGAGGGGAAGAGGGAATATTTCACCCCCTTCAGCTCCGTATGAGAGGTGGAGTCCTGCTTCACCAAGGCTCACACACCACTGAGGGAGGCCACTTCAAACTTAGATGAAAATTCTTCAGAAATAATACAGATCAAATAAGAGAGAGAGAGAGAGAGAGAGAGAGAGAGAGAAGGATGGATAAATGGAAAGATAAGAGAGGTACTTATATATACATGCCCATATATATATATATATATATATATTTATATATACACAGCAAACACAAGAGAAGTAATTTAGTCCCAGTACACCATTTACTAGTTGTGTGACCTTGCTTAAACCTTTTATGCCTCCGTTTCCTCATCAATAAAATACGGATAGTAAGAGAACCTATCTCATGAGAGTATTTCCAGGACTAAATGACTTAATACTTGTAACATGCTTAACATGACATTGAAGAAATGGTACATGCTCAGCAAATGTTAATTATTAAGATATCAGAGCAATGAAGAAGGAACATTGAAATAACTGAAAATACTTAACTATAAATTGTTTTTCCAACCTTCAAGGCTCACCGGTACCCGAGGGAGAGAGTTTGCAGTATCCTGCTTGGGGTGCCTCCAGGGGCAGCAGCTGAGGAGCAAAACTAGCTACCTTAGTTAATAGTCCAGATTCCTTTGAATTCAGAGGAGGAACAACCATGGGGCAGCTCTCACCTATTCCTGGTTTCATATCTGTCAGCCCTGAGGAGATTGGTCTCAGGCAAGTAACCTAACCCTTCAGAAGATCAACATTCTCTGTTCCCTGGGACTAACAGCTGACTTAAAATGAAAAGACACCCAAGAAAAAAGATTGGAAGGAAATATATCAACACATTAACAGCAACTATCCCAAAGTGTGCAGTCAGTCATGGGGCATTTGTATCTTCTTCTTTTCCTTACAGAATTTTCTAGTCTCTACAATAAGCATGTATTAATTTTATAATTTTTTAATCTGTAGTATATATTTTAATCTGAACTATTTTGTTGCCTAAAATGGATAATGACACGAATCCCCTTCTTCTTAATATAGCTTTGGGGGAAAGGTTTACCAAAGGTGACCAGAGATCAGACTTCAGATCGTGGGTAAGGAAAATGGGAAAGGCGGGTTCGAGAACCTCAGAGCAGGCTCCCTCCCTTTCTGATCCACACCCCCACACACACCCAACACTCTTTAGTGGAAATAATTTCTAAGGACAGATTTAATGGGGTTAAAGAAGTTCCAGATAATAGTGACCGGTATTCACTGAGCGTTACATGCGTAATCGCACTTAACCTTCCAACCCTATTTCACAGATGAAGAAACGGAGGCTCACAGCAGTGAGCAGTTTAGGGACGTCAGAAGGACACACGTGCTTCGGCAGTGGGAGAAAGGGCTGGCCTGGAGAGGGGTGGCTTTCTGCTCCCATTTGGAGGAGGAGGTGAAGGGCACCCGTGGCAAAGAAGTGGATGCAACTCAGCAAGAAATCCGGAGGAGGTGGGGGGCGATCCCACAGTGACTCGGCCAGTCTTTCATCTTTTCCTCATTATGTCAGCAGAGCACATGTCCTCTGGAGAGCTTCTTACCACAGCAGCAGAGATTTTATAGGCTGGGCACCATAGCGGGGGAGGAAGCATGTGACATGTGGCCTCTGGCCTTAATGAAAGCCATTCGATTTGCAGACAAGACCTACTGGCTGGTAATCTAATCACTAGTAAATAAAGTTTCCAGCCCCAAGAGAAAAGGGTCAGGGAGAGTAGGTAATAGGTTTTGAGTGTACTATACAATCATTGCTGGAGAAGTTCAAACAGAGAGCTAATATTTATCGAGTGCCCACTGTGTACCAGGCTCAACCTCATACACGGCATCTCTTTAGCCGTCACAGCAGCCCGCTGTGGTCTGCTTCCCTCCCCACACGCCTGGGGAAATGCCCTGTTCTTGGCTGCTGAAGCCTCCACAGTGCTGTGAATCTCAGAATGCATTTAGAAGAGCAGTGCTGGCTTAGAGGGAGGAACTTCTGGAACGTCGTTCAAAACCTCTTTTGCACAGGCCTCAGTCACTGGTATAAAACATACTCCTGGAATAGCAGTGAAATGCCATGTTCAAATCAAATTCTAAAATGGGCCACTTTATACACATTTTTTTGCCCTCCACATAATAAAAGGAATTGTATCTCTTTAATTTTTACATGCTTGCACAGTTCCTCCCATTTCTCTGGGGTCGGCTGGGAGGCTTGGAGTAACCCAACTGAGGGGGGGCAGGTGGCAGGGAGGAACGGGAAGGCCCGGCCTCATGGTCATTCTGTCACAATACTCTATGACCCAGTGGCCAGGCGGGGCAGATGGAGTCACGCAGAACTTGTTCCGGGCAGGTAGGTGGCCCTCTCCTCCCCCTTCTGCGTGCCTCTCCTCCCCCTTCTACTCTCCCCCTCGTAATCCGGAGAACAGGTAACCGCACGCAGGCTGGAGCTCTGGCCCCGTGACAGTCTCGGGATGAGAAGGGAGGAAACCTAAAAGCGGACAAATTCAACCCAACCTGACTCAGGAGGGTGACCAGGCTCCAGTGTGTTTGGTCTGAGGGTTCCCAGGATGCAGGACTTTCCATTTTAAAAACAAGCAACTATATAGCGATGGATGGAAACTAAATTTTTGGTGGTGAGCACACTGTAGGGTATGATGCAGAAATATAATGTTGTACACGTGACAGTTATAGTATAAACTAATGTTACCTCAATAAAAAAGAATTCTAAACTAAAACGAAAATTTTTAAAAATAAACCAGGCTGGTCCTGGACAAACCAGGAAGAGTTGGTCACCTTACTCAGCCTCTCCGTGTCCAAGTACTGTGACTTCCGCCCACGTGCACACCCCACTCTGTGTGTTCCCTAGTGGGCAGGCTCCAATAACAGCTAATGTTTATTATTTACTCAGCGTTGGGCACTTTCCATATTTGTCTCATTTGCTCCTCAACACAGGCCTAGGGAGAAGATACAATTATCACCTCCTTTCACAGATGAAGAAACTGAGGCTTAAGGAGGGTAAATAACTTGAATACAAATAGTTCCATAAAACCAGCGTCTGCCCACACTTGAATTTAGAAAGGATCTCTGTACTGTGGTTTCTGAAGTTCGCCAGAGAGAGATGGAGGGAGGGAGAGAGGAAATAGGAAGGAAGGAAGGAAGGAAGGAAGGAAGGAAGGAAGGAAGGAAGG